>NC_081814.1:23512500-23856666 GCF_030704535.1 Vitis vinifera | reverse complement strand
ACATACACTAGTGCACTCACCATGACAAACCCACCTAATGGCCAAGACAAGTCATCCTATATATATATATGTTGCCTCATGTGGTATTCTTATTAATGTAATAAACTTTTTTATCCAAGAATAGTTTTTAGATTACATTAGGTTCAAATATTGTTTTAATTATATTTTGCATATATTATTTTTAGATAGATCCATGGTGTTTCAATTAAAAAGTTTGATATATGGAGAAATTGCAACAAAAAAAAAATTCAATTATATAGTAAGTTTCATTGCAATTTTAATCTATGAATCAATTTTTTCATATTTAGATCATAATAATATTTGAATAAAAATTATTAATCCACCATTACAATTAGTTCGAGTAGAGAATACTTCCAATTTTTTTCATGTACAAATCACTTCACATTTACAAAATCAAATGAGTGAGGGGTTTAAAAGATATATAACTTCAAATGTTCTCTTACATTTTTTTATTTTTTATTTTTGTGCTATATATGTTTTTATTGCTTGTTACATTATAAAATCAAATGTATAAAAGTTGTTATATTGTATCATACTTTTTAGGGCTCTATTCTAACATATATAAACCCTTCTTAGGGGTTCAAGGCTTCACTTTTGGTACTCTTGTCTTCCAATCTCCAAAGAGAAAGGAACCCTAGCCACCCACCCTCTTAGAGGATTCAGAAGGAGTCATTAGGCAAAAGGCTATTGAGTTTTTAAGATATACCTTGCATTCAACATATCTTCACCAACGAGTTTTGATTTGAGAACATCCAAATTTGAGGTAAGGCATATCTATCTAGATCTATAAAAATTTTAATGCCTATTGTGTTAGGATTGAGCCTTTAAAAGTAAGACGTGATGTAACAAAGTTAGACTTAATTATCCCCTTACTATCCTTTTTGGTGTATTGACATTGATTTGAGCATTCAACCCATGTCTCTTACATTGTACATGACTTGTGTGCATTAGGAGTTGCATAGAAGATACAAATCATAGGTTCCTTATGAGTAGATAAGTTGTTCATAGACAGTTCATGGATTTGGGCAATCCAGTAAAGATTGAAGTGCACCACCTCCTAATTGAAAGGATGACTTGTCTTAGCCGTCAAGATGGGTTTTCCATAGTGACTGCACTAATCTATGTGATGCACACTGGACAGGACCTACAATGAATCATGATGCAAGGATATCAATTTTTATGATTCACTAAGCTACTAAACTACATAGACTCTCAACCTTGAGAGAATATTGAGTGAAACCCTAAAGTGGTCATATATCCCTATGGATTGAGTTGCTATTGGTGGAGGCTGGTAGCAACATGTATTCTCAATAAAGGTACCATGATATCTCATGGGATTGAGACAATGTGTCCTCTTAGGTGATCCAAATGACTTATGATCATGAAATCTGTGGCCACAATAATTCCTTTAATAGAATTTGACATTTGCTCCTTAGAGTTAAATTAAGTATGTCAATTGATCACATAATAAGTTAGATTAGTAACTCAATTATTTGAGAGATAATCTTGATAGGTGATGGCACTACTTAGTTAGATTATGAACACTAGTTCATGGAGAGTCTACATGCAGTGGATAGTAGGTCACAGACCCGAACATCTTCTCGTTGTTATTTACATAGGGTACCAAAGTGTGATTGATTCTCTTTATTGGAATGTTGAATCAACTTAAGAATTGGATTCTGAGGGAGCCAATACTCTTATGGGTCTCAATGGTCCCTACTCTAAGCTCATATACCATGATGGCATGTTTTTTTAGGGTTAGATTAGCTCAGGTTCATTCTTGTGCATAAGGGTGTTTTGGTAATTATACAAGGTTACATAGGGGATAGTGAACAAAGTCTCTGGTTTGGGCTAATGGATTAATTAGATGACCCTATATGGTTAATTAATCAATTAGGACTCGTTTTAGGCTAGATTAAGTGACCGAAGCCTTGATGGGCTTAAGTGATTAGTTAATCCCAATGGGCAACCCTATAAATACCCCTTTATGGGTTAGTGTTTCTTAATGGCTTTTGGTGAGAGTTGTCTTCCACCTCCAGAGAAAGAGAAAAAGTCACAGTTTCCTCCATTCCAAAGCCCATACTTTGGAGTGCCAAGATCATGGTTCGAGTTATTAGGTGGAAGATCTTAGGTGTACAAGACCTTAGATGAAGGGCTACAACACTTGGACGTGCACAAGTCGTATGCACGAGAAGTGCATAGAACGCACACAGACCGTGTGCACATGAATTGCAAGGAACATGCATATGGGCATCGACATGAGAAGAGAGACTATCTAGTTTTTCCAAACTTGTTCGTCAATGCAAGAAATTGATTTGGGAACATCCAAATCCAAGTATGAGCACTTTTTCTCTAGATCTTTATCCTAATATGATTTTTATAGCTATTGTTTTCTTTTGCGTTAGATCTAGAGAGCCCTAAGGATAGATGCATGCACCCCTCGAGATCCAAGGCATAGGAACGAAGTAATCCAAGGTTCCCAACATATTGCTTCCATTGTTCATAGATCTAGAGAGCCCTAGGGAGATTCAACATGCACCCTAATGGGCCAAGGATGGGAATGGAGGATATTCCCTACAATCCTAGTATTCCTAACACTAGATGTTATCAATCTCTCAAGATTACCTCTACAATCCTTAAGTTTGAGATCCTTGTATTATGTGATCTACTGACATACTTTTGCTCTCAAATAGAATATGCCAAATTCCACTCAAGGAAGTGTTGCCACAATTTACATGATCACAAGTTTCAAGATCACCTAAGGGGACACATTATTTCAATCCCATGAAATATTATAGTGCTTATCTTGAGAATATCTGTTATCACCCCCTTTAATCAATAGTGACCTAATCCATAGGGAATATATGACCACTTTAGAGTCTTACCCATAAATCAAAGTCACTGAAGATTTTAGCACTAGCTTAATATTCTTTCAAGGTTGAGAGCTCATGTAGTATAGTAGCTTAGGGAATCATAACTACCCAATAATCAATGTTATGATTCACTTTAGATCTTGTCTAATGTATAATCATACATACTAATGCAATCACCATGGGAAATTCATCCTGATGACCAAGACAAGTCATCCCTCCATTAGGAGGTAGTACACTACAATTTCTAATGGATTGCCTAATTTTAAAAGCCGATTGTGAACAACTTATCAACATATAAGGAACATATGACTTTGATCTTTTGTATAATTCCTAATGCACCCAAGTTATGTATAATGCAAGTGACATATATGTGAATGTTAAGATGATATATAAATAATGCAATTAAGAATACAAGGGAGATTAGAAATCATAATAAAAATCTTATTCTATTATATCATGTCATGCTTTTAAGGACCCTATCCTAACAAAAATAATCACTCCCTATGTGAAATTATCAATTCCTCAATCTTATTGTTTATCAAATTAATTCAAGTTCCTAAACGTGACAACATTTGATTTATATCCATTCTTGTCAAATTTTTGTTGAACATTTATGATTGATTGTCTTTCACATTGATATACATACATATCATGAGATCTACAAATTCCCAATCCAAAGGAATTGATAATTTCTAATTTCATTTTATGTGGAAGACAAAACTATAAGTAACAGTATTTATTTAGGCCTATATCATAATCTTGAGGTTATCTCCATTATTGTAAGTGATGGTTTGGCTTAAAGATAGAAGTTAAACATATGGCCAAAGTAACCATTTTCACTTTAAAAAATTTTAATAAATTTTTCTTTTTAAGAACTTTAGAATGGAGCAAACATTTAGTCACTTGGAGGTCACCAAAATTAATGATGATAAACAACTAGGTCAAAATGAGAAAATAAGTAGAAATAGGCATTTAAACTTAGGAATGTCACTAATTACCTAGAACCACTATGCAATATTCGCAACCTTTAAGTACTTGATCATATCCTTTTATCAATCTATTAAGGTGATTCAAGTTATAAGAAATAACACTAAAACTTAAACCAGCATGTCAAAGTAATATGAAACTAATATTCGAAACCTTAACTTGATCATATCCTATCAATCTATTAAGGTGATTCAAGTTGTAAGAAATACAACTAATTAAAACTTAATCCAGGCATGTCAAATTAATATGAAATGAAATAATTTTAAGAGCACAATAATTTATAACAAATTTGTATGCCCCAAAGGAAGGGATCTACACTCTAGAATCTGCCTACAATTCTCACCATCTACAGTTGGTAGCCAAAGATTTGCATTAATAGCATATATTTCGAATGAGCATGTTGCTGTGAAACAATATACAAATTGTCATTGCACAGTATGGTTGGCAACTGCAGTCCAAACTAGATTTCCATATGTTATGCACTTCCTTTGGACTTCCTTGCGAATGAAGCGTGAAGTTTCTAGTTGTTGTTATGAGGACTTTGTTTAGAATTCTCTTAGATACTGTTTGGGTTATGGAAGGTACTAAAGAAAGGGGGAAAATATTAAGGAAAATATTTTTCTCTTATTTGATTTAATTATGTAAAAAACTTAGAAAAAAATTAAATATAATTAAAATTAGTTAGAAATTTACATATTTTCAAATTATTTAATCTTTATATAAAAGAATAAAAATAAATAAATAAACAAAATGGATTTGAAAGAAATATGTAGAAACAATTTACTAATTATTACAAAAGAATGAAAATAAGTAAAATAAATTTGAATAAACTTATAAAAATAATTTATTAATTTTTATTTTTTTTATTTTTCTTTTATTTTTTCCTTCTATTTTATTTTCTTGTATTTTTCAAGAATTAAACATAGCGGTTAGGTTTATACAAGTACAATGAGTTGGTTTTGCAAGTAATCATTGTCTCTAATGTATCACATAGCTTAAATCCACGTGCTCTGGATGGCAGTCTGAATTGGCAATTTGCTAAGCCAGAGTGTAAGCTCCAAGATAAGCACCTTGGGTGAAGTAAGCACAGCATATATATCTAGTAAAACTCTGTTCTCTTTTTTGTTTAATATTTATGGCACATTTACTGAACTAGAAATAAATAAAAAAATCATAATTAAAAAAAATTGGAAGAATTGTAATGAGAATTTAAAAAAAAAAATATTTACATGACTATTAAGGAATAGAAAGGAAAATAACAGACTTATTTAGTAGCTTATATCACTAATAATCAAGAATTGAATGGAATATAATTATTTACCATAGAGCTGGTATATAAGGAAACATAAAATGAGATATTTTCAAATAATTATTTGGGTCTTCGAAAGTAAATTTTGTACCATATGTTGATAAAATTCTTCTTATTCTAGGAGTGTGCTTGATAATGATTTTAAAAAACGTTTTTAATCTTTTAAATGTTTTACTATTAAAAATTTTCAAGTTTTAAAAAAACTCTATATATGTTATTTATTCTTCTCTTGTGCAACTGTGGAACAAATTGCTTGTCAAGATTAGCATTCATACAAAGGAAACGTAGCGGTAGTGCCCACGGATCTATAAAAATGAAATCATACTAAACATAAATAGAAGGCGTTTGATAGAATCTCTATTCATAATACTAGAATCAGCATCGCATTACATGGATAAATAAAAACTTCATTCAAACATAACATATCAGAACATATAAGTTTTCAAGCACTAGAGCATAGTTTACTGCCTGCTCCACATATATCCTTACTAATTATAATATTGAGAAACAACCATTAGAAATGCCTTCTTCTCCAAACTTCAGACCCTCCTTGTGAAACCTCACCAGTCTGCACAAGTCATAAACAACAAGGTCTATTAAAAGACAATTGGTGGAATATTGGATGAATATGTGACTTTCAAATTTGCTGAAAAAATTAATCCAAACTTATCCAAAGAATATTGAAAGAAACACAGAGTGTCACTCTAGTTTGACAGGTTCTAAGTCCCTTGCCCATTATACTCACCTTAATAACCATGCTGCTCCTGTTTTATATTTAAACCCGTCCACTAAAATAATAATATTAACTTATTACTACAAGTTCTATGATGAGGATGGTGAGTGTACCAAAGTTTCAGCTCTAAATACTTGAATCTTGAAGGTGGGGTTGAGTGAGCTGAAGGCCATATGGGTGAAGCTGAGGGTGGATGGTAGAGAGCTGAAGCACACTATTGGGTCCTTCTTCTCCAAAGAATGGAAACTGATCAAGCATTTGGTGATGATGTTCCACTGGTTTCACTTCTATGGCTGCCTGTTGATAATCTAAGGCTGCTCGGTTCTCCTTAATCTGAATAATCAAACAAACAGTCCAAAAATGCATAGATGATGTTAGTCCTTGAACCTGCTTAAACTTTCTACCATTAAAAGTTTTGGTACATAACCCATGTAACTCTTTTTTTTTTTGGGGCCTTAATATGAAAAGCGCAGTAATAATCTTTACAATGATTAAGGGAACCTTAACCCACCCAGTGGTACATCTTGCTGTTTTCCTCTTCCAACATTTGCTCCTGAAATTAAAGAATAAAATCAGTGAATTAAAAATAACACAACAATCATTAACATGAGGATTGAGAGGCAATAACTTTTACCTTCCTGCGTAAATTATCAAGCTGCTGCTGCAACAGTTGATTCTGCATGCTCATTCATCAACAAATCAAGATTATTTAATCTCAGAATTTTCTCTTTTCAACAGGCACTCTTATGTTGATTAAAAGCTTATGATCGATCAAACTTTTATGTTGCTTTCTCATTGTGCTATTTGCTATAAACCCAGTACTTAATGATGGAAACTATTAAGTAGAATCAAACATTTCTCAAAACTGTAGGAGAATACATATTCTTTACATCATTTCCAAATTTAGTTTATCAGGGAAAAGCTTCTTTATTTCTTGTAAAACTTAACCAGAGAGTTTCCAATTATGAAAAATTATCATCAGCTGAATAATTCTTTAATTCCAGACTCATCACAAAATGCATCTGAATTCAATTATAGTCTACATCTTTCATTTCTCAATTACATAATTTACTAGACTATTGTTAAAAAACTAAGGTTTAAATTGCAGGTATAAAGGCACATGAAAAAGAAAAACAAACAAACGTTTAAAGTGAGTACCTTCCTAGCTCGAACTTTATCAGCTGAGTGTTCCAGTTGTTGTTCAAGTTGATCCAAGTCTTCATACGGTATAGAACTCAAATCCTCACCTGTGTAGCCTCTCATACTCCGTTGAAGACGACTGGTTTCTTTTCTCATCCTCGTTAACTCATTATATATTTGTTCCTACCATTTTAAAGGGTAAAAATATCAAATATCCAACTTGTTTAAACCAAATTTGGTTGGGGTATAATTGCAATATATAACACACATCTTACCCGGCTATCATGCTCTGGAATACGAGTCCCTGTGACCTTCTGGTACCTTTCAATTATCTGATCCATTCTGTAGAAATACAAGGAAAATAACCATGAATTAACTGAGTGGATTATCTTTGAAACAGAACATCCTTACAAGATAATTAATTTCGTAGTGTTCGCAATATGCAACACAGCTTCACCAGCATGGAAAAAGATCAAAAGAAGACCATTTTTTGGTATCTTAGAAAGCAACATTAGTGAAACATACCATGCCACTAAAACAATTACAGAATGTAACATACTGTGACAACACAAGATGTTCCTTCCCTTTCTTCCAAAATGCAAGTAATATTTGCTTCCCATATATTAAAGTTCACGTATGAAAATATTTTTGTAGTAGTACTTCAACTAACCATGAGATTCATGTCACATGTATTATCAGGCATCACATAGTTCTAATCATCCAGATATGTTTCAAGTAAAGCATGGTTTGATGTACTGTATATATTGATTTTAATATTAACATATTAAAATCAATCTCATTTGTGAGGAAAAAAAGGGTGAATTCTATCATGGTTCTTGTATCAGATGTATAAAATCCTTCTAAGGATATGCATAATTACCTCAGTTTATAGGGAAAACTTTTACGACAAAGTGGACACTAATTATATATAATAACTTCAAGGACAAAATGTGTGTGTACATACCATAAAGATTATTATGGTTCTACAACAATTTGAGATTCAAAGGGTCCAAAGCCAAGAATATTTCCATTAGTATATGAAACTATGGAGTTGTTAAATAACAAGGTAGTGATAAGTTTTAGTTTCTGAAAGTTCTGATACCATCGAATTGAGTGTTTTTATGCTGTTTTTCAGCAATGTAGATTTCATTTTTTAATAATTTGCCTCCTGTCTGCTGATCAATTAACCATATTTTACCATCATTTAATGTAGTGAAAGTATGTTTTTCCTTTCCCCTATATCCAAACCACCACTTCCCAGCCTAGATAAGAGGCCTCCTTTGGAAGGAAGGCCATCAGCATTCACTTATGTTTTCACGAAGCTACCTAAAAAGCTAGGGTTTGTAAACCCTATAGTTCATTCATAAACATAATGTATACATAGAGAGAACATGAATTCATTTTAATTTCCCTGTCTAGGGCCAAGTTGAAGCATGCATAATGGGATGAAGCCATACCTAAAGAATCATGGACCAGAGCTGAATTCCAATTAAAAGAAAGAAAATAAGATTAAGAGAAGATAACCGATCATGATAATAAGTAAATAATATATGGCTCTGTGATTATTGACCTTGTATATAGAAATAAATTTTTCCGTTCTCATGAAACAACCTATTGCAAAATTTATTCTGAAGAGTGGAGTTTACTAATGCATACGACCAGAAAAATACACTAGTTACCTGATTTCATGAAAAAATAAGAATTTGTCAACAGTGGATAGAATAGTTACTTTTTTATATGAGCAAATGCCTAGAATAAGAACTCCAACTTGTTCCCTTCTTGGTTTGGATATGTTAGTGTATTTTATTTAGTTAATAATTTTTTTTACTAATTAGATATGACTTACTTTCTTGGGTTTTCTCTGTCTCAAGATAACTTCAAGCTTCATCTAATTTGGATTTGGGTTATTTGGAGTGATAAAATTTAAAGTAGGTATTTGTGGTTGATAAAACTTTTTTAATGACTAATAAAAGAAATTAGGGTGTAAATAAATGTGTTTTATAATTTAGTTTCTACTATATTTTTTATTCCAAAAATTGTTTTTGATAAATTTTAAAATTGTGTTTATCTCTAAATTGGTGTTTGATTCTAAGAAGGATTTTTGGAATGTTTTAAAGTTAGGAAACCCTCATAATTAAATACAAGGGATTTACAAGTATAAGTAGATGTTTTATTGAAATGTGTAGACTTTCATAAACCCTAAGAGAGCATAGACATTTATCAACAACATAAGCCTCTATCTCTCAAATTTGTCAAGATTTGTCTTCCAAGTAAACAAATGTCAAAGATCTCATTACAAAACTTTGATAACGACAGCAAAGAATCTACTAAAGATCATAAGAGTACTACATCAGGGATGTAAAAAAAGTGTAGTTGCTAACAATATAAGACCTAGAGAGTAAATGCATCTCATCAAATAAAACTGTGTACCATTTTCTCTCATAGTTAGTGAATTAAGAAACCACCTATTGTTTTCTACACCTACTAATTTGTTAGGTGGTTTTCCCATGTTATACCTTATGTATAGCATGAGATCAATTTTATTTATTTGTGCATGAGATTTTTGGTAAATAGTCACTCAAACCTGGTCATTGTGACCCCCTTCGTGAGGAGGCACCCCTTCTCCCAAATTACGAGGCTATTTTATCGAGTTCCTTAGAGAGGGTTGTCTCGTGCCCCTAGGTATTCTCTACTTACTTGCCTATGTCGATTTTGGGTACAAGTACCCTCTTGTTGAAGGTCATTTGAGCTTTTCCTAGAAGTATGGCATAGGTTACTTTAGCACCTACTCGGCCATTGACTCGAGATATTTTCTCTACCCCTTCTTACCTTAAAAAAGGAAGTCACCTTGCGTCCTTGAATCAATAACCATCTTTCAACTAATCTAGCCTCCTTTAGGACTAACAAGGGGTAGTACAAGAATATTCATCGGTAAAGAAATTAATCTATTTTATTTAATGAGATCTGGAATATAAAGATTGAATTTGTATAAGCATTTAGACCATTAGTACTAGAGTAGTAATATACAATATCGAGACTAAAGGCAGATAAGTTTCTTATTGAGTTTGGGATTCGAATAACAAACATTGAATCTAAGAAAGAATTTATTATATGATACATGTAGTAGGTTCTTTTATCTCTGTCAATGAGACTATTTGGCAAGTACAATAGGAAATAAATTTAAAAAATAAAAAGACATTATTTTTAAATTTTTGTTAATAATTGTTCTGTATTTGTATTAACTAAAATATAAGATGATAATCAAGAAGGGAAGAGCATCATTAAGCACAGGCTTGAAATTGTTTCGTTATCCCCAAGCACTAGAATCAACCAAATGGAGAGACGGTATTGAGCTAAATAAATAAATGATCACTGTATATTTGCATCGGTAATACAACAAAGAGATTACCATTTCCAAAAATTTTAACCTCTTGTTATCTATAACAGCACATAAGACAAACTTTTGGTGCGTGGAGAACTAATTAATGCATTTGCAGAAAAATAAGGGAAAAAATCTAAGGCTATTCATGATATATGATAAAGTTCCAGCAGTGAAATCATCTATAAAATTTCATTAAATCTGTAGTCCTACCTAATAAAAGAACTCTTACCCAAAAATATAAAGCTAGATGACCATCTTTAATTGGGACAATATCTCTCTAGCTAAGTAGTTGATCTATGCAGATGCTTGAATAATTATCATCCAAGTATTATATAAAGCCAGTGGTAACTTACAACTTCCAATTGAACTACTCCAGTTCAACTGTTTTGAAATTTGATCGATATTTGATCACAGGTCTTCTAGGGCATATAAAGAGCAAATTTCTCTGTACTAGTCGGGAGAATATGTTACATCACTAGATCAGTGAATTTTATGGAACACAGAGATGGATCATACCAGAAACACAAAAATATCATAGTCGAAGAAATAAAAGTGAAGACTAGAATTGCAGTACTTAGAGATCTAAAAAGGTACTGAGAAGAGTCAAAACTGCATGCCTGAAGCAGAAAGAAATATGGAAACCCTAGTATTGCAGAAGCAAGGAACAATAAGTCAAAAAATTTCAAGTTGGTCAATATACTGATCAGTCATCTTAATGAGATGCATTTAGACCTCATGCTGATCACCATCGACAGAGAGAGAGAGAGAGAGAGAGAGAGAGAGAGAGCTCTTTCATATGAAGCAATCCAAGTCATAACGAAGGAAAAAAACATAAGCACCTCTAAGCCCCATATAAACTTATTCAAAGAAAGGAACAATTAGAGAAAGAAATCTAAATATGCTGAAACTTGACCTCCATGGCTCAGTGCAGTACTCGCACATCTTCCCAGTGCTTGAGAAGATGATGAGCCCGATCTGGACATCACAAAGCACAGAAAGTTCATGGGTTTTCTTCAACAGCCCTGCTCGGCGCTTTGAGAAGGTGACTTGCCTGCTTGTTTGGTTCTCAATCCTCCTGATTGCTATCTTTCCACGACCCATAATATATCCACAAGCCTAATCTTTCCTCTCCTTCAGTTATGGAAAGATGAAACAAAGGGAACTATACCCTTTTTCTGTGCTCCAATTACCTGCTATATTTAACAAAGAATGCGACAATTACAGCTAGGCACAAGTATACAGGTTATGAATTTGGTTTATTTTTTGAAAACACCTTAACTTCAATGAAGTTAGTGTAAATAAGGGACTACACAAAGAACTGTCAACACAAGTGGAAACTTATTTTTCTGCTGAAAACCCTGAATGGTTACTTACTGATATTTTATGAAACAATAGATGGAAGAAGAGGAAACTTTTTGTGGTATTCCACCTCTTGCTTGTTTTTGGTGGAAAGATGAAATTCTTAAAGATAGTTTTGAAGGCCTAAAATGATTACTTGCTGGAATTTTCATAAATCTCATCAAACATGGAGAGAGAGAGAAAGAGAGAGAGAGGTTACCTGCTTTTCTTCCTTGTAAGATTGGAGAATTAGGGTTGAATGCTGTCCAATGAGCTCTTCTACTCTATATGTTCATTATCTTTCTAAATATACAAAATAGATCTGTTTCAGCAAAACTTCCAAATATGTTCATTGTGTATGTTGCTCAGGATCATGAGTCATGCATGTTGCTGGGGTGGGGATACCCATGAATTATTGCATTATATATATGACAATGACAACTCCTTTTTCCTAAATACCTCCTTAACTTGGTATAAAATATGGTTCTATCTTCATGATTTCCATCATAAAGAGTCCCTTCAATTGTTTTTTTTTTTTAATTCAAAATATATGTAATAAAACTCTATTTATATATAAAAATAAAAAATCTCAGATTAGGGTTTTGATCTACTAGGCTCAGAATGGATAGTAGGGATAAAATGGTCCCTCAAGCTCATGGAATCATGAGGAGCAATGCACTTTACTTCTTGCCAAAGGCACTTGACTTTATCCTTAATTTCAAGTAAACCGAGTATTCCTTACCTGTCCTCTAATGAGAACATGAACAAAAAATGTTGATGTGACTGCTAACCACCCTTACTTCATCTGCCAACCAAGCTTCAGTTTGGGTATGTTTTAGACCTAAGGTCAGAAAAAGCAAGCCCGCCCTAAAAAGAAATCAAAGGTGGGGTTGGCCAAAACCCTAGACCCAGACAAACTGTAACAATCTATGTTTTAAAGTCTTTATGCTCATGGGTTGTTCATTCAGTATATCATGGCAGATCTAGGAAATGCTAGTAAATAATATTGCAAGTGATTGTTAATCGACAGTTAACCCCCTTTCTCACCAAGTAAAAAATATTTCTTCCCTAGTATCACTCTCCATACATCTTATTTAGCTTTACATAGGATATTACTCTTCACTAGAATATTCCTGCAGAATAATTCATTTGTAACTGCAGATGGAGCTTCCACACCCACCCGCTAGTTCTTTATTTCATTTTTCTGAATTATAGGTTATATATTTGATTTTGATCAATGGAAAAATAACTGTAGTTGTCAAATAGACTCAAAATCAATTAACATGAATCAAGCACAATCCACATTGACTGAGAGGACCGTAAGATTGTGGGTTTAATTCTCCGTCACAACATATAAATACAAGGGAATGCAAAATCTAAGCCATTTATATATATGCATGCAACTCATATATCCAAAAGAAAAGGTATCCTTGGGGCAATTCATAATACAAAGTTTGGAACATGACATATTCATGAAATCCCAGAAGTGGGCTGGCTGTTTTTCCTTTTTGGTGCAAAGCTGAAATTGAATATATGTTTTATACAATCTATATGTAAGCCTAATTGGGATGTTTAGTTGCTTGATTTTATCTATAGAGTCAGCTCCAATTCAAGATACAGTACTGTTTGAACGTGTTCACTGACTCTTTTTTTAAGAATTTGCAACACTAATGTTCACCAGTATACCAAATAAATAATCATATGATTCAATTAGGCACACTCCAAGTCTACTGTATCTAATTAAATCCATAAAAATTATCCCCACTTGTACGAACCATATATATCACAGAAGACAACCAGGAGATGGCGTTAATTCTAAAAGCTTATGTAATTCCCATATTTCTGCAAGATACAGTTAATTGATGACTTCTTTTCTCCCTTCTTGTGACTTATATTTCTCCTTTAATAGCACTCACTATATATTTAACTGGAAACAAAAATGTTTCTTTCATCCTGTCCTTTCTTTTCTTTTCTTTTTGTTGAACATGATGAGGATTGGATGTCTAATCTGCATTGTTTTCAGTCTTCCTGCAGTGGGAAACCCTAACCCATGTTAATAACATCTAAAGAAGGAAGCTAGGGTTACCAATCAAAATCTGGTCCCCCACACACCTGTTTTCATGCATTGATCTCCTCTTTATGTAGCATCATGAAATCCCTCATAGCCATCTTCTGCAAAACTTTTTCGTTGAACCCATCTCCCTCTCTCTCTCTCTCATTTCAATTTTGAGTGAAGCAAATGAGAGAGGGAGTGAAGGCATGATTATTGGAACAGAACCTCCCATAGAAAGGATAATAGGAACATATTGCTTTACCTAAAAATAGCCAGTGTTCCAGTGGTGGTCTGAGCAGTTTCACATCCACTTCACCCCCAACAGCTTCAGTTTCACATGGCCTTTGCAGACCTCTGAAATACATGCAATGTCACACTACCTCGTTTCACCATACCATACTCAATGGTTTTTATCCACCCATACATATCACTTGTTTGTGTGAGAAAGAGAGAGTGGGTAACAGACAATGAATTATGTTGTTATGCACTTCAAATCTTCTATTTTCCATTTCATGCTAAACTGCTTTTTGCTTTTAATTTCTTATATATGATATGTTGTACTTGAATTAAGTTCACTAATTACAGCTGTGTATATGTATATACGTATGTTGGCTTTGATAAACAAGAATCTTGCTACATTTGGCTGATGATTTTTCACTTCTTAACTTTTCACTTCTATTTTCCTGTTAATTTATAATTTGCTTTTAGCATATATAACTCGTTTGGAAGTACTCTTAGGTAATGTTCCTTTTTTTTTATTTAATTCTAAATAGAACTTAAAACTAAATTAATATTGTTTACTAATGTTATTAGATTGTTTATTTTTGTAATATTTTATTTTTATTAAGCATTAAAAAGTATAAAAAAAAAAAGTCAACAAGTTATTTTTCTCTATGTAGAAAAAACTAAATATTTTTGTTTTTTCTATTCAGCCAAAAATTTATAATAAATTATGAAGAAAATAGAAAAACGAACAACTTAAAATCCCCCGAAAGTAAATTGCTTTTAACATAAATTTTAAAAAAACAAACACCCTCTTAATTTAATAGTCCTTGTTCTATTGTCCAAATGACTCATTTTAGTCCTAAGCCCTTTTATTGATTTAATTTGGACATTTTTGTTGTAAATTTTGAATGACCAATGTATATTTGAGGGGATGTGTGGATCGAGATTTAGAGACAGGAATGTGGGTTTAGTAATGCATGTCCTTTCTTTTATTGAATCAAAAGATATGAACTGAGTAAATTCAATTTTGGAGGAGGTCTTAATCTGTTTAGCTCTTTGGAATATGAAAAGCTCCAATAAAGACATGAAGAATTTGAAAATGCATGATTTTTAAATAATTTTCTTTGGAATTTTTCATTATAAACCAAAGTATCTGATTTGGATTCTTCTTTCTTTTTTTTTCTCTTTTCCTTGTACATTTTATGATTCAAATGAAATTTTAATTTATAAAAATATCAAAAAACTAATTTCACATAAACAATTATATATAAACTATAGTTACATGATGTTTCAATATTAGCATTGAACATTATTTCTTTTTTCTGTTTTCTATTTTTAAAAATAAAAAATCATATTGAAAATGTAAAAATTCTTTTTAAAACTTCCTTTAAAAATATAATAACTTTGAAAAATTATTTTTACCATTGTGTGTAGATAGATGTAGCATCCTTCCCTTAATTGATTTTAGGGATGTTTATGTATTTTGAAAATGTAAAAAGGCTAACTCAACTTAATTTAAAAATATTTATATATTTTTTTAAATTTAAAAAGATTTAGCTTTATTTTAGGAATATTTATGTATTTTAAAATTTTAAAAAGCCCTACTTTTAGGGATATTCATGTATTAAAAAAAAATTACAAGTGAGATATTATGGTTTCTTTATATTATCAAAAATTGAAAAGTTAAAATACATAAAAGAGAGAGATATCCCTACAGAAGAGTTAGAAAGAAGAAAGTTTTAACATTTGTTTTATTATGTAGTTTAAAGGTGTAGATAAATTATTTCAAGAATTTGACTCCTTTAAGGGTTAATAGTGCAGTGAGTTATTTTGTAACTTATATATATTTTTATTTATTTATTAAAGTATCAAAATGATTAAATTCCATAAAATTGATCAAATAATTTTTTTTTTGAAATATGTTCTTATTTATTCATTGGTTTATTAAATAAATTAGGAATATAATGTGATTTGTGTGATTGTTATGCAAGTTAATTTTTACCCTTTGCAATTAATTAAAATGATTTTTTGAAAACTCTAATGATCATAGGCCCTAGTTAACAAGGGATAAGTTATTGACCTACATTATCCTTGATGAGGCTAATAATACAGTACAACCCTAACCAATAAGAGTGTTATTTGGATTAGAAATTATTTTAAATTTGATTTTATTTAGGATTTTTTTTATTTTTTTTATTTTTTTTATTTTTTTTATTTTTTTTACTTAAGACTTTCTTAGCTATGTTTGTTTTAGATTTTTTGTTTAAGGTTATATTTGGTTCCGGAAAGTACAAAGGAAAGAAAAAAAGTGTTAAGGAAAATGATTTTCTCATGTTTGATTGTCCTATAAAATATTCCAAAAAAAATTAAATATAATTAAAATTAATTAAAAACTTATACATTTTAAAATTATTTCATCTTTATATTAATGAGTTAAAATAAATAAAATGAGTTTGAAGTAGTAAATAAAAATAATTTATCATCTTTAACTTTATTTTTTATTTTCCTTCACTTTTTCTTTTCTTTTACTTTTCCTTTCTATTTTCTTTCCTTTGCATTTTCCCTCAAATTTTCCAAAAACCAAACATAGCTTAAGTATTCGAAAAAAATCATGAAATTTATTGTTCAAATATTTTTAAATAACTATGGTTTTAGTTTGATATGTGAAGTGGGCATGGTGCCCTCAGGCCTCCGGAGGTGTCACAATATATCAGTTTGCTTAGACTTTTTTTTTTTTTTTTCAAGTGACAAGTTTCCTTGTTTCTTTTTTTAATTTATTTTTCAAGTGAAAATTTTCTTCTTCTTTTTTATTTCTTTTTCAATTTATCATTCAAACGCTTAAAATAAAACTGTTATTTAATAATACTCAGTTCTCTACAAGATGACAATTTTTTTATTAATTGATAATTTTAATTTGAGGACTTAGAGAGTGTTATATTTACATGTACTATCGGCTCATTCCCAATCAATTATGCAATGATATGCACACACTATTATTTTAGGGATGGCCGGATTTTAATTTGAAGATATTCATAAAAATAAATAAATAAATAGATGTTGTTTACTGCTATATTATTTAAAGAGATTAAAATAAATAAATAAATGTTTTTTGTAATTACATTTTATATAAAAAAATTGCAAAAGATTTAAAAAAATGTGAATTTTCCAAAATTTTCATTTTGGTTAAAAGACTTTTAAAAAACATATTTCATTCTTTCGTTTTCAGTTTTGTTCATGTTTATAATATTTTCTTTTAAAATTTGAGAATCTTGTCATTTGAAAACCCCAAAATATAAATATACAAAAATTTATGACTACAAAAGGAAAAAGTTGGTTTTGCTTCACTAAATTAAAAATGTATAGGAAAAAGAACCTCAAATTTTATAAATCAATTTAAAAATATTTTAAAATATATACAATTTTTCATAAATCAGGTAATCATTTCCTAAAATGACCTTTATACTTGTTGTATCAATAACATCAATTAATAAGTAAATATTTAAATGTTTAATTATAAATAATCAATTTCGCTTTTAAGACTTGATTTTGGATTTTAATTGGTGTTTACTTATTAGTTGGTGTTATTGATATAGCAAGTACAAAAATCATTTTAGGAAGTAATTATCTGACTTATAAAAAGTATATGTTTTTTAAAATATTTTTAAATTGATGAAAATAAAACCAATTTATAAAATCTAAGGTTACCTTTTCATGTATTCATAATTTCATATAAGGGTGTCATAGTTAAAATAATAATAATAATATAAAATAAAAATAAAAATTAAATTAAATGGATGAGTGAAAATGAATTTGACAGGTGGGAATGTTTGTTATTTTGGGGAATGTTTCTTATTTTCTTTAATAATATTTTTACTGTTCTCTCAGCAAATAAGTGGATTGATGATTAAAAATGGAAAATAAATAAATATATAAAAAATAAGAAGAATTTTTTTATTTAGCTTGTCACAACAATAATGAGAATCATCTACAAGCTTATACATTTTTTAATTTGTCCGGTTCCTTGT
Source organism: Vitis vinifera (assembly GCF_030704535.1). NCBI lineage: Eukaryota > Viridiplantae > Streptophyta > Magnoliopsida > Vitales > Vitaceae > Vitis > Vitis vinifera. The sequence goes on along the minus strand of NC_081814.1, from coordinate 23,838,580 downwards.
ATAAAAGTGAAATAACATCGGAAAAACATGCAAGGAATAATTCCTACTTTTATTTTTTATATTTTGCCTTTTTACTTCCTTTTTTCAATCTATTTTCTCTAAGGTGTTTTTTTTTAGTTAAATAAAAAAAATTAAAATATTTAGTTGAAAAAATCAAAATATTTGATTTTTTTTATTAAAGAAGTACCTATTAATATCAATCAACATAACTAAATTAAACATATTAATAAGAAGTTCACTTTAATTATTTATTGGTTGATATACTAAATAGAAAAAATTAAATATTTTAACTAAATAAAAAAATTAAAATATTTTATTTTTTATATTGAATTGAAAATAACTTATTAATATTAACTAATATAACTAAATTAAACCTATTAATAATAAGTTTACTTTAATTATTTATTAATTGATATCAATAAAGTACTTTAAATTCAATAGAAAAAATTAAATATTTTAACTTTTTTCATTAAATAAAAAAAACAAACATCACCTCATTCTTTTCATGATAAAAAAAAATAATAAGTTTTGCCATTGATGATATAATCTTTGATGGGAAAGAGACCCCTTTGGATTGGATGGAACACAACTTACATTGGTTTTCACAAGTTATAGAAAAGAAAAGAAAAATAAGAACAGATCACTGAAAAAGAAGGTAATTTTTAGTAAAATAATTGTGAATGAAATAAATTATTGCATTTAATTCATTTTTTTTTTTAAATCAAAATTATTGATTCATTCCTGGAAAAAAAAAATGGTATTTTGATTGAATCTTAAGACAAGGCAATCAGCCTAACATTTGTTCCACAATTGGCTAAATAGAAATGGCAATGGGACAATGGGTATTTTCAAGGACCAATCCCTCCTTTTATGGTTTCAGGACTCATCCCCAACCAACCCTTACATCCCTTACAACAACCAGCCCAAGGCACTAAACAAACAACCTAATTTGAGGTAGCAAATTTGTCTAATGAAATTAGCCCCAAACTTCAACCACAGCTGGGCTTTTATTCAGTTTCTAAAATTGCCTCACCATCTCTTAACCAAACTGGCTCTTATCATCACAGCCTGCTTCACTCTTAACCCAAACTCAAACTCCTCACCTTTCAACTTCTCTAAATGACTGTTCCCAATAATGTTGAACCCTTCTTCCTGGCTCCCTGCCATCTGGGAAGCCATTTTTGGGTGTGGTGTCAGCAGGAATCAAGCAAATGAAATTAAAAGAGAAAGCAAACACATGAGAACACAGCTAATCATGCTTACTTTTGCCTTGGTCTCAATAACTTTTTTCTCCTCATGACCCAAAATATTTATAAAAATATTCCACTACTTTTCCTGTCCTACAGAGAACCATACTTTGGCAAGGAAAAATATCAACATAAGAAATTTGAAACATTTTCTGATAAAGATAATAAGCTCCTCTTAGAAGGTGAACACACCCTTTACCCTCAAACCAACTCAGACTGGACTTATTTAAGCACATTTGGGCACTAAAAGTAAACTGCAATTGACAAATGATCTGAAAGCATTAGCTGCAGAAACCATACACAATATCAGGATTGCACATTTGGGGGAAATTTGGCATCATATACACAATGACAACAATCCAAGCAGACATCTATACAGGTCTGGTATTTTCCACACGACACTATCATATTAAAAATATCCAACCTAGCAGGAAAATGAGGATTCCAATTTGGTGGTAGAGTTCTGGTGTTAAAAGTTTATGGGAATTCAAGTTTTTATGCTCAGTTACTTGCATACAAGCCTCTCTTTAGTACAGACCTCTCTTGCATAAATAAACGTATAATTTCCAAAAAAACGAAACTGTTACTAGTTGAGATATAACCAAATCTAAACTTCCACCATTTACAAGCACATTAACTCATCAACTCTCCATTGAATTGGGATCTTTTTGGACTACCAATATACCATATTCTTTCATTGCTATGAATATCAAAATGATACAATAAACATTCATGTTGCCATCTCAATATAGAAACAAAACCAAACAAAATTGCCCATCCCTGCTGCTGATCTAGGTAATATACAAAACATGAAACAAAAATCACCACATGGTAATGACTTCGTAGATGGAGAGCAAATATTTCAGCATAAAGGTTGGAAGAACAAACGATGGCACTCTCAGCAAAAAAAGAGAAGAAACTGTCACTGGCATCTTCACATGAGTTTGAACAGGACTCACACGCTCATTCTAGCTCTAGTGTAGATGGTGGGACAGGTGATGCTGGGAGGGGGGCTCATCCACGTGTCCGGCTCTTTTTTCGTCTTGTTTTCTTGACTTTCTTTTCTGGTCCCATTATCTCAACTGTCTTCTGCCTGAGGATCACAACAATTAACGAAATGTTTGTTTCAGCACAAATATTCAAGGCAGCAGACCACATAGGGCACTGTAGTCTATGTGAAAAGACCTCTTACACAATCAGGAAAAGCAGCAGTCAAACAACAAAATCGCCATCTCTTCAGAATATGCAAAATCATAAATAAATAGAAGAAAGAAGAAAAAACTCATAACGGGATCTCTCAAAGAATAGGAAAAGAAATAACTTTGCCTAATATCAAAAAAAAAAAATGGGATAGCTCAAAAAGACATGACTTGCTCTGGATTCTTAAGATAAATCTAACAGCTAATTGGAGTCATTTCCCAAACATTATATGAGCATATTCACCAGGAATCATGCTGCACTCTGGCTCAATAGGATATCTAGTCAAAGAGCATTCAAAAATGAAGTACACTAACTGCTTCAGGAACATTATTTGTTCATTGGGCTAAGTTTAATTCATCAGATACTGTGAAGTCAAACCCAAAAAAAAAAAAAGGAGAGATATGGAAATGAAGCAAATATTTTCAAATGCAATAATACTTACACTGTATCTCCTCATCACATTTCAAACAGACACCAGAGCAATTGAACAGCAACACAATGGACTAATTCCATCTCAAGCTGATGAATGTTCCAGAAATTGACACAAATTCCACCTTCCAAGAAACTTTTAGATTGCCCCAAATTGTGATACTGAGGTCTACCAATGCAACAGTGCTGTTTGTTTGTAAAAATTTTCAACTTTCCAATTTTGAAGAATTTAGGTGCATGCTAGGAATCTAACTTAAGCAGTGCAGTAAAGTGGGATATAGAAGTCTATAGATTGAGCTGTTTATGATAAGAGGCACAATACAAAATCTTTTATTGCATTTGCTTATATTTCAAGAGACATGGGCAATATGCCGGTCATCATTGGTTGATGCGTGTTACCAGTAGTGATACATGTCTTAGCAATGGTAGTTAAGTGTATTACCAGTGGTTGATACGTGTCCTAAGTTATTACATAGGCACTTGCAAGCATCAAAGGAGAAGTTGGGAGCAAGGATAATAAGCTGTAAATGTAATCAAAATATGCTAAAACCAAAATGAGAATTTCTTTTCATCTTTGGGCACAGCTTATATATCAGAAAACAAAGAACTTGGACACACCAGAAAGAAAGAAAATATAAAAGTTGTACACAAAAATAAATATATATAAAACTTTCATGCCTGAAATACCAGATTCAAGGATTTCTTACGGATTCAAAGTCTTCAAAGCATTATACACTGCATGAATAACCATTTTCTTCACCTGTTTCAAGTACAGCAGAAATCAGAAACCCGTATATCTAAAAGGGTACAGTTAAATACTTGGAAAATAAAAATTTTCACAAAGTAGAGAACTAAAACAAATAACGCCAAATCCTAGTTATTGGTACTGCAGTACATGTATTGCAATTAATCCCCTGGATTAGAATTACATTGATGCACACCAGAATTGATCATATACTTTCCTTACAAGAACAGTGATCTTGAAAGAGTGTGATTCTCCTATGAAGCTGTACAAGTAGTTTAAGTACTATAGTACAAGACTCCAACCCATAATGACATATAAGGCAAACAAGAAGGCATGCAACTTGATTATCGTAGCATCAGCAGAGGTGGTAACGAAGAGTTAAAGGTAGTTTCATGGTCCAAACAGGCAAAATGATGGTCATGCCCGCATGGAAATGATGCTGGTGGTTCCAACAAAACATGCTGCAGTTGGTGCAGTGATGTCCAAAAGCTGGTAGCAGCTAAGGTGTAAGGATTGTAATTAACAATGTGATAACCGCTTTTACTAAAATTATAGAACACTATAAATTGAATGTGAAAAAAATATGTAGAGAGAAACAAAAAGAAAGCTTGAGTATAATGCTATCAATAGGAAGCAGACATCAACATTTCCTATCAAAGACATCACTGGCAACACAAGGACAAAGAGTTGATGACATATTATAGAAAGAAATTAGACAAAGTACCTCCAATTTGTCTTCTTTAGCCCTATGATTTTGGGGAAGTGTGCGAAATTCTTCAGTCAATCGAACGCACTCACCAACATTTTCAGGTGAGACAAAATCAACTGCAACCTTTATACATGACTGTTGAAATAATAACAGAAACAAAAAACCAGTAAATTGATCTGATCAATATATCTCAATTATATTATTAAAAATAAATAAAAAAGAAAGAAAGGAAACAAATATCAAACCCACAAGTGGACACTAGCAACGAAACAGGCTTTCTAAGGTATCCGTCATCCAAAACAACAATTTTTAGTATTTTTAGTTAAGATAGAAACTCATTTAGAGCAACCAAAATTTCAACATTTAGAGCAATAAAAAATTGAAATTCAATTCTCAACCTTTTCATTTTGTTAGACAATATGTTTATAAACAGAAAAATCATCCATTGAGCAATCAAACATCATGTCCAGCTAGTTCTTTAAAAGTATTTGTAATCAATAATGACAATTCACAGCAGTTATTAAGGTTAAATGGTTCAAAATATTAGGATTAAAATACCATAATCCCATTTTTCAAAAGTGACAATAAACGAATGCAAAAAATTAAAGCACAAAAACATACTAGATTTATAGCGGTTCACTTTCAATATGAGAGTTACGTCCACTTGCAAGCACTACAAATTTTCACTATGATGAAAAAGAGAAATTACAAGAAAATCACAAATGCCTCGCTCTCTAGGTTTCTCTCCGCGTTTTTCTATCTCTCTCAATTACATACACAAACTCACCAAGTCGACTACCTTAAATACAACAAAATTAGGGTAACCAAATTACATGTGTAAAATCTCCAAAATACCCCAACATAAAATACCCTTACAAAATTTTGTGCAATCCACATGTTGTTTCTATATAGGATCAATCTACATTAGGACAAACATTGTCAAGATAATAATTAGACTTTACACATCTTAATACAAAATACCAACTATTCCACATTTTAAGATTAGAATCAACAAAAAGAACCCATGTTTGGGTGGGCTTCATGCAACCAAACCAATGTCTAATGCCATTCGGTATTTTGTTCCTAACACAAGGAACTAAGACTTGCCCATTGTAAAATTACAATATCATGATTTTAAATGAAAGAAAAACCATCAAAAAATATGTACCAAGTGTTCAACACATCAGCCAAGTGTTGTCATCATATAAAGTAAAATTTTTTATTTTTGCAAATATAGTCTTGTTCATAAAATAGTGTAGAATGGGTCCAAAAGTTTTCTAGAAGTGTCAACAAATGTCTCTAATCCCACATAACAAAGGTCATTGATGGAATTACATGTTCTATTTAGTGGAAAAACATGTCGTATATCCGAAACTCATCAAGGCATCTTGGCCTTTAATTATGATATAAAATATTAAACTATTTTTTTCTTGTATCAGAAATGGAGAAATATTATTGATGAGGAACAAAAGAACACAAGCAAAGATGAGACATATTTCATGGGGAGAGAGAACTAGAAAGCTAATGCCGGCCCACCAAAAGACCAGCCACCAACTAAAACCAAGCACATGAAACGGGGGCATAAAGATTGCCCTCCAATCCAAAGATGTGAAAATTATGCAAATTTCCTTGCCAAGGAAGCTCAAAAAGATATATCTTGGTTACCCTTAAAAACTTGGAATTCCTACCAAATAGTGGCGAGCATTACAAACAAATACTTTTCCTGTTACCCTATCAAAACCTTAAAAAGAAATTATCACCATGTCTTGTGTCTCTTTCAGAACCACACTAAATGCCTATGGAGAAGCTTAATTACCAAAGATACCTTCCTGTAGGGTACTTTAGCAAATATGGTCCTTAGGCTTGTCATTGTCCCAACCAAGGATGCATCTGTCAAAACTCATAGCAATATAAAGTCTCCTACTAAGAGCACATCATCATAATTCACTTTCTTGTGACCAGCTATCCAAATGAACTTAGCTAGTAAAAAAGGGGATGGAATCACCTTTTAGGAAAAGAAAAGGAATTACTTAAAAGAAAACAAGAACCTATTATGTCCAAAGACCAATCTCATCCAAAAAGAGCAAGGGTGGGGGAATGACAAGGAGGATCTCACAATATCATTAACCACTATGGCTTTTTCACAAATCAAGGAGCTAAAAATGGGAGTTCTTACAAGTAAAAAGGATTTGATAGGTGGGTGTCTAATTTTACCATAATTGTAAAAGGCACGCTTACAGAATGGCTAAGCCCAAGGCTCAACCACTTGTTAGTTATAAGGTCTTCCTTGTCAAGGCATACGCCTTGCTGGAAAGGCATGCCCCTTCGATTTTGTTTTCTTTCTAAACATTTTTATTTTTAAATTTTCTAATTGTATATTGAAATTTGTGTAATTTCATTATTATTTAGTTAAGTCCTTTTAATATTTGGAATCTTGAACTTTTTGTATAGTTTGAGGATATGTCCTTTGTTCCTAGAGTAATTACAAAGTACCCATACATAAACCAAAAGCAAAAATGAGTTCTTTCCTTCTCTACAAGGACATGTCCACAACAGGGCTAAAATGAAATTGTCTAAGAGAGTTACAGTAGTTTAAACACAAACACAAGAGGATTTACCTAGCATATCCAAAGCATTAGCTACTATCTCAAAATGGTGTAGCCCTTCGTTTAACCTTAGTTATGGTAGAAAGAAAACCAAGCCACTAGAGAAATCAATATAATGGTTTGAATCACTTGCATATTCATCCATCCTTTACTTCCCAAAATCATTTTTTTTTTATAAGTACACAAATAATATAATAAAAAAAATAAAAAATAAAAAAGGTTGAAACTCACTAACATACGCTCGAAGTATACAAAGGAAACCAGCTGTAAAGAGAGAGGGAAAAGAAGAGCAAAGAACAAAACCACTTGCCCACAACTACTTAGCTCCTAACCAATGTACAAAATCGATTAATGACAAAGGAAATCCTTCTACATGAGTCCTAACAAGGTCCAATAAGGAAAACAAAAGAGTAGACTTAAGTGTTTGATTCAAAGTTTCTACATCTTCAAAAGTCCTCAGATTTCTTTCACGCCAAATGAACAAAAAAAGTCACAAAGGGGCAATTAGCCAAGCTTTCTTCCATTTTTTTCCAACTTCCACTCTAACTTAGCAATGTCAATCTAACCAAAGAATGCATCACCCGCTACAACCCAAATAATGAGAAAGTCAATTTTCACAAATAACCAATTGTGACACCATGAAGAAGCAAATGGTTGATGGACTCCTCTATTTTACACAAAAAACATTTATTTACTAGAGTAGTCCCCCTTCTTTTCAATCATAAGTTCCAAACCAAATCTTCCCAAAATCAATTTTAGTCTTTTCTATAATGAATTGTGCACAAAATAACTCAAATTTGTTTCTAAGATTATGCCCTTTGGGATTACCCTTTTGAACTTTCTATCTAACTAAAAGTTCCACATCAAAGTTGTGTTTTCATTTCATAAATAATCTTATTTAATTAATAGTTTATTTTGTATAGATAAATAAGAATAAATAAAACATATAGCATCACCTTGAAAGAGGTGAACCCTATCATCAAGAAAGAATAAAAGAAAAAGGAAAAAAACAAATGAAGGCGAAGAATAGGAAAACAAGTTTAGTCCAAACATTATGCTCTCTTAAAACACAAGAAAAGACAAGTTGCACTAATAGTTTTAAAAAATGCACTTAAATCGTGCCTATGCCCAAGGCACAACCACTCTTTAGAGCACCTCACCTATCAAGGCATACGCCTTGTTAGAGAAGCATGTTTGGCCTACTTTACTTTTCCTTTTTAAACACTTAATATTCTTAAAATTTTCAATTGGATATTGAAATTTCTATGGTTTTTTTACTACTTTGTTGAATGCTTTTTTAAAATTCTTGAAATCTTAAATTTTTTATTGATTGGATTAGATTTTAGATCATACTTTATAAAATTGATGTGCATCATAAAGCACTTTTCACTTCTCTCAGGCAAGTGACTAGTGTTGCACCTTGCTCCTAAGGTGTAAGAGACTTTTGCATCTTAGGTGCTCCTTGCACCTTTTAAAAATCTGGCTTCACTTTCACAATAGAATAAGTAAACCATAAAAATGAAGTTGTTGATAAGAAAGAACATCAACCCTTTTATCCTTTGAAGATCCTCCTATTGTTTTGCTCCCTTCAAATACCCCATTTCAAACTTAGAAGTGTTAACCTTCACTTTCCTTTACCTCTTTTGAATGCCACTATCATGTCAACAATAAAAAGCTTCTTTCAAAGAAAAGGTTAACAACTCACATGATAAAAAACAAAAATAATAAGCCAAAAAAGAACTAGCCTCCTTCAAATTAAAGAGAATAAGATATGATGATTCCCCTCAACCTATCAACACATGCAACAACATTAATTCCCCAAAGTCCTATCCCTCCTAAATTCATCTATGATGAGAATCTTCTCCGGTTGGGTATACATAATATATATATATATATATATATATATATCATAGTGAATTCAATACTTACAAGAATATCATTTAAAAGAAAGCTCCAGATATCTTACAAAAACAGTTATTTGCAATATGGCCTATGTGAACAAAGCCACCATGAACCACCAAATTCATAGATAGTAGTGGGTTCGACACTTCCAAGCAGACTGGCCAACTAATGTAGCCAAGAAAGAGATGTCTTCTACTTGGAAAGTAATAATTAAGCCTCAAAATTGTCATGATACTCTAAGAGACCCTCAAAATCATTCTTAGTTAACTAGTTTCCCATTATGCTACCAGCAAGTACGTTAGTCTTGGGCTTGACTCTGCTTGGACTAACAAATTGATTGCTAGTCCACCAGCTATAGAGAGCATTATAATAGCTTTTAATCCTCTCTCTCCCATCTGCAATGTACAGACTAAGGGAAATTATGATAAGCATGGTAAGGCATATAGATCACCCAAGCAACAAGGAACACCACATAAACTTTTAAAGGGTCAAGCCTAGTCAACAACGCCTCTGACAAGTTTAGGCAATGGTGGGACCCCACATCATGCACCCTAGAGCTGAACTACTAAAGATAAGTTTCTTCTGTGCCAGGAATTTCTCTAATACATCTAGACGCATGTTCTACATGCCCCTGAACACATCTATCATTTTACAATAGCCCACAAGCAACCCACAGAGTTCAACCTGCTGAAGAATTCTGTTTCTCTCACCACAAACATTGGAAAATCCTTCACCAATTCAACACTTTCCAATTCCAATTTGAACTAGCTAAAGCTTGACCAAACTTTAATACGATGAACTTGAATAGAAAATACTCAGCTTGGTCCCATGCAAAAACTTCCTTGGGCACTGTTATATCCTGCAATAAATAGAAACATCCTCCACTCCAATATGGGTTTCAAGTTGAAGAATTTGCCATCCACTTCTAGTCCAAAGCTCAAGAAACACCACAGACTACTGAGTATCACAAATTTGATCTGGACTCAATTGTTTGAATACAAACCTTCTTAAGGTAAAAGCATCCAAACAAAAATGATATAGCATCCGTATCTAGATGCTATGGATTCACATAAGTGGAAATTTGTGTTTGTGCATGTATGCATGAGCATTCAAACAAAATTGATATAGTATCTGCATCTAGATGCTATGGTTCACGTAAGTAGAAATTTGTGCTTGTGCATGTGTGCATGAGAATGGATTGCAAGAGAGAAATTTAAAGTTAAACAATTTCCCCTCAACTACTAGTCCCAACCTCAAGATATTCCACAAGCCATTTTATCAAGTATTAGAGATTTCAATGGTCTCAATTGTTACAAAGCCATAAACATCCAAACAGCCTGATAAAACATGTGGATTCAGATGCCAAGAGAGCCACATTCATGTGCACCATCAAGTTGATGTATGTTGTGGGCATTGAAACCTAGGAAAAGGCGTATGGGAGATGAAAACTTCAATTCTGTGATGTCATAAATACTAAGCAAGCAATTTGAATAATTCACAATCAAAGTTCAAGACTAGTCCATTAGTACAAGAGACACATGTAGTTGTGATAGCAAATATCATCATCCCTAGATGCCAAAAATCATCATTGCAATTTGGCAAATCCCTAAAGACCAACAATTATCATTGTTTCTTTAAGTCTATAATAATCTGCCTCTTCAATTTTCTTAATTAAATAATTTGATTTATACCGCTCCAGTTTCCTTAATTATATGATGTGATTTATGTTTTAGTTGGGAAACCTAATATGCATCACAGAACAGTTTTAAGGGAAAGGGAATGTGAACAGAATAACATCAGTCATAAAAAATGAAAAATCCTCAAAATTTTATTTTTACCTTTAAATTTCTAACTTGATGAGGACAACCAGCAGGAATGAATACTGCATCTCCGAGATTTTGGACAAAAGTCCATGGTTCAATTCCTGCATAACAGCAAAAAAGGAGTACAACCATAAGAAAGACGGTATTAAATGCAACAAACCAAAATGTAATATTATATACAGACCATATTCATCCTTGAGCTTCCTTTTATGCTCAAGAGTCAAGTAAAAGGTTTGGTCATGAATAGGGTGAACAACCTGTAGCAAAAAGAAAACAAGAATTGTAAAAACTTACATCTATATATGATCAGGGGAGTACATATATCAGATTCCAGCATGAAAAAATAATATATAAGAACACATGGCACTCAAGCATGCATGTGGCATCCTTATTCTTTTGTTTGGGACATGAGCTGAATCTATGATCTACAAGGTTCATCAGTCATTTATCATTAGGATTTTAATAAACAGAATACCATTTCTTCAATATCAGTTTCCAGTTCTTTATTCTACTACTCCATTCAAAAGGATGTTTGATGTCTTAAATGAATCAAACAATGAAATAGAGTCAATCAGTAGTGCCCTGCAGAATCCCATTATTATGATATAAAACAACATAGTAGATTGGACTATTTAAGCCCACATGCATAAATAGAATAAAAAGATAATACCCAAAGCAAAGAACCACACAAGAAGTAATCATTATTATAATTAGATGTTGGAATTGAAACAGCGAGTGATCATAGAATTCATCAGGCGAGCTATTACCTGCTGCAGTGGAAAACAATGTATGTGCCTGAATTGCCTAAAGTGCTTCTTAAGATATTCCTGCAGCTTAGGAACATCTTGTCGACGGAAAATGTCCCAAAGAGCACCTCCCTCTGCAGGTTTCCCCCCTGCCAACCTATTTCCTGAAATTGCAGAAGGTCCACTAATCTTCTTACTTCCATCTTGACCCACTTCTGCTTCTTCATTCTTTTCAGAACCTCCTGATATACTTTGGGGACCACTGGATGGTGACGGTTGCTTCTCCTCAACATCTTGGTTTTTTGTCTGACTATCTTCCAGATGCTCCTCCTGATCTTGGGCACTATGCTGTGCTTTCAACTTTTCTATTTCAGCCAGATTATCAGATGGAAGGGTTGCCTCAGCAGTATGAGTTAAAACATTAACCTGAAACAACCAATTAGGATCTGAGATCAAAGAAAAGGTATGCAACACTTCATGAAACTAGGCAAAATTAAGTCCCTATATGCATCCAATGAAAGAGGATAGAAACATAAACACTCGTTAAAAAACGAAGGGAGCAACACCAGATGTAGCGTTTTCATCCATTATTTTCCATTAACATTTGTTACTTTTTAATGATCTTGTAATTGATTCTAAATAATTAATCAAATACTAGTGGTGAAAAACAAGAATAGTTATAGCAGTAGATAGCATATAAAATAAAAAAATAAAAAAAAATTTCCGTTATTCCCACTCTTACATACCTGCATACCAAAGCAGTTGAGAGAACTATTATGATGGCAGCTTGGCAGCCATTTTATATAAAGAGTGTAACAATTCTATCCTGAAGAAGGCCTACCCCATCTTATTTTGGTTTTAACTTGAGCTAGGTGCCCCTGAGACAAGCATGGATTTGCATTTGACTACTATATTTGCAGCTTTACATTCTATAACAAAAATATCTGGCAGGTTGAATAATGATGAGGCTATATGAAATAAAGTTAGATGGCCACTGTGCATATTAAGAAGGAAAGAAAAAGATTGTGCAAAGATGCAATGTGTTTGGGCCTGTAAAATACTTCCAGCTGGTGCTTATCAGCCCAGCTGAGTGAGGCCTCATCAACTTCATCTTTTAGCTGATGGGACAAGGGGAAGAAGAGATGGTTCTTTGCAATCATTACTTCCTAACAGAAATCCTCGAGTAGTGAATGCTGAACAGAACGGACAACAACAATGAATTTAAAAAACACAGGAATAAGAAAAGAAACTAAGCATACTGCATCAGACATATCACAATGAAGCTTTGTTACAGAGTCTCCACGACCCAGCTCCTGAGCAACTCCATATGCTATATATGTCTTGGGCCCCAAGTCTGGCTGTAGACTCCCTTTTGGCAATTTGACAGCAAGATTGAGAATGCCATCAAATGGATGTGTATAATCTTTAAACGGAAGGCAGCTAACAAATTCAGCATGATGGCGCGGTAAGCGCTCCTTGAATAAAGTAGAGGGTGGCCAGTCTTTCAATTTAAGTATCTGAGGCCACTTATAACTATCAAACCGACCATCCGAATATCCTTTAAAAAATTGATGAATATTAACTGCTACCTGCATTTGTTACAATATAAGATCATTAATTGAACTTGTTATATAAATTATAGAAAATTGACAACCACATTTAAATATCTACTGGATCCAAGACAGATTTTACGAGAAGAATATAATTGTTTGAAAGTAGTAATAATAAAGAACAATAAACAGTGTAAAATAAGCCAAATCACAGGTTTGGTGTACATCCAAGCGACTAACTTATAGAAGTCCATCCCTGAAGAACAATTTTTAGTGATTTACAAAAGTTAGTAATCCCATGTTAAGTAATAAAACAAAAGATCCTTAGCAAATGAAGATTGAGAATGGTTAAGAACCAAATCTGGAATTAAATGAATATTGATTAGAGAAGCAAACATAGAACAACTAAATAGTAATGAATCACTCTGGTTGGAGACCGACTGGAAAGACAAAAGATAGGAGGCACCTCACACCAATCCAAGCAATCCATGGCTGTCACTTCCAAATGTTGAGCATGATTGGTATTTGTAATCTGACGAAATGCACGCCACATGACCATTGGCTCCCAACTCAGACCAGATGTATTTTCAAGTACATCTCTTACAATTATTGGCTCGCCTCTGAGCCAATGCCACTGGAAATGCTTTAAATCCTCATCCTGAATATCAGTGGCTTTTGGGCAGTACAAATTGTTATCACTGGAATCATCTCGGGAAGCTCCTTTTCTTAACTTACTGTTGTCAGTGTCATTGTCATCCGCAAAGTTCAAACACGAGCAACACTGTTGAGGGTTTCCAGAAATATCCATAAGTTTGTTACTGCTTGCTATTTCTTCTGCTTCCATTATCAACCCCAAAACAAAATTTTCCTCTAACATACATCTCAATTCTAGTAGTCCCTGCCCACAACCACCCAAGTTCTTTGGAGGGCAAGGGATGCTACCATTTTTATTTGCTTCCCACCCAGACATTGACTTAGCATGATCCTTAGGGCTAGCGTTAGCAGGAAAATTCAATTTTCTCTTTCTCCTTGAAGACTCAGGAAATCTAGACTTATCACCATGCAAGTAGCCTAGTCCTGGGGAGTCAACATGCACAATCACTTCCTCCTCACCTCCCTGCAGGTGGCCATCACGAATCTCCCGGCAGCAAATAAGGCAGAGATCATAAGAACAGTTGGGACAGCTTCTGTGGAAGTCAACAATAGAAGTTCTACAGTTGTCACTGCAAGAAAATATAAAAAATGTTAAAAAAAAAATGGAACACTAGATTCTTGAAGAGTAAAGCAATTGCTGAGGGGACAAGTTATTCCTGGAAAAGGCCTTACCAGTATGCACGCTCATTCTTGTTGCAAACTACACGCTGTATCTTTAGCTCTGATGGAGATAATCCTACCACAAGGAACACCAATCAGTATCTAGAAAACAAAAATTAATAACTGCATGTAAATTGTATAAGAAGGAAGCTAAAATAGAAAGAACAGATGAAGATGCCCAGTATAGTTATTGACCCAACTAACTTGCAGAAAGAAGAGAAGAAAGCCCCACTTATATAGTGACTTCCAAATGGCATGGGCAAATCCATTATGTATCTAACAGAGCTTGCATTTTTTCATTTTTATCACAAGTAAATGGGTTGCAAAACAGAAGTTGCATCCCAAGCAAATTCTAAATCCCACCTGCCATAAGGCCCATAAGGAAAATTACCTTGTATCTTAGCCTCAATCTCCTTCTCAAGCATCTGTTCTTGATTAAATTGTTTCAAAAACGGGACAACTGCTTGTAGCAAATACCTAGAGTGCTTAAATTTCTCCTCATCACTGAGCTTCATTTTCAAATAGTCCAGTTCAGCCATTTTCTACAGAAAAGCACACAGAATAAATCAGAATTCCATGATTAAGACATCTTGTACATACCCTCAAATAGAAAAACTTACTTTAAGGGATCCATCACATCTTAAGCATGCTTTGCAATTGCAGTTCCCACTACAAAACGGGCAAGACTCAGCAATTGCCTCCTCTGACATGTGAGGATACCTACAGAGCAGAGTAGGACAAGGTAAAAGAAATAATTGATTGGGTTACTTTACTCGAATGAAGGCACAAAAATGAAAAACGTAAGCAGTCCAAATGCTATCTTTATAGATGAGATATAACTACAGATGAAATTGAATTAACTAAACAGGGATTGTACTTACCAGAAGCAAATATTAATAGAAATCCAACTATAGCCTAAAACCCAGTAGAGTAAAGCTAAAAAAATCAAAATGAAACAAAATTAAGCATTTCCAGAAGTAATCCGAACAACTTACCAAGTTTCTAAGCAGGGGATACAAAATCGCTTCCTCTTGCATTTTCGGCAGCGGACAACTCTTCCTTTGTCATTTCTCTGACATTGATGGCACATTAAAGACACCTCTTCAATCCACTGTTGAATCCAAAATCAGAAACAAAGCCACATATCAAAAACATAAACTAGTAAAGAACAATTAGGTAAATTGGGGCAATAGAAGAGCCTTACTTTTGGATCCATCTTCTCCTTACGTGAAAGTTGTTGAGGTACTGAAGACTGAGCTTTGGGAGCCCTCAGGCAATAACCATCACTCATCAAGCTCCTTTCTGAGGGCTCTTTCTCCTTCTCATCATCCAACTTCCCCAATGCTTCATCTTTTGACTTCTTTCTCTTCTGTGTGATTGTCCTTGGCTCAGTCTCGTTCTTGGAAGAGTTTTCTTCACCATTTTCATTTCCAAAATCCTCAGTTTTCATATCATTCTTAGGAACCGCAGGCCCTTTTGTACTCTTTTTCCCTCTCTTCTTCTTAGGTCCTCTTCGAGTCATCTCATCACCATCTTCAGTGTCTAAATCATCACTTTCTTCACCTTTCACTGCCATTGAATCCTTGTCTCCAAAATCTTCCTTCTTTGTTCTAGTTCTTCCCCGTTGCCTCTTCACAGAAGGTTGTTTATCTTCATCACCAATGCCACCCATTTTCCTACCTTTTTTCACCTTTTTTTTACCTCTCTTCTTTACCGCAACTCCATCATCTGAAACCCCACTTTCTACGTTTTCTTCACCATCTTCTTCATCTTTCTCAATCTGGAGATCATAATTTCCCACTGATTTCACTTCTTTTCTTGGCCTTAGGCTACACCTCCTTGAGGTAACACCTCCATTTTCATCAACACCCCTCTCTATCCCATTCTCATTTTGCTCAATCTCCTGCAATATCACACTTTTTGGTTTTCGGCCGCGCCTCCTCACCAAGACTCCAACATTTTCAGAACTATTAGTTTCTTTGCCTTTCTCACCTCCTTCTCCACTTTTCTCCATCAAAACATCCTCAATTTCCACGTGTTTTAAATCTTCTTGAGCTTCTGAACTTTCATTCCCACTACCACTTTTGCCTTTCTCATCTTTTTCTCTACTTTTCTCCGCCAGCAAATCCTCATTCTCCCCAGATTTCACATCTTCTCCAGCTTTTTCACTTCCTTCGTCTTCACGACCACAGTTTTGAAGGCCTTCCCTACCATTTGCTCCCTCCTTCGCAATCTGCATATCCTGATTTTCTCCCGATTCTACATCTTCTCCAGCTTTTCCACCTCCTTCATCTCCAGAACCACCACTTCCCACGCCTTTATCGCCATTTTCGCCGCCCTTCTCCGCCGCCAAATCCACATTCTCCCCAGTTTTCACATCCTTCTTAGACCGACCGCGCTTCCTCGTCGGACCTCCTCCACCTTCAGAACAACCACCAACACCACTTCCTTTCCCTTTCCTCTTCACTTCCGCCTTCTTCCCCGGCTTCCGCCCACGCCTCTTCTTCGGCACAACTCCTCCGTCTCCTTCCACCCTCAGAACCTCCTCTCCTCCTCCGCCATTCTCCGGTGCTTCCTCCGACCTCGGAGGCTTCCTCTCACTCCCTCCATCCGGCGAACCAGAGCTTCCGTCGTCCCCCATTACGCTTTCTCCCCGGAAAATCAGGATTCCGTCCACACCAGATAAAAAAAAAATCAAAATACTAGAGAGAAGAATCTGACATAAAAACTTCTACAAACACGCTAAGAGAGACTCGTAGTACGGAAATAATAACACAAAAGCGCTTTTGAAGATGTGAGAGAAGAAGACAGAGTTTGTAGAGAAAAGAACTGTTGAAAAGTAGAACTAAATGAGAGCTGCTTTTGAAGAATCTAAAGAGGATGCCTTTTTTCACACGGCTAAGACTAAGAGCTGCTTTCGGAAACTGTGGGTACAAATTTGAAACGTCCCCGCCAATAACAAAGAGGAGGGAATACTGTATGGATTTTGGGTACAAAAGGTGATGGGCCGTCTGATTCTCTGGGGTGTTGTTTTCTATGCCACGCACCCACGCGTGTGAGGTTTCCTCTTCTTTGCTGTGCAGAGAGTCGGACTTGACGGACAAGATAAAGATTTGGAGCGCAGGGTTGGGAAAATTTGCGGACTAAATGAGAAATATAGGAATTATTATAGAAGATTCCCAACTAAATGAGTAGTGTAGGAATCTGCTTTAGAATTTATTTTTTTGACATATTTAATAATATAATATTTTCTTTTATAAAAGCATTGAATTGAAAATCCTTGTAATTGCCAATGAGTTCATTTCTATTTTAATATGTAGTATATAAATATCATCCTTTTTTAAAAATAATTAATGAATTATTTTGGAGAACTGGTGTTTGAGAAAAATTTTCATTCCAAAAATAAAAATAATGAATTTGTATAAATTTTTATCATTAAAAAATTGTTTAACATCCAAATATTGATTTTAGGGATATTTATGTATTTTAAAATTAAAAAATACCTACCTTAAATATTTATGTATTTAAAAAAAAAAAAATGTTTTATCCCTTTAATTGGGATTGGGTTAGAAAGTGTGTGTTGGATCGTTTTCACTTGTGTATGAAATTCTCCAATTGTTTATAAGTTTGAATTTCTTTTGAATAAATTAATAAGTTATCCTAATTATGGTTTTTCCATAGACCATGATTTCAACCTTAGAATGCTCTTAAGTTATTTGTTGGAAAGAAATAAATAAACGAAGATTAACAAATAAAAAATATAATGTAAAAATATTAAAAAATAAAATAAAAGTAATTATGATTATTTGAATTTACTTATTTTTTTGTGGTGAATTAATTGATATCTTGACCAATAAATATAATGGTATAAAAGTATAGTGACTTAGCACATTTCGAGGATGAAAATTTTATAAGGAAGAAAGAATGTAACATCCTAAATTTATTTTAGGGACATGTAGAGAAGATAAGTATTGAAAAGACATAGAGAGAAGAAAAAAAAGACTTTAGATAACTTTTTTTTTTTTTTTTGAAGAGTAGAAGAAGGAAATTGTAGTATTTGTTTCATTCTATAATTAAAAGGTGTAGATTAATTCTTTCAAAAATTTAAGTGACTTTTTCAAGGTAAGGATCAATAATGTAGTAAGTTATTTTATAATTTTTTTTATCTATTTTTCATATGTTTTTTTGAAGTATCAAAATGTTTGAATTCTCTAAAATTGATCTAGGAATATTTTTCTAAAATATGTTTTGATTTGTTTATTAGTTTATTAAATAAATTGGGAATATCATATGATTTATTTATTGTTCTGTAAGTGAATTTAGTCATTTAATTTATTATAATGATTTTGAAACTCTAGTTAGTAGTAGTCTTGGTGAATAAAGGTTAAGTTGTTGACTTTCGTTACCTTATCCTTGATGAAGTGTTGTCTTATTGGTCTTTAGTATACCACTAATTGAAAACTACTTTACCCGTTACTAGGAACAAATTGAGGCTAGTCGCCTAGTGCAAATCCTAGTATTTGGTCACAAGGTTATTATGGGCGAAAAAAAATAAAATGTTTGTATATGAAGTTCTTTTAACTATGAATCCATTATCCGAAATGTATTATGATATTTTATATTTATTTGAAAGAAAGTAAATTAAATTATTAAAATAAAAATAGATTTCTTGTTAATTGATTTCTACGAAGAATAAACAAATCTTCGTTTTTTTTTTTTTTACTCATCCTCATAAATTATGAATCAATTTCCAAAATACAACTCTTTATATTCACTTTAGCTTTGTCTTTTGTAAAAAATGATTTGGGTACAAATTTATAAATTATATTTATATTAAAATCGTCTTTTAAAAAGCCGATATTATATTACAACAAAATCATCATTCTTAAATACTAAAATCTTCTTTTAAAAAGACCGTTTCTATATATAAAATTGTTTTACAAAAACATGATTTTAAAATTTTAAAAAATGATTTGTGGTGTTTCTTGTTAAAACATTTTATAAGTAATTTTTAAAAAAATACCTAAAACAAAAACATTTTCATTGAAACACTTTTTTTTTTCTTCTTTCAAAAACACTTTTAAAGGAAACGTTTTTTTTTTTCTTTTTTGAATCTGTACGAGTTTTTGAAATGACTTCTTTTTCTTCTTCATAATTGTTTTCACTGAAATGATTGGAATCGATTTGGGAGCTTTGAAAAACCTTTTTCGGACCACTTCAAGGCACAAAATGCCCTGGAGGGTTGAAAAGGTGGACCATTTGTCCTAATCATCTGATCAACCAACTCCAGAATATCTAACGTTTTCTAACCGCTTTTTGGATCTCTCGTTTTTAAGAACTATCGGTCGAATTAGTCATACGCAAGGTTTGAAATTATTCCTTGCTTGACAAGGCATATATAGGAAAAGAAATGTCTGAATTTAATAAATTAATTAATTAATTATAAAAACACTTGCTAATATTTTCATCTTGTTAAAAAATTTATGCAATTTCATTTTTAAAATATTGAGAACAAATAATAATGTAATTTTTGTGATGTCTCACATCATCATATAGGAAAAAAAAATGGGAGAATTACCCAAAAGGGTGGGTTAGAAAAACTAATGACTATAAAGGCTCACTCTTTTAGAGGACAATTTTACCTTTTAATATATTTTTTATATTATTTATAAATAAATTGAGATTGTCAATGATGTAGGACTCATACATGATGATAAGTACAAGTTGATAAATGATGTGGGACCCATACATGATGATAAGTACATGTTGATAGGCAATCAACGGTACATTTTTCAACTTGAAAAAATTGTTATCACTTTTGAACAATTAACTATTTAAAAATTTGTTATTTTTTTTTAAATTGAGATTTTTTAAAGAATCTTGTAAAAAAAAAAAAATTTTAATATCTCATAAATAAAAACCATATCCTAAAGTTATTATATCGTTTTATATATAAAATATACAATTAAAAAACTTTGTTATCATAATATAATAAATAATTCGTGAAAAAATTAAATAAAAATAAAATAAATTATGTTATAATATATTGTAATGATAGTGTATTTATATTGTAAGTATAATGCATTTATATCGTACCTATATTTCATTATAAAAGTAATAATTTTAAAAATGTTTATTCATACCCTAATGGTATTAACACATCGTATTAATATATTAACAACATTTATTTAGTGTTTTGAAATTATTTAATAATTTTTGTATATATATATATATAAACCACGTGAATTCAAATTAGTATTTCATTTTATTTCAGAAATTATTTATGATATAGGTATGTTGTGAAATATGGTATGATCATACAAAATTACCATTTTTATAAAAAAATTCATAAATTTCTTAATTAGGTTTTATTGTAATGTAAATGTATTTATATTGTAATTATAATATATTTTTGTTGTGCTTGTATTGTATAATAAAAGTAATAATCTTAAGGATCACCTTTTGTACCTTATTAATATTCAACATATCAAATATATTAACATTATCCACTCGATGCATTGAGAAAAAAAATTTATATGAAAATTTAAAAAAAAAAAAAAACACTATGCAAAGGAAAAAAAATTATATAATTTTTTTTAAATTATTTTATTATAAAAATAAAAAATAATTACACATTTTCTATCATTTTCTTATTATTTTTAGAGAATTTGAATGAAAAATTAAAAATTTTATCTTCCTTAAATTTAATACAAAAACATAATTTATCAATTTAAAATTATAATATATATATGAAAAAATCATCATTTTTATTCTATAATTATAAAAATTTTTTTTTCTTCATAAAATTAAAAATTAGAATAAAAATAAAAAAGGTAAAAAAAACAATAAATGATATTTTGAAAATATTTTTTAAAAGTATTTTTGTTTTAAATAGTAAATTTAAATAATAAATTATATATAATTGTAAGGGTTAAACCCAAAATTTTGATTTAAAATTTAAATATCAATAATTACAATAAATGTGGGACCCATATACCATAAATGTATTGACAAATCAAGTGAAGTGTTTTAAATGCTTTGAATTTTAAAAGTTTTAGTTAAAGGGCAGTTTTGATATATTAAGCTTACTAAAGTCCTCCCCAATAATTATTAAAAGATACCACCCTTTCTAGTAATTGTTTTACCTAGCCTACCCTTTTGGGTAATTCTCTCAAAAAAAATTCTTAATGCTATATAAATATGAATTTCTAAACTCTGTAGACACGACTCAAAGTAGATAATATTTATAAGATTGAGAACAAATAATAATATATATATTTTTTTTAATTTATCTAAAAGGAGAGTTTTGCTTATCTTTTATTAAAAAGAAGATCTTTCTAGTTTTATTTGCAAGAATAGTCCAAGATTTAAAAATAAAAAATTCCACAACCTTGTCTAAAAAAGAAAATTTTCATTGACTTTTACTAAGTAGGGAATTTTATATAATACTTCATTTACAAATTTTTTTTTTGGCTTTTAAAAGAGTTTTTACAAGTTTATCTAAAAACAAAGATTTTTTTATTTAAATTACTAGTTTATCCAAAAGAATTTTTGTTTAAAAGAATATCTTTTTACAAATTTAATTGGAAAGAGAAAAAAAAAAAATTTGCTTGTATTGAAATAAATAAATAAATAACATTTATTTAAAAGGAATTTTTTATCTCTTATTTAAAGTCTTTCAATCCTTTTCTATTAACAAAAAAAACAATTTCCATTTGAATTATAAAGTATTTTTTTTAAAATATTTTAATTTATTTTATTTAGGGAAAAAAAAACTTCCAATTTTATTTAGAAAGTCTTGCAATTTATTTTAAAAGAAGTTATCCGGTTTATATATATATATATATAATATTTCATTTTTATTATTAAAAAAAAAGTTTCAAATTTATTAAGAACACGAATTTTCGGATTCTTAAAAAGAGATTTTGGTTTTACTTTATTTTTTTAAAAGTTTTTACTAGAAAAATATATACAACCCTTTATCTATATATATATATATTTAAATAGATATTTAGTTTCATAAAACTTGATTTAATTTATTCATTAAAAAAATTTATATTTTAATAAAATATCTACGTTCTTGTAAACCCTCCATTTTGTCCTCCTAGTATATGTCCTATTAGGTATTTGTTCAGTATTTTACAACAATTCCCTAGTGGCTCATTACTACTCGTATAACCTATCTTTTCTAAGTCACCTTGGGGACTTTAGTTAAGGGATTTATCTAACCCCATTGTGACTCTTGGTAGTCCTAATTTAGATTTAGGCTCACTTAGGCATCGTAGGCCCATTTAGGTACACTTGACCCATTAGGCACCACCTTAGGTCCACTTAGGCATCCTAGGCCCATTTAGGTACGCTTGGCTCATTAGGCACCACCTTAGGCCCACTAGGCTCATTTAGGTACGCTTGGCCCATTAGGCACCACCTTAGGTCAACTTAGGCACCCTAGGCCCACTTAGGCACCTTAGGCCCACTTAGGCACCTTAGGCCCATTTGGATACACTTGGCCCATTAGGCACCACATTAGGCCCACTAGGCCCATTTAGATACATTTAGATTTGTTTTCTTGTTTTCCTTTATTTATTTATTTTATTGACTGATTTTAGGATTAAGTGAGTTTTGATTTATTTTATATCATTTCATTATTATTATTATTTGTATTCTGTTTATTTATTTTATTTTATGATTACATGGAAGGAATTTTTTAATTTTAGGTGGTTTGAGTTTGACACTTCAATTATTATTATATGTTTCATTAATTTAATTTTTTTATATTAAATATTTCTAATATTTATTTATTTATGTATTATACCTTTTATCTATGTATTGATATTTTCTTATTTGGGATTTAATGACTTCTTGAAATTTTAGTGAAAGGAATGTTGATTTTGAATGGCGGGAATGGTTTTGACTTCATGGATTCTTGCTTTCTTTTTTTGAACCTAGGGAAAGTGGAGCTTGAAGACGTCCTTAAGGATGGAGAATATTTTTAGGAAGGTGACTTAGCAGCATGCGGATGCTTACTGGCTCTCTCCGGGTTGGTGAGTGGTTTTTTTCCATGTAGGTGGAGTCAATAGGAAAGTGCAGAAGATGCTCATGGAAATGGACCACATCGGTTTTGGAAGGGTGGATTCGGGGCATGAAAGAAGAATATAAATAATGGATGAATGAGGATGGTTTTGGGGAAAAGTACAAGAGGGCGGTTTGGAGAGCATCAGGCTGAGGATGAAGGGAATAGCCAACGTTACATGGAAAGAAGACTTACCATAAAGCGGATGAATGAATCACGATGAAGGGGACAACAATCTCTAGAGGGGCGTGAGGATTCAGAGAGAAAAGAAAGTGCAACTGCACCATTCTAGAGCAAGGAGGGGAGATCCCCACATGAGCGACACCTTGAGAAAAGAAAGGTGCAACCACACCATTAAGAGAGAAAGAGTGGTACAACTGCACCATTGAGAGAGAAAAGAAAGAGACTTTCATCTCCGACAAGACTAGATTGACGTTTGATCATCACATTCAGCGTTAGAGCAGGGGACCAACTTCACCAACATAGATCTATTTTGCCAGAGGACTCGTCAATAGTGCGTCATTTTGGAGAATATCAACAGATCATCGATTAATCTTGAGACCCCTATTCAAGGATTCCGGGAGCTTCAAGAGAACCATAGAAGCATCACATGTTGATTCAGAGGTTTCTTTCACTGCTTCTTCATTCATGATTCTGAAGCATCGCACCTATACAACGCCTATATTTTCAACACATCTTCACCATTGCTAGCGTCTTCATTTGAGAGGAAGGTTCAGATTTTCATTTGTATCTTCATCATTGCTGACGTATTTGCCTCTGAAAGAGATTCTCTTCATCACCAAACATCTTCATCGAAGGGAATCACCACATAGCCTCCAACCATCAATTGGAGATCCATGCATCCACCATCCTCCTTCCATCTCCGGTTGCACAATCGCCATGGCCACCGCCATTCCAAACCTTTTCCAACCTCCTAACTTTACATGTGTCAAATCCCTATCCGAATTTTCTGTTCTCACCTCCATCCCTTCCACCTACCCCTTCACCACTGATCCCAATCAACTTCTCGCTTTTGACCCATAACACTCCATCCCCATCATCGACTTCTCCTTACTCACCTTTGGTGATGCTGATCAACGCTCCCAAGCCATCTAGGACCTTGACCAAGCCTGTCTGGAATGAGGCTTCTTCATGTTGATCAATCACGACGTGCCAGAGAGTCTGATGACGAGAATGATTGAGGCATTTAGAGGGTTCTTTGATCTGACGGAGGAGGAGAAGTGTGAGTTTCAAGGGACCCACGTTTTTGTCTCCGATTAGGTGCGACACAAACTTCAATGCTACGGTAGACCAAATTTTTTTATGGAGAGATTTTCTCAAGGTCTTTGTGCATTCATGGTTTCACTCTCCTAGCAAACCGACGGGCTTCAATGAGCTTTGTTTAGAATATACCCAAAGAATTAGAGAAATAGTTGGAGAATTATTTAAAGGGATATCAAAGAGTTTGGGATTGGAAGAGTGGTATATAAACAAGACCATGAATATGGATTTGGGTTTACAAGTCCTCACTGCCAACCTCTATCTACCCTGTCCTTAGCTAGAGTATGCAATGGGAATGCTGCCTTATTCAGACCATAACTTCTTGACCCTTCTCATACAAAATGGGATTGGTGGGCTTCAAGTGTAGCATAAAGGACAATTGTTCGGTTGGAATCCAATCCCCAACTCCATTTTGGTTAACCGACGACCATCTTGAGGATTTTGCAAGGAGGAAATATTTTCCCCTGATGGCATCGTTGAAGACATCTTCATTGTATGGGACGACATGAAGCAGAGTCGTGGTTGTGGATTTGTTAAGCTTTCTAATAGAGATATGGTAGTGGCAGCAATCAATGCACTAAATGGAAATTACGTTATGAGGGGTTGTGATAAGCCACTAATTGTCTGTTTTGCAGATCTTAAGAAGCCTAGGATTGGAGAGTCAAGAGGCCATGTTGCATTTGGTGGCCCCAAGTTTGGTCCCCGCTCTTAAAAGCCACTCAGTTGGCCTGTACCTAATGTTTGTGACCCCATGTAGTGGCAATCTTGCCCAATCCTCTGTATCCAGGGAGTCGAAGCATCACAACATCATCACACCAAGTTATGCAAAGCAATTCCAGTGCTTCACTACAACCAATACCAGCTCTTGATATTGATTATCGCCACCATTACCATTCTTTGTAATTCATCGCAATCATGATGCACCAACTGGATTTTGAGGGCATATTATGAAAGGAAGGGCGGTATCATAAGTTGTAAATCCACAACACACAGAGTTGGTGGTTATTCTCCAAGAAGACACACATGACAACAGGCCACTTTGGGAGTTACTTTGGAGAATCTTTACAAACAGTCCACAACCACATTCACTTTATATATAGGTTGCAATTTAGGTTCATTAAGACGCGACAAGAGGTTCTCAAAGACACAGATAATTCGCGCACGTTGAGTGGAGCATGCACAATTTGCTTATAGGACAACCATCGCTTTGATTTTCACTAAGCATGGAATGCACTATGGGTTGAAGACTACCAGTCTATGCACAAGCATCCCCACGACTGCAACTTTAGAGGGGTTTACATCCCAATTTCCATAAAGATCTCCATGGTATCATCAAGAGAACCATGCACGCCACTGATCCAAAGTGAGTAGGCTGCATCTTCC
Source organism: Vitis vinifera (assembly GCF_030704535.1). NCBI lineage: Eukaryota > Viridiplantae > Streptophyta > Magnoliopsida > Vitales > Vitaceae > Vitis > Vitis vinifera. Next base: position 23,812,572 of record NC_081814.1, on the reverse strand, counting down.
AAAGGTAAGTGAGTTTCTTTGTTCTTTAGTTTTTTTTTTTTTTTTTGATTTCTTTTTATTCATTAGTTTATTAGTTGCTTTTTTTATTAGATTGAAAATTAGAGTTTTTTTTTATTATCTTTTTCTTTCTATCTAGATGGCCATTTAATTAATCAATTAAATGTTGGCATCTTAGATTTAAGCAATAGAAGCAATACCGATTTTTACAAAGAATTGTTCTTTAGGGTTGAAGTACTAACCTTTAGATTTGGATGTTCCCAAACCTTAAATCCAAGTGTTGAAGAATCAAAATGATGTCATCGGAAGTCTTGTAGACCCATGATCTTCTACTCGATGAATCAACCTCGTTCCTTATCACACAAATAGTGGGGATTTTTGGAGGATGGAGGCTAGGACTCTTTATTCTCTTTGGATGGTAGAAGATAAAAAGTGATGAAAACTCTAACCCTTAAGGGATATTTATAAGGTTACTAACTAGGCTTAAGTGACTTGAACCCACATGGGCTTGGGTCACTTAATTTAGCCCAAATTGGGTATTAATTGATTAATTAACTCAACATCCTATTAATTAATCATTAGCTCAATCTAGAGACCTTGTTCACTTATCCTTGTGCAACCTTGCGAAGTTACCAAAACTCCCTTATGCACAAAAGTGAGCATAGAGCTAAACTGACCCTTATAACCCATGCCAACAAGGTATATGAACTCAGAGCGAGAACCATTGCAATCTAGAGAAGTAGTGGCTCTCTCAAAATCCAATTCTAAAGTTGATTCAATATCCCATAATAAAGAATCATTTACACTCTAGTATCCTATGTAAATAAAAATGAGATACTATGTGCTTGGGTTTGTGACCTATTATCTATTATGTTCAATTTCTCCATGAACTAATGTTCGTAGTCTAACAAGGTGAGAACTATCAACCTTTTAAGACTACTTCAATTATTCTTGAGTTACAAATCCTCCTATTTTGTGTTTAGCTGACATGTCTGAGCTCTCAAAAAGCTTATGTCAAGTTCTACTTAAGGACCTATCATGACCATAGTTTCTATGAACACACCTTCTTACGATCACCCAAGAGGGCACTTTGTCTCAATTCTATGAGATATCATGGTGCCTCTATTAAGAATACCTATTTTTACAGGCTTCCATTAATAGTGACTTAATCCATAGGGAATATATGATCAATTTACAATCTTTCCCATAAGTCAAAGCCACTGCTAACTTTAGTACAAGCTTAATTTTCTCTCAAGGTTGAGAGAGAACATAATGAAGTAGCTTGGTGAGGTCATAACTATTTGATAGCCTTAAGTTATGACTGTATGTTCTATCCTATGTGTAACCATACACGTTAGTGCACTTACCATTGGAAACCCATCTCGATAGCTAAGACCAACCATTCCTCCAATTAGGAGGTGGTGCATTACAACCTATAATGGGTTGCCTAGATCCACGAACCAGTTGTGAACAAGTCATTTATTTGCAAGGAACCTATGAATTAGATCTTCCATGCAACTCTTAATGCACTAAAATCACGTACAATGCAAAAGATGTTAGACGAGAATTCTCATAACAAACAATAAATGAAATAGGGATAGATAAAAGTGAAACTAAAGTATCATTAAATAAATAATGAATTCTAAATTTATTATATCATGTCATGCTTTTAAGGGCTCTATCATAACATTAGCCTAATCTAGAAACCTTGTTCACCATCCTCTATGCAACCTTATGTAATTACCAAAACACCTTTATGCATAAGAGTGAACCTATATCCAATCCAACCCTCATAAATCGTGCCATCATGGTATATGAACTTAGAGTGGGGACAACTGGGACCTATAGGATTATTGACTCCCTTAGAATCCAATTCTGAAGTTGATTTAACATTCTACTATATCTTATTCGTTTCAACTCCAAATTGTGATCCGTTTGAAGCATTGGATTCCTGACTTCCTAAGATTTAAAACCATATGTGATTTGCCTTAAGAAAATTTCTGGAAGTAGGCTCAATTTTGGCTCAAAAGTGACGTCACTATGTTGCTATGGATCTCAAACCAAGAACTTCTAAGAATGCTTTGTTTTTTTTTAACTACCATAGAATCTAAAAAATAACCTTCAACATTATTTTTTTCCTTCTCTTGGGTCACTATAGAAGGATATACAAAACTGAAAATTTTTCAATAATAATAAAATTCTTATGCTCCTATAATGGAGCTCACAACCCATCTATTGAAAATAAAAGATTTTTACAACTAAATAAAAATCCTATATCCCTTATAGGGTGTACAACCCAATCTAGAGAAAGAAAAAATAAGATATCACAATTATAATCATTGTATTGACATTCATTCTATTGAACAAATAAAAACATCTCATTCATTCATCCCTTAGGTTTGTGGGATGAATAAAACAACTCTATAAAATAGAGTTAGCACACCTTAGAATAGATCTAACATGTTAGAACCTATTATATGGCTTTGATATTAGTTGTTGGGAACCCCGGATCACTTCGTTCCCATGCGTTGGATCTCATAAGTTACATGAAAAATCTATCCTAGGCTCTCTAAATCTATTGCAGCAGAAAACCAAGTATTAAAAAACTAATATTGATACCATAGATATCATAGATCTAGAGAATAAAGCCACATACCTTTGATCCAAATGTTCTCGGATTGATTCTAATTGATGTAGATAACTCCAAAGTCGTAATGGATCTCATAAACACCATGATCTTATACTCGATGACTCTTCCTTGTGTCTAAGCATTGAGATGATGGAGATCTCAAGGGTGGAGGTTAGGGTTCTCCCTTTGGATTATAGGGAGAAAATGACAAGACATGGAAACCCTAACCCCTAAAAAGGTATTTATAGGTTTCGTACAAGGTTTAAGTGACTTAAGTCCACTGTGGGCTTGAGTTACTTAATCTAGCCTAAAAAGTTTACTAATTGATTAATTAACCATATAAAACCCTAATTAATCAATTAGCTCAGTCTAGAGATACCACTCACTTATCTCTGTGCAACCTTGCATAATTACCAAAACGCCCGTAATCCCAAAAGTGGATTAAAAACCCATCCAACCCTCATAAACGGTGCCATAAAGGAATATGGGCTTAGAATGGGAACCATGGAGACCCATAAGATTATTAACTCCCTCAAAATCAAATTCTGAAATTGACTTAACATCTTATTATAGGGAGTCAACTACACTCCAGTACCTTATTTATATTAGAACAAGACACCAAGTGCTCAGGTCCATGACCTACTATCCATTACATGTAGACTTCCCATGAACTAGTGTTCATAATTTAACAAGTTCTGCTATCACCTATTTAGATTACCTCTCAAATCATTGAGTTACATATCCCACTTATTATGTGATCAACTGATATACTCTAGCTCCAAGGAGCATATGTCAAATTCTACTAAATGAATTACTGTGACCACTAATTTCCTAATCACATGTCCTTTGGATCACCCAAGGGGACATACTGTCTCAATCCCATGAGATATCATGGTGCCTTTATTGAGAATACTTGTTGCCACCAACCTCCATCAACCATGACCCACTCCATAGGGATATGTGACCACGGTTTCACTCAGATGTTAAAGTCTTTTGTTGATTTTGGCACAAACTCAATATCCTCTCAAGATTTAGAATCTATACAGTATAGTAGCTTGGTGAATCATGACAATTGATAGCCTTGCGTTATGATTTACCATAGGTCATGTCCAGTGTGCATCATATACATTAGTACACTCACCATGGGAAACCCATCCTGACAGCCAAGACAAGTCATCCCTCCAATTGGAAGGTGATGTATTACAGTCTCTATTGGATTGCCCAAATCCATGAATCGATTGTGGACAACTTATCTACTTATAAGGTATTCATGACTTAAATCTTTTATGCAACTCCTAATGAACCCAAGTGATGTACAATGTAAGAGACATAAGCTAAGTGCTCAAATCAATGTTAATATACACCAAACAAATAGCAAAGGGACAATTAAGTCTAACTTTGTTACATCAGTCTTGCTTTTAGGGGCTCAATTCCAATAATATAGTTGCTTGGTGAATCATGATAATTGGTAGCCTTGTGTCATGATTCATCGTAGGTCCTATCTAGTGTGTATCACATATACTAGTAAACTCACCACGGGAAACCCATTCCGATGGCCAAGACAAGCCATCCTTCCAATTAAGAGGTGGTGCACTACAATTTCTACTAGATTGCTTAAATCCATGAGCTGACTGAGGACAACTTATCTAATTATAAGGAACCTATGACTTGTATCTTCTATGCAACTCTTAATGTACCCAAGTCATGTACAATATAAGAGATATGAATTAAATGCTCAAATCAATGTCAATACATCAAAGAGATAACAAGAGAACAATGAAGTCTAACTTTATTACATTATATCTTGTTTTTATGGGCTCAATCCCAACAAATATCATATTGGTTCTTTGAATGCATTGTTTCCACTTTGATTAGGATCTAGAAAGCCCTAGGTTAGATGCATGCACTCTATTAGGTCAAGGTCTAGGGAATAGAGTAATCCAATGTTTCTAATAGAGATATAATATGATCGATCATATAGGTATGATTTAAATTGAATATTAACATGATGAGATCAATTGTATAGGCACGATCAGAAACCAAAGATAAGGTGCAAATAACCAATCGTACAAGTGTGGTTTGAAAATGAAATTACCTAAAAGATACTTGAAAAATTGGGATGCGACTAGGATTAAAATGAAAGAATGATGAGAAAGCCTAAGATACGGTTGTGATGACATAAATAAAAGAATGATATATATGAAATCTATGATGCAATTGTGATGATTAAAATCAAAGGATGATAGAGATGAAATCTAGGACATTGTTGTGATGCTTGGAATCAAAGAATGATAAAGAAAACCTAGGACGAGGTCACGATGACCCAGATGAAAGGATGATAGAGATGAAATCGATGATGTGGTTGAGATGATCGAAATCAAATGATCATAAAGAAAACTTAGGATGCGGTCATGATGATCGAAATCAAAGAAAGCTAAAGAAAAACTAGGATGCGATTGTAATGACTGAAATTGAAGGATAATAAAAAAACTTGGGATATTGTCATGGTTATTGAAATCAAAGGATGATAGAGATAAAATCTATGACGTGGTTGTGATCGATGACCAAAATCAAAGGAAGATGTAGAAAACCTAGGATGGAGTCGTAATGGTTAAAATTAAAGAATGATAGAGATGAAATCTAGGACGTAGTCATGATGACTAAAATCAAAGGATGATAAAGAAAACTTAAGACATGTTCTGATGACCGAAATCAAAGGAAGTTAAAGAAAACCTAGGACGTGGTTGCGATGACCAAAATCAAAAGATGTTAAGAGAAAACCTAGAATATAATCATAATAACTGAAATTGAAGGATATAAGAAAAACCTAGGATGTATTTATAATGAATGAAATCGAAGCATGATAGTGAACCAAAAGTGAAGTTGGAATGACGGGAAATGTGCAACTCGGGGTCAATCAATGAGTATGATGAAAATGCTAAAGACCTAAAGGTAGTTGTTAAGGTGTGGTCATAATGACCAAAATGACCAATAGAGGGTGTGATCATGATATCTGAAGATGGCTAAGATAGAAGGTGTAATTTTGATAACTAAAAGGTTATTGAAATGAGACAAAAATAGGAAAAGATATTGTCAAGACAATGACTCTAAGAGAAAAAACTATAAAGGCACTAACCATGAGTTATGAAATGTCATAATATAGCTACTACACTTGGGGATATACTTATGGACAATGAGATGAATATGTTTGACTTCATTTAAGAATGATAAACAAGACCATGCATCCTAAAAATTATGTTGAAAAAACAAATCTGAATCGTGGATAGAAACAATATAGCCAAGTTTGTGAATCTAAATTTGCATCAAGTCCTTGTGGGGAAACTTAGATTACTTTGTTCCATGGCCTTGGGTCATATAGGGTTCATGCATTCTATTCCTAGGGCTTTCTAGATCTAAACACAATAGAAAACACAACAATAAAAACCATAACAACATAGATCTAGAGATGATAGGGGCCATACTTGTGATATGGATGTTCCTAGATCAATTCCAATTCAATGAAGTAATTCCATAGGCATTGTAAATATCATAAACCCAATGATCTTTTGTCTAATCACTCATTTCTCAGATCTTGGAACAAGAGAAGTGTGGTCTTCTCTCAGTTGGTAGGTTGGGGTTTTCTCTTTGTAGTCTGGAAGACAAAATGGTTAAGAGTGATGCTTTAAGCCCTTAAAGGGTTTATATAGGCTTCCTTGTAGGCTAAGTGACTGGAGCCCAACTTAGGCTTGGGTTACCTAATTCAGCCTACTTGGGTCCTAAGTAATTAATTAGCCCTATTGGGCTCTAATTAATTAATTAGTTCAATCCAAAGAGACCATTCGCAAGATTCAATACACAATTATGAATTATAAACCCATAATTCCCTCAAACAAACATGCCATTATTTCTCTCTGATATATAAAGCTTATCATTTTATTATTTCTCTCTCATTTGTTTTTATCTAGGTTGACTTTTTAGTTTCTTGCATTGTCTCTTTCATTGCTTGTTTGCTTGTCATTTGTGTTTAACAGGTTTGTTGTTTTAGTGTGTGTAGATGCCAAGTCATTGAATTTGGAGTAAGGATTGGTTAAGACATGGTTAGACTTATGTTCAGTGAGGTTGCATATGTGTCGTATGAGAAAAGGGGGGTGTTTCACAAATTTGTTGTTTGAGTGTGTCTAGATGTCAAGTCATCCACTTTGGAGTAAGGATTGGTTAAGACATGGTTTGATTGAGGTTCAGTGAGATTGTGTATGTGAGTTATGAGGAAAAATTAGTGGGGAGGAAGAGGGGGGTTGGAGGTTGGGAAACTTGTTGTAACTATGTATTTTGTTACAAATTTTTTAAAGAGAGAGGTTGTTGATGTATTAGGCTTAGTTGGCAACTTTTTTCCATTCTCACAGATTAGGTTGATACATAACTTCTTGGGCTTAACATGTCAAATCGATTTTCAACTGATTTAATTATGACTTCCTATTGTTTAAACATCAATGTTACTCAAGGTATGTACGCATTTGAGGTTTTAAAAGCTTATGGAATGGTTACAATATGAATTTTAGCTGTGTTGTAGAGAAAAAACATGAAAAGCAAAGTTGAGATACAATTTTATAAGGAACGTTCGAATTTCCCTTAAGGATCATTTAAGCCTAATGTTCAAATACTCTATTTGGGTGTTCAAACGTTGGTTTTTAATGTTGCAAAATTTTGTTTCAGCTTTGTATTTTCTTGGGTGATTTTTTAAAACTAAAAGATTAATTATTCCAAAACTAGCGTTAGATTTTCTCGAGTATAAAAAGGATTATTTTGTGAAAAATACAACCCTAAAAGAAATAGCTGATCAATAAGCTTTGTGCTTCAATCTCTCAAAGCTTTCAAGAACCTTCTTGAAAGTATCTTTTGACTTTAACAAAGGTCAGAGACTTGTATTAGGGTTTTGAGGGATCCATTAAGGAGAAAAAGAGAGTGTTGTATTTGGGGATGTGGAAAAGGTGTGTAGTGCTAATGACATAAGACTCTAAAGAGTTGGTGCATCTAATAAGGTAAACTTGTGTATCATTTTTCTCAAATTTAGTTGATTATTTAACAATTAGAGACGACTTATGATTTTTTTACATCTAATATGTTGCTAGGTGGTTTTTTCATATTATATCCTATGTTCATTGGGCGATTGGAATTATATTTATATGCATGGATTGATAACTTATTGTTCATAATTAAATAAGTAGAATAAAAAAAAAAAAAAAACTTGGGGCTACTTCTTAAACTACCTATGCACCCTCCTCTAGGTAGATTCATACATCATGACATATAAGTTTTTTCATAAAATACGTAATTATTTACTTCATCTGTGTAGTTGTAATCTCATTAATATTGATTAAACGAACTTAGAATTTTCAATTGAAGGTAAAGTTGGATTTGTTAGGATGGAGTCCTTAAAAGATGACATGATGTAACAATAAAGGATTTTATTATTTATACTATGATTCCTATTTTTCAATTTATCTATCCTATTCATGCATTATACTTTCTAAGCATTCAAGTTAGACATCTCTTGCATTGTACATGACTTGGGTGCCTTTAGAGTTGCATGGAAGATCAAAGTCATTGGTTTTTTGCAAGTAAATGATTTGTTCAAAGCTAGTTCATAGACTTAGGTCATCCATTTGAGATTACAATATATTACCTCCTAATTGAGGGGGTGACTTGTCTTGGTCATAGGGATGGTTTTCCATATTAAATGCATTAGTGTGTATGATTACACATTAGACATGACCTAAAGTGAGTCATGACATTAGTTATCAAATAGTCATGATCTTACCAAGCTACTATATTGTATGGGCCCTTAACCTTGAGAGGATACTAAGCTAGTACTAACGTCTTTAATGACTTTGAATTATAAGTGAGACCCTAAGGTGGTCATATATTACCTATGAATTGGATAACTACTTATTAAAGTAGGTGAAAATAGGTATACTCAAGATAGATCCCATAATATCTTATGGATTTGAGATAACTTGTATTCTTGGCTGATTTTAAGGATATGTAATCAAGAAATCTATAGTCTTAGTAATTCCTTAATTAGAATTTGAAATATGTTCTTAGAGATTTATCATATGTTAATTGATCACATAATAAGAGGGTTTGAGACTAAAGAATGGTAGAGGTAATCTTGAGAAGTTGATGACAACCACCTCATTGGATTACAAATGCTAGTTCATGGGGAGTCAACATACAATAGATGGTAGGTTATAGAACTAAGTTTGGTATCTCGTTTTGATATCATAGCATACTCGAATGTAGTTAACTTTTTGTAATGAGATGTTGAGTAAACTTCAAAATTGGATTCTAAGGGAGCACGTATTTTCTTATGGGTTCTAGTGGTCCTTGCTCGAGCTCATATTCCTTGATGACACATTCATTAAGGGATATTTGGGTTGTTGCATAAGTGCTTATGAATGATATTTCTAGTTAGGGTTAATTAATTAATTGAAGTCTAGGCTAGTTAATTAATTAAGATGACCCAAGCCCAATGATTACTACTCAAAAAGTGCTATTTCATAGCTTGTAATTAACTCTTTTAAACACTTTTGAGTAGTAGTTATTGCTTTTTAACCCAATTAACATGTTAAGGGCCCTTGCAATCATTTCTAATCAAATTGTGTAAGTTTTGGTGTTTTTGTTAGTAATTTGATCACCAAAACAATCCAAGATTGAGGAGAGTTATTTGGAATCCATGGCAAAGCAATGAAGAGCTCAAATTCATGAAGAACCAAGCTTTGGAGCTCCATATCCCTTTGCCAAAGTCGTTCAAAGTATGCAAGGAGAGAAGCAAGGAGAGAGGAAAAACAGAGTGAAGAAAACAGAGGACAGCAGCTGCAGTCTTCTTTCGCACTTTTGGAGCACTTCCCGAAGTCCATTTTCTACATGCTATATACCATTTTAAAGCTCAAGAAGTCAAGAATCCAACGCTTCAAACCGTGTACGATTTGGAGCTGAAATGAGGAAGTTACAGTCTTTGGAAGATAACTGCTCCAAGCTGAAGGAAGGATTCAGCAAAGTGTTGCGGAATCAGCCTTTTGTTGCGAGAATTTCGCAGCCTTTTTGCATAGTGCTTTGGATTTCCCTTGAAGTTTCACGCCGCGATGGAAGCCAAACACCACAAGATGAAAGCCAACTTCGTAGAGGTGTGGAATCAGCCTTTTGCTGCAAAGAAATTTCGCAGACCTCCTTGTGCACCTGCGAAATTTCGCAGACACCATTTTCTCTTGCGAAATGGTTCCTGAAGCTTCCCGATATTTGTGAACGACACTTTGGGATATTTTTCTTCAGATATTTTTGTATAAATTTCCATTTTTTCCTTGTATTCAGCCACTCATGTAATTCCTTAGCTAGGAAGTATCCAAGGAAGGGTAAATTACCTTCCTATATAAACTCTCTTGTAAACACTCTCAAGACGCTGCGGGGGAATCATGTAATCCATATCGATCAATATATAGAATATACAGAGCCTTGCTCTGCTTTTCATTTTCTTTCATTTTTCATTTCTTTTTATTTCTAGCCAACCAAACTTTGAGGATTTTTCCTCAGAGGATGAAAGGATAAGCTTTTTGTCTCTTGGAGTGAGGAAAACCAGGTAAGTTTCCACATGCATAATTTGAAAGTTTTGTTGTTTTAGTTTTTAATGAAGAGAAAGTGTGACCCGTTAGTGATTTCTATGTTTTTAGTTAACTTAAAACGTCTTTAAATCACCTGGGCCAACACTTGGTAAGGCAAGTGATCTCCGTCCATGGAGATGCACTAGTTTACCTCTTGCGAGCCTTTGGGAGGTGACTTGAAGGTAGGATTTTCTAGAATAGCCAACACTTGGTAAGCTTTTGGACTCCAAGGAGACATCCATTAGTTATCTCTTGCGAGCTTTTGACGGGTAATCCAAGGTTAAAGATCACCTTGAATGGCTAGTGCTAGGTGAGAGGCATGAACCATTGCAAGTTGCATCAGTGAGAGGGATTTAGTGTTTGAACCCATTAATGAGAAGCATCTGTACAACACCGGTTGGAGAAGGAACTATATGTTAATTCTCTAATGCGATGAAAAGAAACAAGTGACCGGAACTCTCCTTTTTGTATGAGGAACCTGAGCCTAGTGATCTGAACTCCAAGAAACATCTTTCTTTGTAAGTAAAATCAGTTACTATTTTTGGTTAGTTTAAAACCGAACTTTTTCCATTTAAACAAGTTCATGTTTTCTTTTAAAGCTAACCTTGAAATGAAAAGACACCAATTCAACTTTGAATTAACATCATTTGTGAAGTGAAAACCTATCCCAGTGAACGATCCTAGAGCCACTATGCTATAGTAGCTTTGTCTTTGCTACCCTAGTATATGGTGTAATAGGTTATAAATTTTGTTGATTAATCCCTCAATCAAGGAGCACTAGCTGGACACGAATCAGCTGAGACACCAATTGGGCACGAATCAAATGGCGCCGTTGCCGGGGATCAAACCTCGAATCAAATGGTGCCGTTGCCACTGCCGTTGCTGGGGACGAATCACCCAAGATCAACTCAAATTACTTAAGTCCACAGGGAAGCTTATATAAATCTCCTTACGATTTAGGGCTTCCAATACTTTTGCTATTCAGACTTCTATAGGGAGAAACCCTAGCCTCTACTCCTATAGAGAGGATTCCACTTCCTCACATGCTAGTATCTAAGAAAGAGAGCCATCAGGTGGAAGATTTGTTGGTCTTCGAGATCCACATCGAATCTTCACCAATTGGATTTGATCTGGGAACATCTAGATCACAAGTATAACACTCTTTCTCTAGATCTATTGTTTTAATATATATTTTGCTTCCGCTATGTAGATCTAAAGAGCCCTTAAGATAATTTTGCATACACCCTTATGATCTAGAGTAAGGAATGGAGAAATCCATATATTCTTATAGGATTTACCTTGAGTTTGTTTTCCAATCACCAAATAATCTAAGTAATAACAAAAGAATCAAAGCATACTTGTTGAAGGAAACTCTATTGTTTTATTTTATTTTCATCAACTATATTTTTCCTCATAATGTAATTTTTGACTACAATTGATACTACACTTAAAACAATGAGTGGGACAAACTATGTAGACTAATCTTGGTCTAGAACATTTTGGTATTAATTGGACCAATTAATTAGGTCCCAAATTATTTTTAAAATTTTTTAGTCATTATGAAATTTATAGTTCAAGTCTCACTTCATTTAGATCCGTTTGTAAAGGTATAAAATTTAATAAAGTGTAATTGTGTATGAAGGAGGATTAACCGATTTATTCTACAACAGTTCTGGTCTGGAAAATTGTGTTATCAATGGTCAATAATCGGGTCACAAATTGTTTTTAAAAATTAATAAATACTTCGATGGATTTTCATATCAAGTTCTACTTGAGTAGGGATGGTAACGGGGCGGGTTTTTTCGGGTACCCGCCCTGCCCCGCCCCTAATGGGACGGGGTTGAAATTTAATAAACGGGTTTTTAATGGGTATGGGATTTTTTTTTAAAACCCGAGGCGGGTTCGGGTATTGCCCCATCCCGCCCCGCCCCGCCCCGTTTACATATAAAATCAATTTTAAAATTTAATTTAATTTAAAATTTAAAATTAATTTTATTTTACTATTTTTAATATATAGATAATAATAATAAAATTAATAAAATAAGTTATAAAAAATATAATAATTTTATTATTTATAAATATATTTATTTTAATGTAATTAAAAATTTTAAAAGCAATTTTTTTTTTTTTTTTAAAAAGGAGGCTAAACGGGGCGGGGCGGGGTGGGTTTGGGAATTTCCCATACCCGCCCCGCCCCGTTTAATTTTTTAAACGGGACGAGGATGGGAATTATTTTCAATAAACGGGGCGGGGTTGGGATGGGGGCGACCCGTCCCGAACCCGCCCCGTTGCCATTCCTATACTTGAGTTAATGTTTGTTTGCTCAAAAAATAAATTCAAACGAGTTCATGGGAAATTCTACCTGAGAGTGTTGTGCAGACAACATAGAGTAGATGTGTACTTGGGCTAGGAATGGCAACGGGACGGGTCGCCCTCATCCCAACCCCGTCCCGTTTATTCAAAACAAATCTCATCCTCGTCCCAAACCCGGGGCGGGGCGGGGTATGCAATCTCATTCCCGTTTTGAAATAATAATCAAAATTCCATCCCCGGCCGTTCCGACCCGGGTTGCCCAAAAACAGGTGAAAACAATGAGTTATAGACTGTTGAAATGAAGAAAACAAATTAGCAAAAAGACCACCTTGTTGCCACCAGATTACAAATCTGGACAATCCCAAATATCACCAACAAATTTCTCATCTTTTGCCCAGAAATTGACAAAAAAAAACACCCCAAACAAAACAAATCAACATTCAAATCTCTCATCTTTTGCCCAGAAACTGACAAAAAAACACCCAAAACCAAAAAATCAAAATTCCAAAAAAAAAATACCTAAAACGATTCTCATGGAGAAAATGGCAGTTTCGGGTGGATTATCTGATGGATTTCTGCATTGAGTACTCCAACTGTCCAAAACACACCATCTTTTAGCATTTTGACGAACACTTGAGTTGCTGATTGCAGATTAGGGATGAGTTTCAGGGACGAGAACGAGGATGGGAGGGATTTGCGGAAGCCATTTCTTCACACTGGAAACTGGTACAGAAAGGGGTCGAGGCAATCTAGTATGATGAGGTCGTCTCAGGTGATTCGAGACAGCTCCGTCTCCATCATCACTTGTGTTCTCTCATCAACAACCCCAGGAACGAGAGAAAAAAAACCTAAAACGGGAGAGAAAATGGGAGAGGAAGATCAGAAAGGATAGGAAGCAAATATTTATAGGTGGGGGTAAACTTGTAAATTCATATTCGGGGCGGGGCGGGGCGGGGCATATTGTTACTAAACCCGATCCCGCCCCGAACCCGATTCGGGTTTTTTTTTTAAAACCTGAACCCGTCCCATCCCCGATTTTTATGCTCCCATACCCGTTCTACTCGGGGCGGGGCGGGGCGGGTGACCCGAAATACCCGTGAGATTGCCATTCCTAACTTGGGCTTTCTTTTTGAGATTTGCTTAGCTTCTTAACTTCTTAGCAACTCCAAAACATTTCATCATGGTCTGATTGACCGAATCTGTTGGGGAGAGTAGATTAGCTAAGACTTCAAATTCTTAGCAAGACTTGATTCCAAATCCTTAAGATGGATGGAGTTAAACCCGCATATTACACAAGTACATCACCAGCAACCCAACCCTAGCTAGGTAACGAATGATAGGTAGAGCCATAAAACGGTCCTTAGAAACTATTTTCTAAGGGTCTAAAACAACCCAGTAGAACCCTTACCAGCTGAGGTGTCCCAGAACCAAATGCAGCCCTGAATCAGATAGCTCCAAGAAAATAATGAAAATGTTGATCTGTTCTGTCCTTCCCATCTACCCTATTGGAGCCGGAGATTGCAGAAGTACAAAAAAAAAAATAAAAAAAAAATGGAAACAGGAAGCAATCGTCACATGCAAGTATAAATAGAGTTATCGTTTCATTGGCAGAATAGTGGCCAATTTTTCCAATGCAAATTAATAAATAAATGCCCACAACCAAGGAATCCATCAAATTTGTTTGAGAATTTATCACGTCAGCTCAACATAACTTGATTCCAACACCACATCAGGACAGCAAGCATCTTCATCAGCAAACTCTTGAGCATCATTGTCCAGCAGTTTGCCACCGTCTGGTTCCCTAATGCTCATTTGCTTCTGGGTTCTCATTCGTGTCCAATTTTTTTTTTTTTTTTTTAATTAAATTTTCTCAACAAACCCATGCTTAGCTACCATCTGCCCAGCCTTCGTCATTGTCTGCCTGTGTGTTTTTCACATTTTGCTCTTTCAGCCGGGCGGTACAGCCTAGCGTACACCTCAACCTCATCCAAGGCTTTCTTCTTCTCTGGTTCTGCAGCTCCTTGAGCTCTGGTCTCCAGCCAAGGTTTTCTTTGCTTCTTCCTTTACTTTCTGAGTTCTAAATTTAAAGAAAGCATACTATCCATTTTTGTCGCTTTTGCTTCAGCCTCTTAACTTGGAGCCAGATTCCTTCTGGCTGTCTATCTGATCTGAGACAGGCCACGATTTCGAGGACTATGCCCAACGTCCTTCTCAACTCTCCCCACTTTTGATTCCCTGCATTAGGAGTTTACTCATCAGGACCAATGTAAAATATAACCCAAACAAGAACGTGTGATACTTAGTTCGCTAGCATCCATAGAGGTGGTATTGAGGCGTTAGAGGTGCGTAGTTTCGTGGTTTGTAAATGGTTCTGGTGATTCAAAGAAAAACAATGATGATCCTCACCATGCAAATGTGTTTAGAGTGGACTATTTAAGCATCTATCAATTAGTAAAAGACAATGACATTACTAACCAGTAGCTAAGATGAAGTTCGTCTAGATTCATGGAGTTTAGTTCTGTACAATCCCCATACATTTCTTTCTTGAAGGTCCATCACCTGTAACCAGCTCCTTGATCCTGGAAACAACAGAGTGGAGATCAAGATCAATTCGTGACAAAGGCCAAAGAGGAAAAATTTTCCATTCGCTAAATGCAGTTTTTCAGGATCATCATAATAGATCCATGACTTTAAAGAAATTCTACTTGCTGGATGTCATGAATGACAGCATAACTTTAATATGTCCATTCTCTGGGACAATCTAATGACGTCATTTTATCACCCTATGAAATTCCACTTAAACCAACATTAAGAAAAAACATTAGCAATCAAGAAGAAAAAACACTTACATCTTAGTGGGTTCAACATTCTAAAGTGAGTAGGAGTGGTTTTCCTTATATAGTGGCTCCATGGTTGTGGGAAACCCCATCTGACTGCGTCTATTGGGCCATAGATGGTAGCGGCCCGTTTCTTCCTGTAGCTATAAGACCTTTTATAGCAATGACCCATTAATCCTACGGCTCAATAAAGCATGAGGCTACATACATGTTTTGGTTGTGGAATTTTTTGGCCCCAACTAAAATCATGTTACTGTAACTCACTTTTCTTGAAGTGAGACTAATCTTGGTCTAGAAAATTTTGGTATTAATTGGACCAATTAATTAGGTCCCAAATTATTTTTAATTTTTTTTAGTCATTATTAAATTTGTAGTTCAAGTCTCACTTTATTTACATCTGTTTCATAGGGATAAAATTGAATAAAGTGGTAATTGTGTATGAAGGAGAGCTAACCGATTCATTCTACAACAGTTCTTGTTTGGAAAATTGTGGTATCAATGGGTCAATAATTGAGTCACAAATTGTTTTTAAAAATTAATAAATACTTTGATAAATTTTTCATATCAAGTCCTACTTGAGTTAAACTTTGTTTGCCCAAAAAATAAATTCAAACGAGTTCATGGGAAATTCTATCTGAGAGTGTTGTGCAGACAGCATAGAGTAGATGTCTAGCTACTTCGGCTTTCTTTTTGAGATTTTAATCAAATTCTCACAACCTTTGGATTAAGATACTTGCTTAACATCTTAGCAACTCCAAAACATCTCAGCATGGTCTAATTGATCGAATCTGTTGGGGACAGTAGATTAGCTAAGACTTTAAATTCTTAGCAAGACTTGATTCAGAATTCTTAAGATGGATGGAGTTAAACCCGCATATTACACAAGTACATCACCAGCACCCCAACCCTAGCTAGGTAACGAATGATAGATAGAGCCATAAAACCCGAAACAACGGTCCTTCGAAACCATTTTCTAACTTAGGGTCTAAAACAACTCAGTAGAACGCTTCGCAGTTGAGGTATCCCAGAACCAAATGGCAGAAAAGTAACAGGAAGCAATCATCACATGCAAGTATAAATACAGTTGTAGTTTCGTTGGGAGAATAGATGGCAATTTTTCCAATGCAAATAAATAAATAAATGCCCACAAACAAGGAATCCATCAAATTTGTTTGAGAATTCATCGCGTCAGCTCAACATAACTTGATTCCAACACACCTCAAGACAGCAAGCATCTTCAGCAAACTCTTGAGCATCATTGTCCATCTGGTTGCCGCTATCTGGTTCCCAAGTGCTCATTTACTCCTGGGTTCTCGTCCATGTCCATTTTTTTTTTTTTAAAATTATTGAACAATCTTAACAAACCCATGCTTAGCTACCATCTGCCCAGCCTTCTTCATGGTCTGCCTGTGTGTTTGTCACAGCCTAGCGTACACCTCATCCTCATCCAAGGCTTTCTTCTTCTCTGGTTCTGCTGCTCCTTGAGCTCTGGTCTCCAGGCAAGGTTTTCTTTGCTCCTTCCTTTACTTTCTGAGTTCTAAATTTGAAGAAAGCATACTGTCCATTTTTTTGCCACTTTTGCTTCAGCCTCTAAGTTGGAGCTAGATTCCTTCTGGCTGTTTATCTGATCTGAGACAGGCCACGGTTTCAACGACTATGCCCAACCTCCTTCTCAACCCTCCCCACTTTTGACTCCCTGCATTAGGAGTTTACTCATCAGAACCAATGTAAAATATAACCCAAACAAGAATGTGTGCAACTTAGTTATGCTAGCATCCACAGAGGTGGTATTGAGGCATTAGAGGTACGTAGTTTCATGGTCTGGAAAAGTTTCTGGTGATTCAAAGAAAAACAATGATGATCCCCACCAAGCCAATATGTTTAGAGTGGACTATTTAATCACCTCTCAATTAGTAAAAAACAATGACATTACTAACCAGGAGCTAAGATGAAGTTTCTCTAGATTCATGGAATTTAGTTGTACAATCCCCACATACTTCTTTCTTGAAGGTCCATCACCTGTAATCAGCTCCTTGATCCTGAAAACAACAGTATCGAGATCAAGATCAATCCATGACAAAGGCCAAAGAGAATTTTTTCCATTAGCTAAATGCAGTTTTTCAGGATCGTCATAATAGATCCATGACTTCAAAGAAATTCTGCTAGCTGGATGTCGTGAATGACAACGTAACTTTTAATACCTTCATTCTCTGGGACAATCTAATAAAGTCTTGTTATCACCCTGTGAAATTCTACTTAAACCAAAATTTAGAAAAAAGTTAACTATCAAGAAGAAAAAACACCTACTTCTCAAACAGTGGTTTTCTTTGTTGAGGTTGATCAGACTCAAAATATTCAGAAGATACTTGCATTCTATGCAGCTGATTTTGAGGTCGTTTAAAACTCGTCTCCTCAGTATGAAACCGAGGAACAGGTATCCTAAAATATTGGAAGGTGGCCAATGTTTGGTGAGCTTCGCAATGTTTTACCGTTTCACATGCCTTCGACACCCTTGGCTTAGGAATATTATTGTCCTTATCAGTTGGTGACTCTTAAGCTTAAACAGCAGAATTGCAGAGAGAGAGAAGGGACAAAGCAGGCACGAAAGGGAAAGTGATGGAAGCACAATCTTAATTCTCTGATGTAACTTCCAATCCATAGCTCCCATGTTTGTGCCACAATCAATTGCTCCCCTTGTGCTTAAGCTGCTCTCACTACACAGCTTGATTTGGATTTCTTGATTTCAACAGGGTCGTTTGTGTGGTTCTTTCTCTTCTGTAAATCCCTCGTTATCAAGAATAACATCATCTTCCTCTTGTCTGGCCACCCTACCAACTGTCCTGTTGGATGGAAATGAAAAAAGTAGGATCAATCACTTTAAGAGACATGCAATATATGCTAGGATATTGGATACAAATCACTCTTGTTCTATTCGATTAGACTGTCACCCAAGCTATTTTGGGTTCCTATTTAGCCTTAACTGAACAATAAAAATTAAACTCCAAAAAAAGTTGAGTGATTCGAAATCAAAATCAAATAAATACATATCTCTTTTCGAATCCGCTCATTCCATTAACTTTTTTATATATCCATCACTACTTCAAAAATTGTATACAATGACGTTCACTTTCTTGGCGCTCTTAAAAAGTGTCAACATTTCTAACCTACAATGGTGCTTGCTAGAAGGTTGGGTAATAATGGCGCTTATTGTATAAATTCTCGGCGCTTTATAAAAGCGTCCTTAAAAAATTCACTTTTTTATATACACTTGGTAAAGTGTCATTTGTTAACATATTATATATACCCCTTTCTGAAATTTCATCACACCGCCAAACATGTCCCCGAACAGATCGAGTTCCCTTTCGAACCCACCAACACATATCGAGCTCTCTTTCACTCTGAGAAGAACTTTCGTGCTACAACCAGATATTGAAGGCCTACTGGAGAGTGTATTTCACATTGACACCCGCACCAGGGGCAGTCTACTAGCAATTTCTTTGAAACACCTATGACAACAAATTGCCCCATTCTTAAAGTCCAAGATTCCAGCAATCGACTAGAAATCAAACTTACAACGAGTGACCAGTGAGCAAAATCATTCCTTGCAAAATTTGTATGAAACAAATCCACCATTTCCAAGCTCATTCTCTTTTAACACTCTTCATGGTGAATACTTTCAAACTTTGTCTAAGGTCAGTAAATATTCTCTTCTCATCCCTTCCACTTGAAGCATTGAAGTATTCTTATAGTTTCTGTCCAACCCTAATTTCGTTTTTGCTAGCCCTAACTATTGTTTTACAACTAATTAATTAATTTATTTTTTATTGTTCAGCCCTAACTATTTTACCTTATACATATGATTTGGCTTGAATATTTGTGCCAAAGATGACATGTCAGGTTAATGCTCTAAATTTTCTCTTATTTTTCTCTATATCATATAAAACATCTTAGGATTTGAAAGAATTTTATAGTTTTCTCAGTATTACTTTAAATCCTTGAATTTCCTCTCTAAGGTCTCCTAATTCATTTTTAAGATTTCAATAGCAGGAATTTAATGCCTATTTTAACTTTTGAAGCAAGAAAAACTAACTTTGAGCGGCTGGATTGTTAATATTAAGAACTAAGGTCAAACATGAAATTGACGTTTGAAATTTTCATTTGGTGCCCCATATGCTATAAAGGCAGTGGTTTACAAGGTTGGTTTGTGGTTCAATGGAAACTTCGTTGGCTTGACTTTAATATATCTTGGATAGACATTTTTTTGTAAGTGTGGTTATATTTAGATAAGGATTGATTTTGTGTGAATGGGTTCACTTCAAAATTTGTATATTTTTGGCTAAACCAAACCAACCAAGCTATAATTTTTATTATATTTTAGAACTTGGATCACTTAAAATCCAGAATCTTTAAGAAGAAAAGTTTGATACCCTCCAAATGATCTTAAATTCTAAGGATTTAAGTAGTTAGAAAAATAAATGAATCTTAAGATGATTAATATTTGATTAAAGATAATGTTAGTTTAAGAAGAAATATATAATGATAACATGCCTTCATCATATAATTTTGTTGAGAGAAAAAAAAAAATCTACAAAAAGCTAATAAAAGTGGGGCAGAGCAGAGAATATTAAAATTTGTGAATGGATTGACATGATTGGGAGCAATTCTTAGATTAATGGTCTTGCTGAATACATAATAATATTGGTAGGTAGTGGAAAACATGCACAACTTGGGTGAGAACATTAAATTTGGTAATAACCCTGCATCACGATCCCAAGCAACTCTACAAGGCACATTAACAAGTGGCACACACTTTGTTTACCCACAAACCATGAAAACATGCTATAAAACTTCACTGGAAAAATCTTTGTTTTTTATTTTTTTATGACCTGCGTTTAACCCACTTGAAATTGCAATTGTTGAGGAATCATGACTTAGTCCTTGTTTATGAATACATTAGAACCAGTTGGTCAACTGCAATACTTTCACAAAATGGTTTACATTTGCCAAGTTCTAAAGTAACATGATAAATTTAATATTTTTTTTCCTTTGATTGATAAGATAACAAAATTTGGTTGATGTTGTTTATTATTATTTTTAAATATTCTTTTCCCTTATGGAGGCTTACAATTGGTTATTTTTATTTTTAATCTCTTTCACATTTTGTGTTTGTGTACTTACAGTCTGATGCATATTTCATTATAGGAAAGAAATGAAAGTTTGTTAGCTAAGCAGAAGGTTAAAGTTGTTTTTTTTTTAGAACTTTGATTTTTGTTTATTTCAACAATTCCTATTCAATAGTGTGTTTGCCTTTTTCCAAGTTGAATTTTTCTCTTAGAAAAGCATACTAGAAAGTTGTAATGGTTTTAGTACAAAACCTAAGTGGAGAACCTTGCTCTTGTTTTTGTAGTTGAAGAATCAAATAATAGCAGTTTCATCATCAATGAGTTATCTTACAATAGCAAGTTGGAGAAAAGAACCATTAGGTTTGATTTTAGCTTTTCTACATCTATGGTTAGTAGGAGAGAGGTGAGCCCTCAAAATGATGGTTGTGAACCTTTAGAGTCTCAAAATATGTCTAGGCTTGAAGATGGTTCTGATTCTCTGTCATTTCCTGGCCAAGTTCAAAGTGGGCTCCAAGAGTTAAGTTTCTCTGCAGCAGGCTGTTTATTAGCTTTGATCAGTAACCTTGGGTAGATAACACATTCTGGTAACATCTCTCTGCCATCAGACTACTAGTACTAGTTCCTTTGCCTTCACCATGTTAATCACTTACAAACTATCTTTTCTATCATTTCCACTGTATTGTCAGCTAACTTCTTATTTTAAAAACTTTTCTATCATTTCATCCTAACTTAATTAGATGCTGTTAAGTTAGTTTATTTTTAGGACTTTGATAGTCCCATGTAATGTCAACTAACCTCTTAGTTTAAAATTGTTTCCATTATTTTCATCCTAAAATGTTGAATAAGCTAGCGTATCTTATATGTTGCACAACTTCTCCCAAGGGAATGGAAACATCATGAATATCTCGAGGCTATCAAAAATTGGTACGAGCACCTCCTTGAGGTTAAGTGTATTTTCAGGTAAGATTTTCATATAGATTTATAAATGTTCCTTTATATTTTGTTTCTTGGAAAGAAAAAAAAATAAAGGAAGGTTGGTGTGTTCTTTTAAACTGGTATTTCATTGCTTGAGAAAAAACAGAGTAGGCTTGAGAAAAAAGTTGAGGTATTTCATTGCCCAGTTTATAAGTAGTAAGAGGATTGAAAAAAGGGTTCTCACATGTAATTCATATGCTTTTCATGACTTAATTTAATTCATAAGTCTCTGGAATGGATTTAAAAGTACACGAGCATAACCACTTTGTCCTAGCCATATATTTGTTCTACAATTATTTGGGATATGTTCCTAGAAAGCATACTACAAAAATCCAGTTTAAAAGCCATAAAGGAAAATATGCTTATCCCAATTAGCTTCATCATCTTTCTATGCTTGTCTCCATCCTTTAAAAACTATTTAAATAAATGTGATTTTATCTTTTTAATGTTGATGTGCCTTGTATAAATAGGTCTCAGCCTGTCAACACTTCTCAATGGGAAAATGACAGGGTTATATCTATTCGATTTAATCCTAAAGAACCAGATGTCTTGGTAGCTTCCAAATCAATTACTAGTTTCTTTATTTTATTATTTCTTTATTTACTTATTTCGTGATTGTTTTGGGATAAGAAATGAGAAAGTTAATTGATAAAATAGAAAAGCAACTATAAGAAAAGATAGGAAGCCTTCAAAACAAAGCAACCAAGAATAAATTCAATAAAAACATAATACAAAGCAAACAAAGGAGACATCCAAAACCACTTAAGGGGGAAGATGATCTTCTCTAAAATTCCCAATATTTGACCTCTTTTTTCCAAGAATTCAACATCCTAATTGGCTTACCTAGGAATTCAACTATAACTTACCCCTAGAATCTCTCTCAAGTAATGACATACCATTAAGAACCCTTATTTATTGAGGTGGCCCAAGAATTGACCACTAAAGAATCTACTCTCAATAAGCATGTGTCTGAACCCTATGGTTCAGGCCTTGATTCGTGCCCAGTCGGTGTCTCAGCTGATTCGTGTCCAGCTGGTATCCTTGATTGCGGGAGTAATCAACAAAATTTATAACCCATTACACCATGAACTAGGGTAGCAAAGACAAAGCTACTATAGCATAGTGGCTCTAGGATCGTTCACTGGGATGGGTTTTCACTTCACAATTGATATTAATTCAAAGTTGAATTGGTGCCTTTTCATTTCAAGGTTAGATTTAAAAGAAAACATAAAGATGTTTGAATGAAAAAGGTTTGGTTTTAAACTAACCAAAAATAGTAACTGATTTTACTTACAAAGAAAAGTGTTTCTTGGAGTTTAGATCACTAGGATCAGATTCCTTGAACAAAAAGGGAAGTTCCGGTCACTTGTTTATTTTCCTCGTATTAGAGATTTAACATATAGTTATTTCTCGAACCGGTGTGGTACAGATGCTTCCCTTTAATGGGTTCAAACACTAAATCCCTCTCATTGATGCACCTTGCAATGGCTCATACCTCTCACCTAGCACTTGCCATTCAAGGTGATCTTTAACGTTGGATTATCCGTCAAAAGCTCGCAAGAGATAACTAATGGATGTCTCCATAGAGTCCAAAAGCTTACCAAGTGTTGGCTATTCTAGAAAATCCTACCTTCAAACCACCTCCTAAAGGCTTGCAAGAGATAAACTAGTGCATCTCAATGGATGGAGATCACTTGCCTTATCAAGTGTTGGCCCAGGTGATTTAAAGGCGTTTTAAGTTAAACTAAAAAGATAAAAACCATTAACGGGTCACACTTTCTCTTCATTAAAAACTAAAACAACTAAACTTCCAATTTATGCATGTGGAAATTTACCCAGCTTTCCTCACTCCAAGAGACGAAGAGTCTAGCCTCTCATCCCCTGAGGAAAAATCCTCAGAGTTTGATTGGCTAGAAAGAAAAAGAATGAGAAAACAAAAGCAGAGCAAGTGCTCAGTATTTTACTTCCTTGCAAAACTGTACAAAGGATAGATCGATATATTTTTGATATCTTGTGTAAAGGAAATTACAAACTATATATAAGGGTTTATTTACCCTTTTTCCAAACTTAATAACTAAGGAATCCTATCATTGGTGGGTTACAAGGAGACTTTGGGAATTTAGACATAAAATATCTAAAGCAAAATATCCCAAAGTGTCGGTCGCAAATATCTAGAAGCTTCAGGAGAACACCGCAGCACTGTACAAAATTGTCTGTGAAACTCTCCGGGTAGGCGCTATTAGAGGATCCGGATACGTCCGTCCGGAGAAGTTGAAACGCTCTCCTTTTCTATCCGGCGTCAGAATTCCGGACGTGAACATCCGGGGTGGAAGTGCGCGGTAGCTGGATGCAATGGCGGTAGCTGGGGTGTAAAAAATGGCGGCGCACATCCGGGTGTAAATGGCGGCAGCCGGGTGCAAAATGGCGGCAGCTTGGTGTAATTCCTACCCGGATATGTTGTCTGGATGCCCTCCGATGGTGTATTCGGACGCCCTGTCCGGGTATACTCCTTGCATGGATTCCAAAGAACTCTCCTCCATCTCAGATTTCTTTGGTGATAAAAAAGCTATCAAAACACCAAAACTTAACACAATTTGATTAGAATTGATTGCAAGAGTCCTTAATATGTTAATTGGGTTAAAAGGTGATAACTACTACTCAAAAGTGTTTAAAAGAGTTAATTACAAGCTATGAAATATCACTTTTTGAGTAGTAATTAAGCCTCTTTGAAACTATGCATGCAAGAAATTATGATTCAATAGACTAAGCATTTATCTTTGGCTTACATATTTCACAATAATCACCAGCCCTTCACTGCTACTGTAAGGTAAATATTACCAGAAAACCTTTTGCATTAGGCTTGCAGTTGTACTAATTACTAACTGAATCTTAATTTTGTTGCTAATAGACTACAGACATTGACCATATAATTTAGGACTATTGATTGAACTAGCTAAGTATTCTCTCCATCTTGATTATCATGATTCCAATATAAAGGAAATAATTCATAGCTCAAATTTCCCCTTTGAATTAATATGCTCTACTTAATTTTCACACTATAGACAAAGTTCTTTGATCGAATAAAAAACTTACCCTCTATTTTTTTTTTGACCAAAAAAAAAAAAAAAACTAACATAGGAATCCTCTATAATAAGAATACAAAAAAAAAAAAAAAAAAAAAAACTTAACAACAATAGCTGGGGGCATGGGATTCCCAAAATAAGACTAGTTTGAAGCCCCTCTCACATCAATTTCTGCCTTTAGGCTTGCTTTGACTATGGTAGCCTGGATGTATTGACTTTCCAAAATAGGACTCTAGAGCACTTGAGAACCTCTCACATAAATTTCTGCATCCAACCTTACCTCACCTTGGAATTGAGTGAAAGAAAAAAACCTCAAATAGTATCTGACTGGAGCAAATATTTTCACAATGCCAATAAGAAGAATGCTCATTCTTGGTAACTCAAATTCATAGGAGTTTGAAACTTTGAATATATATATATATATATATATATATATAGATGGGAATCCATATGTATAGATAGATATTAGAAACACACACAAATATGGACATGGAAATGTTGAAGAATCACTCTTTCTAATTAAGAAATTTACAACTACTCTTATCATTTTACATGAATAGCCTCCAAACAAAATTTTGTTATTAAAAAAACATGCATTAGTTAGAGGATTTATACCATTTCTCTGGCTTTTAACAACTTCTTAGTGGTGGGTGATTCAATCATAGTTATGTCTCAAGTTTCTTAGAAAATTTAGTCCGTTGGAATTGGGGCAATTGGTCGTCCTTGTCTTCTGTTGATTCAGTTGTATTTTGTTGATTCAATTATATTTTTAGTTTGCTTTCTTTAAGATATGGTCATCCCTTACGTCCTTTTTGATCATTAAGTAGTGGTTTTTGTTGTTCATGATCAGAAAAAGAGAAGTAAAAACAAATTAACATGGATTCACACAAATACTGTTATGTTTCTCTTATGGAGCATTTTATATGCTAATTTTCTTAGTTGAAACCAAAATATTATTTGGTAGTTTTATCAATTTTAACGTATTTTCCTTTTCTAATACAAACTCTAACATATATTTTCTTGTTGCAGACAAGAACTAATTCCATTTATTGGAATCCAATGGAACCCATGAACTTCACAACTGTAAGCATAATAATTCAACTTATACATTTCTCTATTTTTCTTTTTCCCCACTTCCTGTGGTAGTTTATCATTTGTATTCAATTTGATGATGCACTCTCCTCTATAGATTGGTTGTTGCAATTAAGATTCATAATTTTCTCTCTTTCACTTTGCATTGCCAAGAACGAAGAGATTAATAACAAATTGTGAATATAATAAATTTGTAGCAATTAAAATTCTTAAATTCTACTCTTTTCTAGTATCTTGATGTAGAACATAATACATTGCACTCTTCATTCTTTGAATAATTTAAAATTAATGGAATCAATAAGGAAAATCATTGGAAGCTACTTTCCTAGGTTTCTCCAAGTATATGTGATTAACTAGGTAGCAAGAACTTGATCAAAATATCATATTGTTCAGTAAACCTGAATACATGCCAAACACTACAATGATGAGAACGAATCAAATTATATATTAATTGACTTATCTTGGAGAAATTGCATGTTGAAAAACCACACAAAATATCCACTATCTCTTACCTTTAACCCAATAAGGAGAATATTAGTATGTTTTATTTTATTGTTTTACTTGAACAAAAGGTAATTGACATGCTGGATTATTTTCTATTCCTAAATCCTCTTAATTTGTTTCAATTATACTTATTGGTTAGTACATGTACAATTTAAAAGTTTTGTATTCTTTTTTCTTTATTTATAGCTTGCAAAGGAAATTGGTTTACCAGAAGAATAGAAATCATTATAATGAAGTGATGTCAAAAATCATGAAGATGATATCATTTTAAATCATTAGGAGGTTGAACCAGGCTTTTGTAAATGATGCTTTCTTTTTATAGTCGTTGCACTAGTATTTGTTCTTATGTTGGATTTAAAAATTCTCATTGAAATATTTTGATTTAATGAACAAATTTATATGTAATTTGTTTACAAGTAGTTACAATAATTATTCAAACTAAACTATTGTATATTAATATTTGGAGATATTTTAATTTCTATATTTCAATAGAATTTTGTGATTTTTAATTGTTTTTGCTTTTATGTAATTATATGGGAAATTCATTATTTTAAAAATATATTAGCAATATTATTATTAAAATAAAATGTTCAAAGATGATGCTTCTATCAAGTGTCATTATTAACATGAACCAAAGATGACACTTTTAAAAGTGTCATTGAAAAAAATAATCCAAAGATGGTGCTCTTATAAGTGTCAACATTAAGAATTTTATAAAAATTATTTCAATAAAAATACTCAAAGATGACGCTTTTATAAGTGTCATTGTTAACACTGTTTAAATATGACACTTCTTTAAGTGTCATTGAGTATTGATCAAAGATGACGCTTCCTAGAAGTGTCATTATTGACTAATACATATAATGACATGCTAGAAGATGACGCTTTAGAGAAGCGTCATCTTACACTTTTCTTGACACTTAAAAAGCATCATTGATTCCCTTTTTTCTTGTAGTGTGCATGAAAAGCAAACCTAAATTAAAAGATAACAAAATTATCTAAAGTACTTATTAAGATAATAAAAAATGGGCCACAAAGCTTAAAAGAAATTTGGAAATAAAAAAATTAATTCCCTCTCAAATAATATCTAAGAAGGAAAGAGAAGTTTAACATTAGCACAAAAGAATCTTAGTACGTAATACCATATTTTATGCCAACTATGCATATATCTTCTAAATATTTCAACTTTTAATTACTCCAAGCATTTCAACATTATTTTAGTAAGTAAACAACAAAATTTTATCCATTGTGCAATTACTTTTTCTTATGTTTCAGTAAATAAAATACATTGGCAGTCCAATATGGCATGCTTGAGAGCTCACAAATAAAACAACCTATATGGAATAAACAACATTCATATTTCCCAAAATTTTACCATAAACATTTAATTTGTGATTTAAATCAAGAGATTTCAAGGTACATAAGCCAAAACATACCTCTAGGTGAAGGTAACATTTTCTCCCCTTGAATTGGGGTTAAGTGTTCACCTTTGATCACAAGAAATTGAAGTTCTCTCTTATTCACTCCCATCATTGTTCTACCATTATAATAAAAGGAGTTTCTTATACTTGGGCCAAACTTGTGAAGGGACTGGAGTGACAAATCGGGATGCCTAAGCACATTTGATCTTTATCCTTGCCCTATTTGACCTTGGATCTCTATAGTCCAACTATGCTAAGATGGATCATGTATCAACAATTACCATGAAAAAAACACTACAAAGAGATTAAAGGGGTTTCTCATTATAGTAATCATACATTACAAATAAAATCAAGATCACTTATCCACTAATTCTTTGGTTTCTTTTTCATTTATTCTTAAACAAGTTAAAAGGGTAGGCTACTAAATAATAATAATAATAATAATAATGGGTAGAAATTGTTGGCAATCAAGCTATAGTAGAAAGCATAATGGACCATTAAAAGAGATGATGAGAATACCATATATGACCATAAATTGATAGCAACATCTACGAAAGAGATGTGGACAATGATGGCAGCAGAGACAACTATGACACTAGAACTATAATTTGAGTGAAGCTACGACTCCTCGATCGAGTTCCTACCAAGGGGATGAAGTTCATTTGTAGGAACTATCATGTCAATTTCCTTCCTTAAGGGCTTTGATATTTGGTAGTGGGTTTTTTCCTTCTTTTTATTTTTTATTTTTTTTGAAAACTTGAATTTTTTGATGTTTTTTAATTCCAAAGAGTAAGGATGGTCAATTAGAGATTGAAGCTCATTATTTGATGTCAAAGAAAATGAGGATGACTTTAAGAGAAGATGGTGTGATGACATTTAGGGTTAGGGATTTGAAAATGAGAGTTTTGGCATATGGAATTGATATTACCTTTTCCCATTCTTCACTTTATACGAGGAGTGTTTGGGAATATTGAGAATTGTAAAAAGCACATTTGTCTTTTCACTTCTAGGAGAGAGAGACAAGGTGGGTTAACACAAAACCAAAATCCAAGGAGGATAATCCCATGTTGGACTTGGTAAAATTAGGAATTTTCAAACCCACCCATTAGAAGGTTGGGTTGGGTTATCCAATTTTTTTTATGTTATTGACATTCCCAAGGATAGTTAGTACCAAAAAGATTAAAAGCGAAACCAAAATTAGTTATGTAGATAAATAACACTTTTTGGAAAATAAATTAAAACTATTTGCTGTTTTTGATAAAAAAAAAAAGAATGAATAAAAATAATTAGAAACTTGTGTTCAAAAATTATTTTTGAAACTTTTCATTTTCTCTTTTGAAAATGGGTAATTTTAAAAATGTTAAATTTTTAAATTTGTGTTTCAAAAAAGGTAAGTACTTTAAGAATTGAATATATATATATATATATATATATATATATTTTAAAAAAACCAAATACTTTCATCATTAGTTTCATTTGAGATAAAAAGAATCATGTAATACTTATTTTCATTGCCAACCTTAGATGCCTACTTTCAACAAATTAATTCATGTTGTCCATTGTCCTATTTGACGGTAATTAAAGAATAGGACCAATCACTATTAGAAACATGTTATACTAGGATATTAAAGAATAAAAAACTCTTGTTCATTACTTAACTTTGTAAACAACATGCAATTTTGTGGACATCTATCTTTTTACAATCAAGCTTAAGACCATAAAGCATTTTTTTATTTATTTTTTGCTTCATAGTAATTGCCTAGAAAATTATCACCCTTAGAAAGTACCTCCTTTAATAGTTCTAATGAGATTGTGAATAACTTATTGCTCCATCCATTGAGACACTTCATGTGAATCAACCTTATGACAAAAGTTAACTTTGTGAATTTAGTACAACCAGGAAATAATTCCTTCTTCACATCCTTTAAAAAATTGTAATTTTTTTTTTTTTTTTTTTTGCTTTGTCATTCAGTTCTTCAAGGTCAATATCAACATTTGAAATTTCATTTTCTTCTAACACATTACTAGTGTCTAGCATCCCAAATGCATCATGTAGAAATCCATGCATTTATATCATCATGAGGTTCATCTTCAAAGTCATTATATGTTAACTCATCATCACCTAATGGACATAGTTTCTAGCTATTCCATAGTTTTGCAAATGACTATGCATAGCTTGTCTATTCTGCATTAGACAATTGTTGCAACGAACTCAAGGGCATGATAGCTTGTCACTTCTAGGAGCATTGTTGAAGGAAAATTCCAAGAACTTTAAAACCCCATTATCATATTCTAGGCTCACCCTTGACTTTTGCATCCAACTTTATCTCTTGGCATTTCTGTAATTATTTCCTCTAACCACATGAAAATTAATATGAGCATGTAAACTTACGATGCATGTGTGCATTTTAACATCTCCAACTTTTTAATTTAGGTGGTAGTTTCTATCCCATATAGGAATACATAATCCCTATGAGTCAAACTCTAATATGCTTCATTTCATTTAAGAAAAAATTCGGTAGCATTTCCCCATAGTTCTTGAAGTACACAAAATGGGTAAGACATAATATTTGACTTTGTCCAAATATGCACTCAAAGAACAAAGGCATGACTTTTGAAATCTCTTCAAAATGAATCAAATATAAGAGAATAACTTCATAGATATTATATTTTCCTATATTGTCAAATCAGACAATTCAAGTATCATTTGTAGACAAACAAATCTTAATCACATATTAGACAAATTGAGAAGTTTTCAACTTGAAATAAATTCATTGATAGAACCATTTTGACTCTTTGACAACTTAAATGTTTTTCCTATGTAATTAGATAAACTTTTATCTCACAAGGATACTTGAATCGGAAGTCTAAGGTTTCATGCATGCATATATGAAGAACTAAAGTAAGAAATTTTCTTATTTATATAGAAGATGAGGAACAAATAAAAATATTAAAGGGTAATTACAGTTGGAAAATAAAGGAAAGAACAAAGTAAAATGTTCTGATCTTCTATTTAACTACAACGTTACAATCACTAGACATTCAGTCAAGTTGGTGGGCTTAAACTGAATCTTGTCAGTACAAATCGTGTAGTACAAAAATGAATATAAGTGATCTTAGAACCTACTTCGTGCAATCTTGTTTTTGTTTATTTTTTAATAAACTTTCATGATAGAAACATATCATTTAGGCCTTAGTCAAATTAACCTATGCCTTAGTAAGACATTTCAATTTGGCTTATGTAAGTTTAAGAACATTTTCAAGATTTCATTTCATTCCTCAAAAAGAACAATGTGGATCTCAGAGATGTTGAGGTAAAAAAATTATAGATTTATATTCATTTCTAATGCTATAGAATCTCTTCACAAGGGAAGATATTGATGGAACTCATTGTTTTTTATATCTAGATGAGTCTTATGGATGAAAAAGATGAAGAGCTTGTAAAACAAAGTAGTGTTTGCCTTAAAAGCCAATATTCAGAAGAAGACTTGATTGATAAGGTGAAAGGCACAAAATATAATAAATACTTTTTTAAGTTATATAACTTTTTATTTGCAATTTTACCTTTTATTTTAAAATAAAATATTTTCACAGTGGTGACATATAAGTGTCACATGTGCCTCCTAAAGGCTCTACACCAGTGTTCTCTAGCAATGAACTAAATGTCCCATGTTTAAGTCTCGCTAGTATTTAAGATAAAGGGAAAAACCTGAATCTCACCGTTTTTCAAGTCTAGATTAGGTTAGAAACATGCATAACTATCCTGGGTTTCTTCTAAATCTTATGCACAATGGAAAAATAACATTTTTATAATATAAAAGGATTTAGAAAGTGCTAATGAAAACCATACTTCAAATTTAGATGTTCCCAAATCAAATCCACATGTTGAAGATGAAGATCGAAATCGTAGAAGTCTCGTAAACCCAAAGTCTTCCACACGATGACTCAAACCTTGATCTTGGCACACTTCTGGTGGGGAGGAAAAGAGGGTGGATGCTATGGCTTTTTATTTCCCTAGATGGTAGAAGACAAAAGCTATGGAAACCCTAACCCTTAGGGGGTATTTATAAGGTTCCTAAGTGGGCTTAAGTGACTTGAGTCCACATGGGCTTGGGTCATCTAATCTAGCCCAAAATGGGTTCTAATTGATTAAGTAACCTAATAGGGCCTACTAATTAATCAATTAGCCAAATCCAGAGGCCTTATTCACTTACCCCTATACAACTTTGTGTGATTACAAAAATACCCTTATGTACAAAAGTGAACTTAAAGCCAATCCGATCCTCATAATCCATGCTAACAAGGTATATGAGCTTAGAGTGGGGACCATTGGGACCCATAGGAATATTGGCTCCCTCAGAATCCAATTCTAAAGTTGATTCAACATCCCACTATAGAGAATCAACTGAATTCCAGTATCTTATGTAAATAACAACGAGACACCAAGTGCTCAGGTCCATAACCTGCTATCTATTGTGTTTAGTCTCCCCATGAACTGGTGTCCATAGTCTAACAAAGTGAAAGTTATCAGCCTTTTAAGACTACTTCTACCATTCTTGAGTTATAGATCCTCCTATTGTGTGTTTAATTGACATATCTTAGCTCTCAAAGAGCCTATGTCAAGTTCAACTAAAGGAACTACTATGACCATAGTTTCCATGAACACACATCCTTAGGATCACCTAAGGAGCCACACTGTCTCAAGCCTAAGAGATATCATGGTGCCTCTATTGAGAATACCTATTACTATTGACTTCCATCAACAATGACCCAATCCATAGGGAATATATGATCAACTTATGACTTCACCCGTAGGTCAAAGTCATTGCTAACTTTAGCACAAACTTAATATTCTCTCAAGGTTGAGAGACAACATAATGAAGCAACTTGGTGAGATTATGACTACTTGATAGCCTTAAGTCATGACTCACCATAGGTCTTGTCCAATGTGTACCATACACACTAGTGCACTCATCATGGGAAACCCATCCCAATAGCCAAGACCAACCATCCCTCCAATTAGGAGATGGTGCACTATAACCTTTAATAGGTTTCCTAGACCCATGAACCAGTTGTGAACAAGTCATTTATTTGCAAGGAACCCATGACTTAGATTTTCTATGCAACTCTTAATGCACCTAAGTTACGTGTAATGCAAAAGATGCAGGCAAGAATGATCATAAAGTATAATACATGGAATAAGGATAGATAAAAGTAAAACTAGAATACCATTAAATAAATAATGAATTCCAAATTTATTACATCATGTCATGATTTTAAGGGCTCTATCCTAACATTCTTCCACTAGCCTTCAAAGCATCATGCCTATAAACCATGCTAGATACTCATTTGAAACCTATGTTATCCCTATGACCAACAAAGACTCTCCCTGTCAATGTCTTGGTGAAGGGATCTACCAGGTTCCCCACAAAAGGTATCTTGTCAACCATCATGTCACCCTTTAAATTATCTCAACACTTTGGAGCAAAAACACATAATCCCTCATTCTCCTAAGATACTTAAGTATATGCTTGACAACATTTAATATTCTAAACCTGGATTAGACTAATATCCACTCACCATACCCACTTCAAAGAAAATATCTAGCCTAGTACATAACATCGCTTAGAAAAGACTACTCACTGTAGAGGCATATGGTAATGACTGCATGAACTCTTTTTTCTTAGGTGTTTTAGGACACTGATCTTGAGAAAGGGGAATTCTATGCCTAAAAGGTACAAACCTTTCTTGGAATCCTACATCACATATTGATCAAAAGCTTATTTATGTAGGTAGCTTGAGATAGCACTAGTTTCCTATTCTTGCGGTCCCTAAGGACCTTAATCCCAAGAATGTACTGCATTTCTCCTAGATCTTTCATTTGGAATTTGAGTAGACAACCGAATCTTTTTTAATATCCATACTTCCCATATATAAACACAAAAAGGTTCATATACGTGATTATGCACTAACTCCAAACATTCATTGGTTCTAAGTCCTTTCAAAATAAATGGGCCTCTTGGTCATTTTACCATCTATATAGGATTCATAGACTGAAAGATTTTCTGGATTAAGAAGGTCCAGACTTAATTAGTCTTTGGATCCTATATAGATTAATATGACATAGGCTTTAGAAGCCAAATGTTTGATTAGTACTAGGTTCCTTCTTTTAGTGAGATTTGACTATTCTCATTCCTTGGCAAAGTGATAATGGAGTCTCACATAAAAAAGATAATACCTCCCACTGACTTGCACAACTAATCTTGTAACTGAATCTAAGGTAAGTAAAATCCCATCATGTGACCTTCTCACTTGTTGAAAACCCTGTAAAGAACTACAAATAGTGGGCCTAGAATCTATCCACCACAATTGGTGAAATCCACCACCATGTATTCAACAATAAGAACATGATGTGTACTTGCCTATCCTTAGGGACTCTAAGCATTCCTTTTTTAAGTGTCCTAAAACGTCACAAAGGAATCATTGCCCATGAGTTTGTTCTCTCATTCCTTTTCTTGAACTTTCCTTATATATTTTTGTTTTTCTTTTTCTTGGTAGAAAAACCTGAAGAACATTGACTTCCATATGTACACCCTTTTACTCTTTAAGAATCTTCTTACCCATCCCAAAGGAATCTGGTAAGATCTATAAGATAACTTGAATCTTAGTGTTTATAATAGTCTTAAGGGCAACTTGTCTATTTGACTTGCCCTTATCACCAAATAACCCTTGCAACTTTAAAGAGAATATCATAGATTATGGCAACAGACAGGTGTTGCTTTTGCATCACATTATTTAAAGACCTAACTATGAGAGACTTAGTCTTTTGATCCGTCTTATGCCATCTTTGATATGTTTCTCTTACTTTATGATAGGTTTAATAAAATGAAATAACAAACTCAACCAAAATTAGCTTCTATGCAATTAATACTATATCTAGATTATTTTCAATATATAATTAGGTCCAATTTAAATAAAAGATAATAGGCGACAAGTTGAATACATGATATTTGTAACAAATATAATAATTCCATGCATTAATAAAAAGAAACTGAGCATTCAAGGCAAGTTGGTAATTAATTTCGCAAAAATATAGTACTCTCAAACTACATATATCCATGCAAGGTATCTAAGTATCATAAGAATCAAGCTTACTTTAGGTAGGTCATGACTCTTATTACTAGGTAGAGACCTTCTTTAATTAATCAACTTGCCTTAAACCTCCTAGGTTATCCAAAGGCATTGATCAACATACCTTTATGTTTAGCCCTTAGCCCATGCAAGTGGGACCACTTTAGGTGATTCTATCACTTCATGTCTAAGTTAAGTGTGTAACCAAGATCCTTGACATCAATGTTACCAAATGAAGAGTTCCATTTTTAAGATTGACCACTCCTGCTACAAACATATATAGTCTTGTCCATAAAGGATAGTCCATATCCCTTAATTCCTTGGGCCATCCCATCTTTAGGATGGTGATGGGCCCAAAATCAAGATGGGCTCGATCTTGGAGGCTATGACTTGCCTATGGCCTACTCCCACTTAATATTTTGGAAAAGAGACTTTAAGACAATTTTGGTAACTATATTAAAATAAATTATCTATCATGAGAATTTCCAAAACTTTTATTTATTACTTGAATTGGGACTTCTGTGCCAAATAGGGATATATTTCATATTCCTTATCCTTGAATTTTCCTTTTCAAACTAAACGGTTTCCTCTTTCTCTTAGGGAAGGAGAGCTTGGAGGACCAATATAGGTGTCATTCTTCTTCTCTCTAAGGGGGGGAGCTTGGAGAACCACCCAACCCAAATAAAAGAAAGTCCCAAAAGGAATTTGAAATTCCAAATGACAACAACCAATTTCTTAAATAAATAATAATGGAAAAAAAAAACTCATGAAAATTTATTCTTTTAAGAAAATCCAAAATTACCATTTTAATTTATTTTATTTGAAACAATATCTTGGTATGCTATCTCAATTATGAATTATCTATCATATATTTTTCCAACAATAATTTATTTCTTTAAATTAGAATCTTATGTTGAATTGGAAAGATTTTATTTTATAAAGATTTGGAAAAATAAAACATCTTCCTTAAAAAAAAATTCTTACAGATTTAAAATCTAAAAAGATTTATTTATTTATTTATAAAATCTCTAAGTATTTAATTTTGAAAAGGAAGTAAGTTCCTTATTTTTTTCTAACTTGTCTTTTCTTAAAATAAAATTTTCCTAATTCTTAGCACATTCCAATTTAATAAATTATCTAAAACAAGGAAAAAAAAAAGAAAATTCATTAACTTAAGAATACCAAAATATACTCTATGCCAAAAAAATAATAATAAAAAAACATAAAAAACATAAAAGAAATTAAATAAATAATTCTCATGGTCTTAGGGATCCTATTGCAAATTTGGTAACTAAAATTTGGATAAAATCCAAATGACCAAAATAGCTCTACAACCAAAGATAGGGTTAGTGAAAAAAGAAAAACCTAATGGGCCCAAAAATTGAGCCCAAATAACCAAAAACAATTTGACTTAAACTTCATCCTGTAATTGCATGCCCTTTGCGCAAACACTTTGTGATGCTTCAGATTGCTTCCACATTCTCTATAGGTTACAAAGAATGATAAACAAAAAAAAAAGAAAAAAAAAGAAAAGGATTTTTACAACAAAATCCTATACTCTAGAGATTGAGAGTTTACATATCATTCTAAGATAGAAAAAGGATTTTTACAAAAGAATAAAAATCTTATACTTCTTATGAGGCTTACAACCCATCTAGGAAAATTAAAAACCAATCCATGTAATTATTAAATCCTGAATAAAAAGCAATCATAATTATAACCATCATATTATAAAAAGATCATAATAGAGAACACACATTAATTATCCCTAGGGCCATGGGATAAACAAAAACCCTGCAAAAACAAGTTAGCACACCCTAGAATGGTTCTAGCACGATTACTAACCTATGGCTTTGATACCAGTTGAAGAGAAAAATCTAGATCTCTTAATTTCCCAAGTCCGGATCAGGTTAGGAACATGCATAACTATCCTAGGCTTTTTCTAAATCATATGCATAGTGGAAAAATAACATTTTTATACTTTAAAAGGATTCAGAAAGTGCTAACGAAAACTAAACCTTAGATTCAGATGTTCCCAAATCAAATCCACATGGTGAAAATGAAGATTGAAATCGCAAAGTCTCATAAACCCGAAGTCTTCTGTGCAATGACTCGAACCTTGATCTTGGCACATTTCCGATGGGAAGGAAAAGATGGTGGAGGCCACGACTCTTTATCTCTCTAGATGGTGAAAGACAAAAACTATGGAAACCCTAACCCTTAGGGGGTATTTATAGGGTTTTTAAGTGGGCTTAAATGACTTAAGCCCACATGGGTTTGGGTCACTTAATCTAGCCCAAAATGGGTTCTAATTGATTAATTAACCTAATATGGCCTATTAATTAATTAATTAGCCTAATTTAGAGACCTTGTTCACTTACCCCTATGTAACTGTGTGTAATTACCAAAACACCCCTATGCACAAAAGTGAATTTAGAGCCAATCCGATCCTCGTAACCCATGCCAACAAGGTATATGAGCTTAGAGTGGGGACCATTGGGACCCATAGGAATATTGGCTCTCTCAGAATCCAATTATAAAGTTGATTCAACATCCCACTACAAAGAATCAACTGAACTCCAATATCCTATGTAAATAACAACGAGACACCAAGTGCTCGGGTCTATGACCTACTATCCATTGTGTTTAGTGTCCCTATGAACTGGTATCCGTAGTTTAACAAGGTGAAAACTATCAGCCTTTCAAGACTACCTCTATCATCCTTGAGTTATAGATTCTCCTATTGTGTGTACAATTGACATATCTTAGCCCTCACAAAGCCTATTTCAAGTTCCACTTAAGGAACTACTATGGCCATAGTCTCCATAAACACACATCCTTAGGATCACCCAAGGGAATACACTGTCTCAATCCTAAGAAATATCATGGTTCCTTTATTGAGAATACCTATTGCTACCAGCTTTCATCAACAATAACCCAATCCATAGGGAATATATGATCAGCTTACGATCTCACCCATAGTTCAAAGTCATTGATAACTTTAACACAAGCTCAATATTCTCTCAAGGTTGAGAGACAACACAATGAAGCAACTTGGTGAGGTCATGACTCACCGTAGGTCCTGTTCAATGTGTAACCATACACACTAGTGCACTCACTGATTACTACTCAAAAAATGCTATTTTGTAGCTTGTAATTAACTCTTTTAAACACTTTTGAGTAGTAGTTATTGCCTTTTAACCCAATTAACATATTAAGGACCTTTGCAAGCACTTCTAATCAATTTGTGTTAAGTTTTGGTGTTTTGATAGCTTTTTGATCACCAAAGCAATCCGAGATTGAGGAGAGTTATTTGGAATCCATGGAAAAGCAATGGAAAGCTCAGAAACATGAAGAACCAAAGCTTTGAAGTCCTTTGCCATAAGCAAATACGGAATGCAAGAAGGGGAAGCAAAGAGAAATCTGCCATGAAGCATTCTTGAGGACAGTCATGTCAGCCACTTTTGGAGCACTTTCTGAAGTAAAATTTATGCATGCTATATGTCGTTTCAAAACTCAGGAAGTCAACAATCCAATGCTTCAAACGGTGTGCAATTCAGAGTTGAAATGAAGGAGTTACAGCCATTGTAAGCCGATCACTCCAAGCTGAAGGAAGAATTTTGCACAGCGCTGCGAAATCACCCTTTTGTTGCGAAATGATTTCGCAACCATTTTGCACAGTGCTGTGGAATTCCTCCTGAAGTTTCCCGATATTTGCTACACATTGGAAGCCAAACACTGCAAGCTGAAATCCAACTTCGCAGTGCTACGAAATCAGCCTTGTGCTGATAAGTGATTTCGCATCCCTTTTTGTGCGTCTGCGAAATCTCGCAGACCTCGTTTTCACCTGCGAAATGGTCCTTAGTGCTTCCCGATATTTGCGACCGACACTTTTGGATATTTTTCTTCAGATATTTTTGTATAAATTTCCATTCTTCTCCTTATAATCCACCAACCATAAGATTTCTTAGTTAGGAAGGTTGGAAAAACGTCTCTATATATATTCCCTTGCATCCACTGTAAAAGAAATAGATAGATATATAAATATATAGAATATACAGAGCCTTGCTCTGTTTTTCCTTCTTTTTCATTTTCATTTTCTTGCTAGCCAATCAAACTCTGAGGATTTTTCCTTAGAGGATGAGAGGCTAGGCTCTTCGTCTCTTGGAGTGAGAAAAGCCGGGTAAGTTTCCACATGCATAATTTGGAAGTTTTGTTGTTTTAGTTTTTAATGAAGAGAAAGTGTGACCCGTTAATGGTTTTTATCTTTTTAGTTAACTTAAAACACCTTTAAATCACCTGGGCCAACACTTGGTAAGGCAAGTGATCTCCGTCCATGAAGATGCACTAGTTTACCCATTGCGAGCCTCTGGGAGGTGACTTGAAGGTAGGATTTTCTAGAATTGCCAACACTTGGTAAGCTTTTGGACTCCAAGGAGACATCCATTAGTTATCTCTTGCGAGCTTTTGAAGGGAAGTCCAAGGTTAAAGATCACCTTGAATGGCAAGTGCTAGGTGAGAGGTATGAGCCATTGCAAGGTGCATCAGTGAGAGGGATTTAGTGTTTGAACCCATTAATGGGAAACATCTGTACAACACCGGTTGGAGAAGGAACTATATGTTAATTCTCTAATGCGAGGAAAAGAAACAAGTGACCGGAACTCCCTTTTGAATCTGAGCCTAGTGATCTGAAACTCCAAGAAACACTTTTCTTTGTAAGTAAAATCAGTTACTATTTTTGGTTAGTTTAAAACCAAACCTTTTTTTTCATTCAAACATCTTTATGTTTTCTTTTAAAGCTAACATTGAAATGAAAAGGCACCAATTCAGCTTTGAATTAATATCAATTGTGAAGTGAAAACCCATCCCAGTGAATGATCCTAGAGCCACTATGCTATAGTAGCTTTGTCTTTGCTACCCTAGTTCATGGTGTAATAGGTTATAAATTTTGTTGATTACTTCCTCAATCAAGGAGCACCAGCTGGACATAAATCAGCTGATACACCAAGTGGGCACGAATCAAATGTCTCACCATAGGAAACCCATCCTAATAGCCAAGACCAACCATCTCTCCTATTAGGAGGTGGTGCACTACAACCTCTAATGGGTTTCCTAGATCCATGAATCGGTTGTGAAAAAGTCATCTATTTGCAAGGAACCCATGACTTAGATCTTCTGTGCAACTCCTAATGCACCTAAGTCATGTGCAATACAAAAGATGCAGACAAGAATGCTCATAAAGTATAATACATGGAATAAGGATAGATAAAAGTGAAACTAGAACATTATTAAATAAATAATGAATTCTAAATTTATTACATCATGTCATGCTTTTAAGGACTCTATCCTAACATAAACAACTTAGGGTAGATGGATAGATCCATATCATCAATGATATACTTGTTTTAGGTCATACAGTAGGTTGATTTATTATTTGTATGTATAAATTGTGATTCATATTTTTATTTTATTAATTTTTATCTAGTGATTTTATAAATTTCTATTGACTTTAGGAATAGAATTGTTTTCCTAAGAAGAGCTTTTACATCCCCCTTGGTTTCCCCTTAATATAAATGAAATAAGTGAATGAAAAAGTTCAGAAATGAGTAAATTTTATCCTTTATTCTAGGTTTTTAGTCATTTCTGAACTTTGAGGCCTATCATGAATCAACACATGATTATTTATTTGACTTTTTAGGAAATCATTAAAAGACCACTTTTCTTGCCAAGGAAAAAGTTTTCATTGCACAAATTAAAACCTTAAAGAAAATCTATACATGCCTTCCATATGGATAAAATATAAAGAAGGGACTCACTACTACTAGAAACTAGCTACTCATTTCAAATAAATGAGTAAATTCTGCATGAGATTTCTAGGGGTACTAACTTTGCTTACAATATCTAGCAAAGATGCCTCCAAAGTGGATTTCTCTGTTGAATCTTGGGAAGATTCTTAGAGTGCATTTGAGAGTGTTTTTACTCAAAAGTGTTTTTAGTGGAAGTGTTTCTCTAGAAAACACTATAAGGGATTTTTCAATACTACAAGTGATTTTTCAAAATTTTAAAAGTGTTTGCTAAATTTTTCCAAACACCAATTGTTTTTTTACATGTATTTTTTAAGCTACAAACACTTTCTAGAATTACTTTCAAACAGACTCTTAATGCATCATATTGATTTTTAAAAGACAAAAGACTTAAAGTATCTTACTCATCAAAAACATGAGACGCATGAGCCACATGTCTGTTTCTTACCCTCATCTTGAATCCTAAGTATTAGAAAACTAGATGACATGGATGCAAGCTTTGGTTTCTTTTCCATTATTTCAATCACCATTGCCTTAAGGTCCTCTATAAACATGAATATATCCCAGATTTCCTTAGGTATCCTTTCAAGATGTTTATAATGTTGAATCAACAACTCTTCATGTTGTTCAAACTCATGGTTGCCTACCTTGTCAGGGTAATTTCTCATGCTAATAGCTTCCTTAATTCACAAAATATTGAAGGAATATAGAAAAAAGAAGATGGAGGGGACAAAGGGTTGCAAATGGGTTATGAGATAGATATTCTAGGAATTTTTTTGGATCCAAATCCACTTGCCTCCTTATTCACTTTGAGAGTGAAAAAACTCCTCTCCAATTCAATGCTTTTTACAAGAATTCATACAAACCCTTACAACCTTAGTTTCCTAAAGTGCCAAGATATGACTCAGTTTATCTATTCTTAGTAACAGATAAGAACATCTGGCAACCCTAACAATGGAGACTTCTAGGATTCTCTAATGCAAATAAAAGAAAATAACAAAAAAAAAGTGTTCAGGATTTATATTGATAGGAGGAAAATTAAAATCATAATAAATTATTACTACCCAAGGAAGAAAACCCCATAATTTTGGAAAAATTAAACATCAAAATCACCCCTTAAACAAAAAAACTCACTCTTTATTGAAAACGCCACAGATTTTAGAATCAATTGATAATTCAAGCAAAACAACCAGACCACTCCCCAAAACTATATCTAAGCTTATTCAAAGGTGGGTCCCAAAGTTCAGAAATGAGTGAATTTTATCTAAAAAAACCTGCAAAAGTTCATAAATGAATGAAAAAACATGCACTGAATATAAATACAAGCCAATTTTCCATCCAGGGCTTTGAGAGTTGGTCCATGGTGATGTGACATGAATATTGGATTCTCCACAAGCTATGAAGTTACAAAATGCTGTCTAGTTTAACACATTTTTCTTCTACAGTATATGGATTAAAATGTTTGGTCCCAAAAACTGATAGGTGAGATGTTAGTTCTATAATATTCTAACAAAAAGGACTTAATAACATTCTAATCAATTGGACACATTTGTAATAATCCAACTAATCTATAACAAATTAATACAATTGAACATATAAATAGCTTAAATATTTAAAGGCAAACAAGTTTTGAGATGAAATAGCACATAAATATATAATATGAATAGAACATGAGCTAGTGATAATGCCACTCAAACATGAACAGACTGTTAATCAACTATCTACATTGAAATACAGTCAGTTTCTGACAAACATAAAAGATAGAATTTCTACCAAGAATGGGGTGCACTTGTGCTAGAAAAAAGCATACAAACAAATAAATAAAAAAACAAACAAATTGCATGTTTCTAAGCCATAAACATAGCAGATTTCTACGATCAACAACCAGAAGAAACTAGTGGGAAAAAAAAAAAGGTTGCAGAAATTAAATAGATTTGAGTATGAAAACCAGTGGAAACAGAAAATAGGATTTGCAAAACCAAAACCTCTTACGAAGAGCAAAAAAAAAAATGAAGAATCAATGTGACAAAAATTTTCTTTGAAAGTTTGTATAAACAATGATGACGGACGAGAGGGCTCTTAGTGGGTACGTTCAACATTCTAAAGTGAGTAGGAGTGGCTCTATGGTTGTGGGAAAGCTCATCAGACTGCGTCTATTGGTCCATATATGGTAGCGGCCCATTTCTTCCTGCAGCTATAAGACCTTTTATAGCAGTGAACCATTAATCCTCTGGCTCTATAGCAGGTGGGAATCTCTCATGAGTTGCGGCTCAAATAAGTATGAGGCTATATACACGTTTTGGTTGTGGAATTTTTTGACCCCAACTAAAATCATGTTGTAGTAACTCACTTTTCTTGAAGTGAGACTAATCTTAGTCTAGAAAATTTTGGTATTAATTGGACCAATTAATTAGGTCCCAAATTATTTTTAAAATTTTTTAGTCTTTATTAAATTTATAGTTCAAGTCTCACTTTATTTACTAATGTCTCTATAAAATTTAATAAAGTGGTAATTGTGTATTAAGGAGGGTTAATAGATTCATTCTACAACAGTTCTGGTCTGGAAAATTGTGGTATCAATGGATCAATAACTGACTCACAAATTGTTTTTAATAATTAATAAGTGCTTTGATAAATTTTTCATATCAAGTCCTACTTGAGTTAAAGTTTGTTTTGCCCAAAAAATAAATTCAAACGAGTTCATGGGAAATTCTATCTGAGAGTGTTATGCAGACAACATAGAGTAGATGTCTACTTCGGCTTTCTTTTTGAGATTTTAATCAAATTCTCACAACCTTTGGATTAAGACACTTGCTTAAATTCTTAGCAACTCCAAAACATCTCAGCATGGTCTGATTGACCAAATCTGTTTGGGAGAGTAGATTTCACAAGTACATCACCAGCACCCCAACCCTAGCTAGGTAACGAATGATAGATAGAGCCATAAAACCTGAAACAACGGTGATTATTTTCTAAGGGTCTAAAAC
This sequence comes from Vitis vinifera, assembly GCF_030704535.1. NCBI lineage: Eukaryota > Viridiplantae > Streptophyta > Magnoliopsida > Vitales > Vitaceae > Vitis > Vitis vinifera. Next base: position 23,769,021 of record NC_081814.1, on the reverse strand, counting down.
AACCCAGTAGAACCCTTACCAGTTGAGGTATCCCAGAACCAAATGCTGCCCTGAATCAGATAACTGCAAAAATAAAATAATGAAAATCTTGAGCTGTCCTGTCCTTCCCATCTACCCTATTGGAGCCGGAGGTTTCAAAAGTAGGACAAAAAGGAAAAAAAAGGAAAAGAAACGGGAAAGCAATCATCATATGCAACTATAAATACAGTTATAGTTTCTTTGGCAGAATAGTGGCCAATTTTTTCAATGAAAATGAATAAATAAATAAATAAATGCCCACAACGAAGGAATCCATCAAATTTGTTTGAGAATTCATCACATCAGCTCAACATAACTTGGTTCCAACACCACATCAGGATAGCATGCATCTTCATCGGCAAACTCTTGAGCATCATTGTCCACCGTCTGGTTCCCTAGTGCTCATTTGCTCCTGGGTTCTCCTCCATGTCCAATTTTTTTTTTTTGAATTAAATTTTCTCAGCAAACCCATGCTTAGCTACCATCTGCCCAGCCTTCGTCATAGTCTGCCTGCGCGTTTTTCACGTTTTGCTCTTTCGGCCGGGCAGTACAGCCTAGCGTACACCTCAACCTCATCCAAAGCTTTCTTCTTCTCTGGTTCTGCAGCTTCTTGAGCTCTGGTCTCCAGGCCAGGTTTTCTTTGCTCCTTCCTTTACTTTCTGAGTTCTAAATTTGAAGAAACCATACTATCCATTTTTGTCGCTTTTGCTTCAGCCTTTTAACTTGGAGCCAGATTCCTTCTGGCTGTCTATCTGATCTGAGACAGGCCACGGTTTCAAGGACTATGCCCAATGTTCTTCTCAACTGTCCCCACTTTTGATTCCCAGCATTAGGAGTTTACTCATCAGGACCAATGTAAATTATAACCCAAACAAGAATGTGTGCAACTTAGTTATGCTAGCATCCACAGAGGTGGTATTGAGGCGTTAGAGGTGCGTAGTTTCATGGTCTGGAAATGGTTCTGGTGATTCAAAGAAAAACAATGATGATCCTCACCATGCAAATGTGTTTAGAGTGGACCACCCATCAATTAGTAAAAGACAATGACATTACTACTAACCAGGAGCTAAGATGTAGTTCGTCTAGATTCATGGAGTTTGGTTTTGTACAATCCCCATACATTTCTTTCTTGAAGGTCCATCACCTGTAACCAGCTCCTTGATCCTGGAAACAACAGAGTCGAGATGAAGATCAATCCGTGACAAAGGCCAAAGAGGAAAAATTTTCCATTAGCTAAATGCAGTTTTTCAGGATCATCATAATAGATCCATGACTTCAAAGAAATTCTACTAGCTGGACGTGATGAATGACAGCGTAACTTTTAATATGTTCATTCTCTGGGTCAATCTAATGAAGTCATTTTATCACCCTATAAAATTTCACTTAAGCCAAAATTAAGAAAAAAATTAACAATCAAGAAGAAAAAGCACTTACATCTCAAAGAGTGGTTTTCTTCGTTGAGGCTGATCAGACTCAAATATTCAGATGATACGTGCATGCTATGCAGCTGATTTTGAAGTCAATTAAAGCTTGTCTCCTCAGTATGAGACCGAGGAACAGGTATCTAAAAATATTGGAAGGTGGCCAATGTTAGGTGAGCTTTGCCCTGTTTTACCGTTTCACATGCCTTCGACACCCTCGACTTAGGAATATATTGCCATTATCTGTAGGGTGACTCTTAAGCTTGTCAAACAGCTGAATTGCGGAGAGAGAAGGGACAAAGCAGGCATGAAAGGGAGAGTGATGGAAGCACAATCTTAATTCTCCGATGTAACTTCCAATCCATAGCTCCCATATTTGTGGCACAATCAATTGCTTCCCTTGTGCTTAAGCTGCTCTCACTACATAGGTTGATTTGAATTTCTTGATTTCAACAGGGTCGCTTGAGTGGTTCTTTCTCTTCAGTAGTAGCCTTGTTATCCAGAATCACGTCATCTTCCTCTTGTGTGGCCACCTTACCAACTGTCCTGTTGGATGTAAAAAAGAAAAAAAAAGGATCAATAACTCTTAAGAGAAATGCAATATATGCTAGGATATTGGATATAAGTCACTCTTGTTCTATTCAATTAGACTGTCACACAAGCTATTTTGAGTTACTAATTAGCCTTAACAGAACAATAAAAATTAAATTCCCAAAAAATAAAAATAAAAATAAATTAAATGATTTGAAATCAAAATCAAATAAATACATACCTCTTTCCGAATCCGCTCATTCCATTAACTTTTTTAGCCATCAAAAGTAAACCTAAATTAAAAGATAACAAAACCATCTAAAGTACTTATTAAGATAATAAAAAATCAGCCATGAAGCTTAAAAGAAATTTGGAAATAAGAAAATTAATTCCCTCTCAAAGAATATTTAAGAAGGAAAGAGAAGTTTAACATTAGCACAAAAGAATCTTAGTAATACCATTTTTTATGCCAACTATGCATACATCTTCTAAATATTTCAACTTTTAATTACACAAAGCATTTCAACATTCTTTTAGTAAGTAAACAACAAAATTTTATACATTGTAAAGGTCAAACCATCTCCATGCAACTTACCCCCCTTCTCATGGCATTATCACTCCCCCCCCCCTTTTTTTAAAATCTAATTAAAAATCTGGTGATGAATCACTAAGGCAAGAAAATAATTCATATGCGTGCTATGGTACAATTACTTATTCTTATGTTTCAGTCAATAAAACACATTTACAGTCCAATAAGGCATGCTTGATAGCTCACAAACAAAATAGCCAATATGGAATAAACAACATTTAATTTGTGATTTAAATCAAGAGATTTCAAGGTAAATAAGCCAAACATACCTCTAGGTGAAGGTGTCATTTTCTCCCCTTGAATTGGGGATAAGTGTTCACCTTTGATCACAAGAAATAGAAGTTCTCTCTTATCCAACCATGGAAAATGCTGAATTGAGCTGCACTATGAATAATTAAAATCTTCTTTCGCTCTCTTGCTAAGCCCCTTGTTCACCTTTCATCACAAAATGTAATGTATCCCATCAGCTTTCTCGTCGTGTCTCTTTTTAAAAAATTATGTTCATTTTTATTGTTATTCTTTAAAAGTGTAGAGATTATAATTATTATTTAATAGATGAGAGTTGGGGATGTCAATAGGTTTGATCCATGATATATCACTGCCATCCTTGTTCTATCATTATAATAAAAGGAATTTCTCATGCTTGGGCCAAACTTGTGAAGGGATTGGAGAGACAAATCGAGGTGCCTAAGCACATTTGAGCTTTATCCTTGCCCTATTTGACCTTGGATTTCTATAGTCCAACTATGCTAAGATGGATCGGGTATCCACAATTACCATGAAAAAAACACTAAAAAGAGATTAAAGGGGTTTCTCATTATAGCAATTATACGTTACAAATAAAATCAAGATCACTTATCTATTGATTTTTTTTTCTTAAACAAGTTAAAAGGGTAGACTACTAAATAATAATAATAATATGTAGAAATTGTTGACAATCAAGCTATAGTAGAAAGCATAATGGATCATTAAGAGAGATGATGAGCATACCATAAATGACCGCAATATCAATAGCAACAATTACGGTGGCGATGTGGACAATGATGGCAGTAGAGACGACTATGACGCTAGAACTATAATTTGATTGAAGTTAAGACTCCTCGATCGAGTTCCTCCCAAGGGGATGAAGTTCATTTATAGGAACTATCATGTCAATTTCCTGCCTTAGGGGCTTTTATCTTTGCTAATGGGTTTTTTTCTTCTTCTTTTATTTCTTTGGAAAACTTGAATTTTTTGTTGCCTTTTGAATTCTAAAGAGCAAGGATGGCCACATTAGAGATTGAATCTGATTATTTTATGTCAAAGAAAACGAGGATGACTTCAAGAGAAGATGGTGTGATGAGATTTAGGGTTAGGGATTTGAGAATGAGAGTTATGGCATATGGAATTGGGATTATCTTTTCTCATTCTTCACTTTATATGAGGAGTATTTTGGAATATTGAAAATTATAAAAAGTAAAATTGTCTTTTCAGTGATAAGAGAGAGAGCCAAGGTGGGTTAACACAAAACCAAAACCAAGGAGGATAATCCTATGTTGGACTTGCTCAAATTTGGAATTTTCAAACCTATCCATTAGAAGGTTGGGTTCCTAACGATGGTTAGTAACATAAAGATTAAAAACGGAACCAAAATTAGTTATGTAGATAAATGGTAGTATTTTGGGAAAATAAATTAAAACTATTTAATGTCTTCGAGAAAAAAAAAAGAATGAATAAAAATTATTAGAAACCTGTGTTCAAAAATTATTTTTGAAACTTTCCATTTTCTCTTTTGAAAATAGGTAATTTTAAAAATATCAAAAATTTGGATTTTTTTAAAGAAGGTAAGTACTTTAATAATTGAAATATATATATTTTTAAAATTAAATACTTAATCATTAATTTCATTTGAGAAAAAAAAGAATCATGCAATACTTACTTTCATTGCCAACATAAGCCTACTTTCAACAAATTAATTCATGTTGTCCACTGCCTTATTTGATGTTAATCAAACAGTAGGACCAATCACTATTAGAGACATGTTATACTAGGATACTAAAGAATAAAAAACTCTTGTTCATTACTTAACTTTAATAGAATAGTAAAAAAAAAAAAAAAGCACCAAAAGAATTAATTGATTCAAAACTAAATAAATAATATATATATTTGAATACACTCATACTATTATAATGTTTGATTCATCAAATTCAAACCTATATTCAAAGATAAAAATGTAGTACCTTAATTTATTAAAATAATAAAAAATAGGGCTGAAAATTAAGATAAATTAAAAAAAAAATTCTTCTCCAAAGCAAAAGTAAGACCATTAGCACAAAGGAACTTTTTAATCATACCGTATTTTACACTTGCTTACATCTTCTAAATACCTTAACTTGCAATATATCTTCCTTTTTCTAACTAAATTGATAATAGTAAGTAGCTAGAAGCAAGTGAGCAATATATAATCACATAATGCACATGTTAGCATGGTTTAGAAATGTGACTAAATCCACAAGGAGAAAGAAGAGTAATTCACCGTACTTAAAGCAATAAATAAAATCTTTAAATTCTCAAATCCTAAGGTCCTAATAATATCTTAAAGGACTCATTCTTTTTTTTTTTTTAATTGAAGGCTCTTCCCATATTTTTTATCCTAATTAAACAGGACTAGTACCTATATTAGAAACCAATTCCATAATAATTATTAAAGAAAAATATATAGTTTTTTGAAATATATTCTTTTTTTTTCTTTAAAATATATTCTTGAGCCTAAATAGGCCACAACTTATTGTTTATTAGTGTAAGACCTTCCTGGGTGAATACGAATTCTTCACCAACCGACCTCATACACTCCACTCAGTAAGGACAACTTCGCACGTGTTTGGGAGCCATCCAAAATTGAAAAGAAAAAAAAAAGCTACGGATTATTTAATTTAGGAAACTTCCACCAACCAACACTCATTGAACCCGGACACCGGATGTAATTTTATTTTTTCTTTTTATTTAAAAATTAAATATTTTTAGATTTCTAAATAAATATATTTTTAGGATTCTGATATTCTCAAAAGCAATATTGTCAAATTTAAAAACAGAAAAAATAAAAGAATCCAAACATTTATAAAATTCAAACTTTGCTTTAAAATGAGAAATAAAAATAAAAACATCAATATTTTTACATATGGTTAAGGGTATTCAAGTTGAGAACTGTTCATAATCCTGCCAAATATTTTAACACAGGAAAAATGCTTCAGCCAATAAAAAAATATGGTCAAATGAAACAGCGCAAGAGATTTATTCCTTTTTGAAAAATTGCAGCTGGAGAGCTGATGTCACACAAAATTGACTACTTTCTCAGTAATCTCCGCCACGTGATTCAAATCAGCACGAAAGTATTGAACAAGACCCCACCACCAGCTACAAGTGGGTGAGACGTGGACAGCATTTCTGTTACTTATAAATACCCAACACTCCACGGTGCTTTGGCAACGCAGCTTCTGTGGAAGACTAGTCCGCATACTCTTCTCTTTTCTTCTACCGCTTTGAAGCTCTCTGGAGGATTTTACCAGTCATCAATGGCATCTGTGGAGGACATTAGAAACGCTCAACGTGCCAAGGGGCCGGCCACCATTTTAGCCATTGGCACTGCTACTCCAGACAACTGTGTCTACCAGTCCGATTACGCTGATTACTATTTCCGGGTCACCAAAAGCGACCACATGACCGACTTGAAGAAGAAGTTCAACCGCATATGTAAGTATATATATTCATGCATACATCAATTGGAACATCCATTACATACATATATGTATAATTATGATAATGCTTTAAGATTTCCCTGCAAGAATTGCCAAGTTTTCTTCAAGCTTCCTATCTACTGCTTTTCTGTAAAATAATTAAATCTGTGAGAAATGAGGCGCTATACATTGATTTAATATTTTGCAGCAGCGCTGCTTTTTCCAATCGTATATAAATTAATTACCCTGCCTAGGAACACATAGTTATTGTAATAATAGTAATAATCTTTTTTATATTTATGTTGATCAGCTTGAGTAATAATGAAGCTGCACAATGTTACTGAATAAATTTTGCTTTCCTAGTCCTTTAGCTAATATACAATTTTCTTTAACTTATATATAGGTGAGAAATCAATGATCAAGAAGCGATACATTCATTTGACCGAAGAAATGCTTGAAGAGCACCCAAATATGGGCGCTTACATGGCTCCATCGCTCAACATACGCCAAGAAATTATCACTGCCGAGGTACCCAAGCTTGGTAAGGAGGCTGCATTGAAGGCTCTTAAAGAGTGGGGGCAGCCTAAGTCCAAGATCACTCACCTTGTATTTTGTACAACCTCGGGAGTAGAAATGCCCGGTGCAGACTATAAACTTGCCAATCTTCTAGGTCTCGAAACATCAGTTAGAAGAGTGATGTTGTACCATCAAGGATGCTATGCAGGTGGGACTGTTCTTCGAACGGCTAAAGATCTTGCAGAGAATAATGCAGGAGCACGAGTTCTTGTGGTGTGCTCTGAGATTACTGTTGTTACTTTTCGTGGGCCTTCTGAAACCCATTTAGACTCTTTAGTAGGTCAAGCCCTTTTTGGTGATGGGTCTGCAGCTGTGATTGTTGGATCGGATCCAGATACCTCCATTGAATGACCACTCTTCCAACTTGTTTCAGCGGCCCAAACATTCATTCCTAATACACAAGGTGCTATTGCTGGCAACTTACGTGAGGTGGGTCTAACCTTTCATTTGTGGCCCAATGTGCCTACTCTGATTTCCGAGAATATAGAGAAGTGTTTGACCCAAGCTTTTGGCCCACTTGGTATTAGTGATTGGAACTCCTTGTTTTGGATCGCTCATCCTGGTGGCCCAGCCATCCTGGATGCAGTTGAAGCAAAACTTGATTTAGAGAAGAAGAAACTTGAAGCCACAAGACACATCTTAAGTGAGTACGGGAATATGTCTAGCGCATGTGTGTTGTTTATTTTGGATGAGATGAGAAAGAAATCGCTCAAGGAAGAAAAGACCACTACAGGTGAAGGATTGGATTGGGGTGTTTTGTTTGGTTTTGGGCCAGGCCTGACCATTGAAACTGTTGTGCTGCATAGCATTGCTGGGGCTACAAATTGAGTGAAATGATGGTTGAGTGAAGAAAATCATAAGGAGACAATTTCCAATTAAATCAAATTAGAGTTGATAAAGACATATGTCTTTTGGATTCATAATACTTGTAACACCTTTTATTCTTTATTAAACTTGATGATTCTGGTTCAGTGCTTGTTGGAGGGCTTCCTTAATTGGTAACCTGTAGTTAAAGCGATGAGACATCAAGTTCTTACAATTTCGTTATGTAGATGAAATTCCCTTAAAAGTTGTATAAACATCTATCGTGTTCTTTTAAAGATGGTTTATAGTAATAAAAAGCAACAAATGGATTTATAACTACGAAGTCTACAAGATAACTACATTTTGTGTGACAGACGCAAAGCCATGTGGATGCCAAAAGTGATGTAACGATTTGAAAAGTATATATATATATATAATCCAATCACAGGGTGGTTGATTAGTTAACTTCAATAATTCAACATGTGATGCGAAAGACTAGAGCTTTATCAATTACTTAATTACTCTCCTTATGTAGAGAGTATTCATTTGTTTGTGTGAAAAGCTCTCAAACTTTCTGCACATGTGGACAAATTCTTGTACAATCTGAAAAGATATAGAAGATAATTATCCTCATAAATAGGTTGGCTGATTAGGTGACTTCTAATAATTCAACAAGATAGGGATTTCAAAATATTTACTTTATTAATTCATTAATTGCACCTCCTTATGTGAAGAAGTTTTTTTTTTCCTTTTTTTTTTTGTTTGTGAAAAGCTCTTAAGCTTCTATACATATGGATGTATTCTTTTACTAAGGAAAGGTCTAGAAGATAGTAATAACATTAAATTTAGATTTTTTATGGTTCACAGTCTTCCTTTCCACCCACAAATAGAAACCAAAACAGAACTTACTCTACTATTCAAGCCTTTCATTAATGCACTAGCCTTGTCTTCATTAAGCTAAACTTTAGAACCTTTCTTCTATGGTGCTTTCTGGTCCTACTTCTGGCAAGAAGCCTTGGCATTCTACAATATCTCATTATTGCCAAGAGACAATCCAAGAGTATAGAAGGTAATGAAATTTGGTTGTTGACCTACTTACTCGAGTCCTAGTACCACCTTTTGACTCCATGTGCACGGGAGCATGAATACACCCTGACTATTGTGGGAAAATCATGCTTCCATACACCAATAAAACAATTTTGAGACTTAAAACTCCAACTTTCACTTTTCATGTCAAGTGTATAATCAAAGAATTATTCTTTTAACATGCACTTGAATAGTATTAATAATAAGTCATCTTTTTTCCTTCTTTTTATCATTTAATATCATTTTTTTCTCCATATATGTTTTTGATATATTTAAAATAAATATATCCAAGACACCATAGTTTTCCTCCTAAAATCTTTTTAATTTTAATTTTTTAATGTTTTATCTTTTCATATTTATTGGTTTCAATTAATTTATTGAACACATTAAACACAAAATGATAATATATAATAAATAATCATTAAGAACAAATAAAATATAACCTACCTTGCAATAGACAAAAATTTGAAGCTTCTTAGTTTTCTTAAATATTCAATTTACGATTTTTAAGAATAAAAAAAGTATATAAACACTCTAGAGTAAAAAGATGATAATTATTGTTTTTACTGAATACAAGCACTTTTGTTATTTTTTATGATTAAAAAATTATATTTCTTGTTGTCAAATTTCTTTCTATTATTATTATTTTAAATTTTACAAGTCATGCATATTTGTCATAATCTCATAGCAATGATTAAAATACATGTAAGATATAGATTTTAATTTTTTATGTTCGATATATGGTTATGAAATTTTTTATGTTGCATAATATATTTTTATTTAATAAAATTGATAATCTTAATATAAATAGAAGTATTAATAAAGTTCATCATACACCTATAGACCCTCTATTTTGTCCCCATAGCACATGGTTTTGATCATATTTCATGCCTCTCGCTTCATTTCCTTGCATAGTACATGCATAGGATCCTTTTTGGCTTTCCGCTCTTCCTACTCCTTATTGGCATTAAAGTTTGAGCCACTTTTAGAGGCCTTTTGGAGGGATTTTTTTTAATTTTTTTTAATTTTTTTTATCCGTGGTGTGACTTTAGCAGCACCCTAAGTTTCCTTTTTTTTTTCTTTTTTTTTTTATTGTTTTGTTTTTCGGAGGGGTTCCCTAGGCTGAGTTTATGAGCTTTAACCTTGGGTTATTGTATTTTGAGAGTTTAGGCTAGGTTTAAGAGGATTTTAAAGAGGATTGAGCTTCGGAGGAGATGAGGACAAGTGTTCAAATCTTCACCACTCTTTGCCCTATAAAAAGAGTCTTGGGGGCTCATTTGGAGAGATTTTTTAGCATTTTAAGAGAGGAAACTCTATTGGATTTTTGGGAGAAGAACTTTGAAGATGTGAAGAAATTTGTAGCTTAGAGAAGAAAGAAAGCTTACTTGAAGAACAAGTTTATTCACTTGTAAGGAGAAACTTTGTAAGTATGGTTTAATTTCATTTTTTTTTACCTTTCATTTACAATCCATTCTTCTTCTCTTTTGATTCTTTGAGGATATTATTTTGTTAGGTGTGGATATTAGAAGTCACACATTAGATTGTTGATTTTACTATTCTTCATCTTTGGGTTTGTTATTCTTAGATTCATTTTGTTTTTTGTTTTGTCAAATAAATTGTTAAATCTTTGGATTGATTGGTTGTGTAGTGGTTTTTGAGGATTTATTTGATTTGATTTTGGTTTTTGGGGGTATTTTTACCCTTTTCTTTTAGCCACTTATCAAATCATGAGATGAGTCTTTATTAGGATTTAAATTATTTTTTTCTCTTTTAGGGATTTTAACTTTCCCCTTCATTTTAATGGTTTTGAAAGCTTTATTTGTTTTCTTTATTGATTTTAAAATCAATTTTGAGAACCATAAAGTGTTTATTTATTTGTTAAAGTGATTTTCCTTTGAAAAGGCCTCTAGAGGTCTTTTTTCTTTTGTTGTTTTGGGTTTTGTTTTCAATTTGGCTATAAGAACCCATTTTTAAACCATCTTTGATTGATTTTCAAGAATCTTTTAATGGTCAATTTCGTGGCCTAAGGTCAAGCCTCCTTTCATAGGTTTTGATCTTACTTTTATATGCTTGAGAAAATTAATGGTTGATCTTATGATTTTTAAGAGTTTTTGAAAGGTTTTTCAAACTAATTTTAGAGGATCACTTTTAGCCCATTTGAACTTTCTTTCGTGGTCATTTGAGACTTAATTTTATGGTTATTTTAAGTTTAATAAATGGACGTCATATTCTTTAGTACATAATGCATGATTTCACATTAGAATATCCTCATCTATGGGTGTTTCTTTATGAATTTCAACTCTCTTTTCATGTGTAAGTTCTAATTTAGCTCTTCATGCCTTTTATGAGTTCAAATTCATACTCATTTGAGGGTTGAGAAGGATTAAATACCCCATGGATTGATCCATGACTCTTTTTTTGGCCTACATCACTCATTTTTCAAACTTATAATTTTTCAAATTTTAATAATTTTTAAAACATGGACAAATCTCACAAATATTAATTTAATGAGATCATATCCAGCCCTCATGAGCTTCCTTACATGATCATTAGAGGGTTGAGGATGTGGATTAATCCATAAAAATTAATTTCAGCATTGGTAAGGCCCACATTATTTGATTTTCAAAATTTGTTCACTTTCTACCCTATTTTTAACCCCTAAAATATTCCTTGTAAATTAAAGTTTTTGACTTGTCCTAAAATATTTTTGAAGCTTGGATAATGTTTTAAAATTTTGTGTCAAATAATTTTTGTCTCATTGAAAAATCCTTCTCCAAACTCATTGAATAAATTGGTTTTTCCAAGTGTTTAGATTTTGTCCTATTTTTTACCTTTAGAATGTTCTTGTAAATCAATCATAACTTGTGGTTTTTATTTTTATTTTTTAATATTTTTTTTGTATTATAGACTTCTGTGGACCCCGCATTTCGGCTCATGCGTTTCCCACTCGATGGCGAGCTTGATTTTTATTTGAAAAATTGATTTTATATCGATTAAGAAAAATGACTTGGAGTCGCCACTTATTTTTGTTTTATTTTTAAAGGGTAAACAAAATAAGAAAGAAAAACCCTAAGTGTGACTCCTTGTTTTGGGAAAGGTGGTCTGTGAAAAAACCGGATCGGGTTCGGGGGTCAGGTTACTCATTGGGAAGGTACGGTAAAGACCGTAGCACCCCTCTAAGCCCCTAAAGTCGGGTCTCTACTAATAAAATGAAGCTGATGTGGCAATTGATGAGTAAATCAATGAATATCCTGAATGATCATGCACATATGAGAATTGGAACATGTATAGTGAAGTATCAGAATGAGAGTGTATGCGTACCTGGGCCACGAGCCACAATGTGCTATCAAGAAATTACACAATTAACGAATACAAATTACAGCTCATGCATATTGGAGTGCAAAATGAAGATCAAGCAAAATATATTAAGCACAACAGTTGACAATCAATAGGGATCAGACATAGGGCCCCTCACCAAAGCCCAATTTATTATTCACGAACTAGTCTCACAAATCCCGTGTTTCGGGATCATGAAGAATTCATCATTGCTTATGTAAAATCAAGAAAATCATAAGATTATTTAGGAGCTGAAATGGAATTAAAACTATTTGAGTGAAAATTGGATTCTTGGAATTTATTTGAAAATCGGGGGTCTTGGGAATTAAATTTAAGGGTTGGAATTTTGGGAATTAAATTATAAAGAAATTAGAATTTTGGAAATTGGGAATTAAGTTCGAAAATTGGAATTTTAAAGAATTGTTTAAAATGGTAATAATTAAAGAGATTAATGTAAATATTGGAATTTTTGGAGTTAGAAATTAAATTTGAAAATTGGAAATTTTAATGAATTGTTTAAGATGAAATTTTAGAATAAATAAATAAAATAATAATAATTAAATAGATAAATGTGAATATTGTAATTTTTGGAATTAGAAATTAAAATTGGAAGTCGGAAATTTAAATGAATTGTTTAAAATGGAATTTTAGAATAAATAAATAAGATAAAATAATAATAAATAAATAGATTAATGTGAATATTGTAATTTTTGGAATTAGAAATTAAAATTGGAAGTTGGAAATTTAGATGAATTGTTTAAGATGGAATTTTAGAATAAATAAATAAGATAAAATAATAAATAAATAAATAGATTAATGTGAATATTGGAATTTTTGAGTCTAAAGATTAAATTTGGAAATCTGGTTTTGAAAAATTGAATTTTAATGATTGAAATAAATAACTTACTAAATAAATATGGAATAACGATGCTAATTAACAAAAATAACGTTTAAACGAATTATAATAATAATAGTAACAAATGAATAGTGGAATCTTTTTAATTGAAAATCAAATTAGGGAGCTGGATTTTTGAAGGATTAGGCTTTGAATAAGTAGATAAGTATGGGATTATAACACTAATTAACGAGAATAATATTTAGGCGAATAAAGATGAATAATAGGATTTTTGGGATTGAAAATTTAAATTCAGAAGTTGGATTTTTGAAATATTGGGCCTTATATAGATAAATAGATAGGGAATAAGAACTCTAATTAACGAAAATAAAAATTAGACGAATAATGGAATTTCTAGGATTGAAAAAAATAATTAAATTAGGACATGAGGTTTTTGAAAGATTAGACTTTAAATAATTGGATAAATATATGATAACAATTCTAATTGACGTAAATAAGATTTGAACGAATTATAGAAAAATTAAATTAAGACATGGGATTAGACTAGATTAATATGAGATTTTTAGAAGATGGTAAATCGATACATATGAAATAATAACAATTAACAATCATAATATTTAAACGAGTGACATTGCATAGGGGAATTTTCGGGATTGAATTTTCGAGAAATCAAAATTTTACAAACTGAATTTGAAATTAAATTTTAGGAAGTTATTTCGAAAATGATATTTTGTATAGCTAATTTCAAAATCTTCATTGGAAAAACATATTTATAACATTAGAAAAAGGACTTGAGAGGGTCGTATACTTGGCCCGAATTTGGAGGATGGGGCTTAAGGCCCATGCAAACTGATCTAAACATGCAACTTGGGCTTTGGGAGCCCACCAACAAAGCCCACCAGCTGAACATCCATCGTGAGGATCTGGAGGTGGCTGTCACCTTGTTTTTTTTTTAAAACAAAAGGGTGGCCAACGGATAGCAAGCCGACGGTGGGGAATAGGGCCTTCATGTCGATGATGGCCATGAGGGTATGAGGGAATAGAGGTGGGGGTCTGCTGCTTCTGCTGGCGCTCGCACTGCCATGGCCGGCGCTGTTGGTCTCATCGCCGTCTCCAGCGCTAGACGGAGATCTTGGTGAAAAGGAAAGCAACGACGGCGACGAGTGGCAGGCTCCGTCTCCGGCAGTGATTATTTGATGGACGGAGTGGCTGCTGTGGGTGAGATTGGGCCATTGAGGAGTTTGATGGGTGGTCAGGAGGTGGATAATGATCCGCATGGAAAAAAGGCTTAGGGTCATGGCCATTGGGTCAGCATCTGGGCACAGGAAATGGGTGCTTGCCCACGGCATTGCAGGTTGGCTGCACTATATTAGATGATTCCCTTTGGTAACGCATGGGTCTTCCTATTGATAGAGAGCTTCTGGACCAGAGATTTTCATCTCCAAGAACATGAGTGCCAAAATAGAACCCCGAAAATATAATGAAAACCAAGCTAAAAATCAACCATAAAATGAAGGCATGCTGGCTTGAAACATCCAAGAACATCCAAGAACATAATAAAATCCACAATGCTCGCATTCGTACATCAGGATAAATAAAAGGAAGACAAACTAGAAAACCTAGAAATCATAACAAAATGGTATGGAAGCAAAGAGGTCCAACTGAATAGAAACCATACCTGTGCTCCTTCTTCCTCGGGCAAGCTCCTCTCTCGAAAAAATCCCCCCCCGCCACCTGCAGCGCCCTCTGTTCCCTTTCCCCTTTTTCTTTCTTCTCTCTTCCTTCCCTGTTTCTATCTTCCCCCGCAAGCCACTCTTACTCTCTGCCCCTCTCATGTCCCATCTGGCCGCCCCATCCCCTTAATTCCCGGGGTGGTCAGAAGATTATATACAAAACAAACAAAAAACAGCTTTCTTCTCTCTCCCGGGGGGGTCTACAACTTCTTAATAAAGTTTTAGGCTTTGGTTTCAGTCAAAAATCATTTTCCAAGCTTGAGATTTAATTTCATTTTTTCTTACTCACTATGTTGACTTGAATTTGGTGTTGTGAAATGTTCTTTAAGATCTGAAATAATTGGTGCATGTTTGAACCTCATAAAAACTTTAAATTATTATAGACACTTGAATGTATTGTTTCAATTTTATCTCACCTCTAAACTTGTCAAATAAGTTCATCTTTACATGACTTGTTCTTCCCCGTTTCTAAGCAATAATATGCTTAGTTAAATACGGGATAATTTGTACTTGTTTAGACACATTGCACTTATGGATTGTATTTTAGACACTTAGAAGATATTGTAGCTAACAAGATATTGATAGTTGTTTCAATTTTTTTTTCTTGATTTTATGCCATCTCTAACTATTTTATTTTGATTATTATATAACTACTTTCTTGTTGTCCAACTTTTGTATATCTTGTATAAACTTACTAATTCAACCTCCTTTTGCATGCTTTTAGCCTCCTTTGAATCTTGATTCATATTGCAAACATCTTTTACATGTTAGAAAAGACTTCCTTTGTATCATATCTTTTTTTTTTAATCTATTTTATTTGTATTTATTTTGTGATTGCATACTTGTAGCCATGTTCTGACCCCTGCACATGATTAGTGCATATTAACTTACTTTTCTCCTAAATTAGCCATATGCTTCTTAGTTTGAATTGTGTACATCTTGTATATGTTAGGAGACTTTTGTTTTGATATCATATCCTTTGTTTTGCTTGTGAGCTAACCTTTTTTTCTCTATGTAAGCACATTGCCTGTTTTGGGCATTATTAAGGTACGCTTCATCCCTTCTTTGTTGTATTCCTTTGATATGCATTTCACGCTTTGAGTGCTCTTTATCTCTTGTTATACGAAACTGTTGCGTTATTGTATATTCTTGTTGTTTCTTGGTTTCCATGTTGGGATTGAGTTCCTAGAATCAAGACATGATGTAACAAAGTTAGACTTAACTATCCCCTTGCTATCATTTTGGTGTATTGACATTGATTTGAGCATTTAGTCCATGTCTCTTACATTACACATGACTTAGGTGCATTAGGAGTTGCATAGAAGATACAAGTCAAGGGGTCCTTGTAAGTAGATACGTTGTCCATAGTTGGTTCATGGATTTGGGCAATCTAATAGAAACTATAGTGCACCACCTCCTAATTGGAGGGATGATTTGTCTTAGCCATCAGGATGGGTTTCCTATGGTGAGTGCACTAGTGTATGTGATGCACACTGGATAGGACCCATAGTGAATCATAATGCAAGGCTATTAATTGTCATGATTCACCAAGCTACTATAGTGCATAGACTCTTAACCTTGAGAGGATACTAAGCTTGTACCAAAATCAATAGGAGGCTTTGACCTATGGGTAAGACCCTAAAGTGGTCATATATCCTTGTGGATTGGGCCACTATTGATGGAGGCTAGTGGCAACAGATATTCTCAATATAGGCACCATGATATCTCATAGGATTGAGATAGTGTGTCCCCTTGGGTGATCCAAAGGACATATGATCATGAAATCTATGACCATAGTAATTCCTTTAATGGAATTTAACATATGCTCCTTGGAGTTAAAGTATGTCAGTTGATCACATAATAAGTGGGATCTATAATTCAAGGATTTGAGAGGTAATCTTGATAGGTGATAGAACTACTTTGCTAGATTACGAATACTAGTTCATGGAGAGTTTGCATGCAGTGGATAGTAGGTCACAGACTTGAGCACTTGATGTCTAGTTGTAATATACGTAAGGTACTAGAGTGTAGTTGACTCTCTATAGTGGGATGTTGAGTCAATTTTAGAATTTGATTATGAAAGAGCTAGTATTCCTATAGGTCCCAATGGTCCTTACTCTGAGCTCATATTCCTTGATGGCATGGTTTAATAGGGTTAGATGGGTTTTTAGTTCACTTTTATGTATAAGGGCATTTTGGTGATTATGCAATATTACATAAGGATAAGTGAGTAATATGTCTAGACTGGGTTAATTGATTAATTAGGGCCTTGTATGGTTAATTAATCAATTAGCAACCTTTTTAGGCTAGATTAAGTGACCCAAGCCCATGGTGGACTTAAGTTACTTAAGCCCAATTAGGAAGCCTATAAATACTCCTTTAGGGGTTAGGTTTTCTAGGTTTTTTCATTCTCCCTTTTTAGTCTAGAGAGAAAACCTTAGCCTCCACCCTTGAGATTTCCACCATCTTAATGCTTAGACACAAGGAAGAGTTATTGGGCGAAAGATTTTAGGTGTACAAGAAACGCACTAGAATCACACAGGTTGCATGCTTGAGGACCGTATGGGATGTGCACAAGCCACGTGCATAGGAATCACACACGATGTGCACAATCCACGTGCATGTGAATAACATGGGAAGCATAAGTGGGTAGTTGCATGGGAAGAAATTCTCCAATTTTTCTAGGCATGTTCTTCATTGCAAGGAATTGATCTAGGAACATCTAGATGCAAGTACGAAAACTTTTTCTCTAGATCTATGATTTCTATCGTAACCAAATTGTTTTTGAATACTTGTTTATTCATTACATTAGATTTAGAGGGCTTAAGATAGATTTGCATGCTGAAGGAAAAAACCCGGATCTCTCTATTTCCCAAGTTTGGATCAGGATAGGAACAGGCATAACTATCCTAAGCTTTTTCTAAATCCTATGTACAATAGAAAAATAATATTTTTTTTATACTTTAAAAGGATTTAGAAAGTGCTAACAAAAACCATACCTCATATTTAAATGTTCCTGAATCAATGCACATGATAAATACGAAGATAAAAATCGTAGAAGTCTCATAAACCCGAAGTCTTCCACCCGATGACTCAAACCTTGATTTTGGTACACTTCCAGTGGGGAGAAAAAGATGGTGGAGGCTATAGCTCTTAATCTCTTTGGATGGTGAAAGACAAAAGCTATGGAAACCCTAACCCCTAGGGGGTATTTATAAGGTTCCTAAGTGGGCTTAAGTGACTTGAGCCCACATAGGCTTAGGTCACTTAATCTAGCCTAAAATGGGTTCCAATTGATTAATCAACCCAATAGGGCATACTAATTAATCAATTAGCCCAATCTAGAGACCTTGTTCACTTACCCCTATGCAACCTTGCATAATTAGCAAAATGCCCTATGCACAAAAATGAACTAAGAGCCAATCTAACCCTCATAATCCATGCCAACAAGGTATATGAGCTCAGAGCAAGGACCATTGGGGTCCATAGGAATACTGGCTCCATAATTCGATTCTAAAGTTGATTCAACATCTCACTACAGATAATCAATTGAAATCCAATACCTTATATACATAATGAGACACCAAGTGCTCGAGTCCGTGACCTACTATCCATTGTGTTCAGTCTCCCTATGAACTGGTGTCCATAGTCTACGAAGGTGAAAGCTATCAACCTTTCAAGACTACTTCTGCCATCCTTGAGTTACAAATACTCCTATTGTGTGTTCCATTAACATGTCTTAACTCTCAAAAAGCCTATATCAAGTTCCACTTAAGGAAATACTATAGCCATAGTTTCCATGAGCACACCTCCTTAGGATCACCCAAGGGTACACACTGTCTCAATCCCAAGAGATATCATGGTGTCTCTATTGAGAATACTTATTGCTACCGACTTCTATCAACAATGACCCAATCCATAGGGAATATATGATCAGCTTACGATCTCACCCGTAAGTCAAAGTCATTGCTAACTTTAGCACAAGCTTAATATTCTCTCAAGGTTGAGAGACAACACAATGAAGCATCTTGGTAAGGTCATAACTACTTGATAGCCTTAAGTCATGACTCACTATAGGTCATGTCTAATGTGTAACCATACACACTAATGCACTCACCATGGGAAACCCATCCTGGTAACTAAGACCAACCATCCCTCCAATTAGGAAGTGGTGCACTACAACCTATAATGGGTTGCCAAGACCTATGAATTGGTTGTGAACAAGTCATCTATTTGCAAGGAACCTATGACTTAGATCTTTTGTGCAACTCCTAATGCACTTAAGTCATGTACAATGCAAAAAGTACAGGTGAGAATGCTCATAAGTATAATACATGGAATGAGAACAAATAAAAGTGAAACTAGAACATCATTAAATGAATAATGAATTCCAAATGTATTATATCATGTCATGCTTTTAAGGGTTATATCCTAACACATGCACCCTATGCGATCCAAGGCTTGAGAATGGAGTAATCTGGGGTTCCCAACAATCCATTAGTTCATTAGTTAGTTGTCTTAGTTTCCTCAATTTGTTTAGTAGAGACCTCTTTAGGGTTTAGAGGAGTGTTGCCCTATGGTACCTTACCAATAAGTAATTGACCTTCAGACTTGGACTTGGTTTTTTGTAAAAATACTTTTTCTTTCATAAGGAGTCACTTTGAGGGTTTTATTTCTTACTTTATTTTTCCTTTTAAAAAAAAAAAAAAAGTGACTCCAACTTTTTCAAAAAATATTTTTTCAGAATAACAAGCGAGTCTCGCCATCAAGTGGAGATCCACATGAAAAATGCAAATCCACAACACCTTCATGAAATAAAACATTAAAAGAATATTAAATTTTAGATGATCGATCTTGTCACTAAATCCAATTTTGAACCCAATGTACATCCTTAAGAAAAACATGTTCATTCTTCATTAAAACATGTACATTACTGATATCCTAATCACCCTCATTATGTCCTAAATAGTCATTTGGTAGACTTTGGGAAGTGATTTATGACCTTACCCCACCTTAAAATCAAATTTTGAACCCCACGTATATCCTTAAGAAAAATGTATACATTTTTAGGATGAATTGGGATCCCCATCACCTTTATGATGTCCTAAATAGTCATTTGGGGGACCTTGGGAAGTGATCTGAGACCTTCCTTCACCCTAAAATATAATTTGGAACCCCATGTACATCCTTAAGAAAAATACATACATGCTTCAGAACAATACGTACTTTTTAAAGGTGAATCCTAATCACACTTATTATGTCCTAAATAGTCATTTAGGGGATGTCAAGGAATCATTTGTGACCTTCCTTCACACCAAAATCAAATTTACAACCCACATACATTTTTCACAAAAAGACATACATTTTTTAGAGCAAAGTCGGACCTTAATCACCCTCATTATGTCTTAAATAGTAATTTAAGGGACCTTGGGGAGTGATTTGTGACCGTGCCTCACCCTAAAACCCAATTTCAAACCCCACATACATCCTTAAGAAAAATATGTGCATTCTTAAACAAAATACGTACATTCTTTATAGGGTGAACTAGGACCCCAATCTCTCTTATAGTGTCCTAAATAGTCATTTCGGGGGTCTTGGGAAGTGATTTGCAAACTTACCTCAACACAAAATAAAAATTTCAAGCCTCGTGTACATCCTTAAGAAAAATATGTACATTCTTCACAAAAATATGTACATTTTTTACAAAAGGAACTAGGATTGCAATCCCCTTATTATGACTATATATTTCTTTGAGGACCCTCAAGGAGTGATTTGAGGCATTCCTCCCACCTCAAAATGTACTTTGGAACCCCACCTACATCCTTAAGAAAAATACGCATATTTCTCACAAAAATACTTACATTTTTTGCAAGGGGAACAAGGACCTCAATCACCCTTATTATAAATATTCCTTTAGGGACCAAAAGAAAGTGATTTGAGGTGTTCCCCCCACCCCCAAAATGGACTTTTGAATCCTATATACATCCTTAAGAAAATAAGTACATTCTTCACAAAAATATGTTCATTTTTTCCAAGGAGAACCAAGACCTCAATCACCCTTATTATGACCTATATATTTCTATAGGGACCCTTAGGAAGTGATTTGAGGTGTTCCCCCACCTTAAAATGGGCATTGAAACCCCATGTATATCCATAAAAAAATGTAAGTACATTTTGAAGAAAAATAAGTACATTATTCACAAAAATATGTGCATTTCTTTCAAGAGGAAACAAGACTGTAATCACCCTTATTCTGACCTATATATTCCTTTGGAGACCCTTGGGAAGTGATTTTGAAGGGTTTCCCCACCCTGACATAGACTTTGGTACCCTATATACATCTTTTAGAAAAATAAGTACATTCTTTACAAAAATACATACATTTTTTCCAAGGGGAATTGGGACCACAATGACATTTATTATGACTTGTATATTCCTTTAGGGACCTTTGGGAAGTGATTTGAGGTGTTCTCCTAACCCAAAATAGAGTTTGGAACTCCACACACATTCTTAAGAAAAGTAAGTACATTTTTCACAAGAATACATACATTTTTCCATGAGGAACTAGGACCGCAATCACCCTTATTATGACCTATATATACCTTTGGGGACCCTTGGGAAGCGATTTACTCCAACTTCAAAATGGACTTTGGAACCCTACCTACATCCTTAAGAAAAGTAAGTACATTCCTCACAAAAATACATACATTTTTTCCAAGGAGAACCAGAACCCCAATCGCCTTTATCATGACTTATATTTTAATTTAGGGACCCTTAGGAAGTGATTTGTGGCATTCCCATGCCTCAATGGACTTTTGAATCTCATGTACATCATTAAGAAAAATAATTATGTTCTTAAGAAAAATATGTACATTTTTTCACAAAAATATGTCAATATGACCTATATATTCACTTGTAATTGAAAGTGTTTCCCTACCTCAAATTGGATTTTAGAACCCCAAGTACATTCTTAAGAAAAATAAGTTCATTTTTCATAAAAATTAAGCACATTCCTCACAAAAATATGTACTTTTTTTCTAAGGTGAACTGGGACCCTAGTAAACCTTATTATGATTGGGCTATATATTCCTTTGGGGATCCTTGAGGCATTCTACCACCGTAAAATTAACTTTGAACCCCACGTATATCCTTAAGAAAAATAAGTACATTCTTCACAAAAATCCGTTCATTTTTTTTTTAGGGAAACTAGGACTACAATCAACCTTATTATCACCAACCTATATATTCCTTTTAGAACCCTCAAGAATTGATTTGAGGCATTCCCCTACCCTATAATTGACTTTGGAACCACACATACTGTTGGAATTGAGCCTCTAAAAGCAAGACATGATGGAACAAAGTTAGACTTAATTGTTTTTTTGTTATCCTTTTAATGTATTGACATTGATTTGAACATTCAGCCCATGTCTTTTACATTGTGCATAACTTTGGTTCATTAGGAGTTGCATAAAAGATACAAGTCATGGGTTCCTTGTAAGTAGATAAGTTGTCTATAGTCGGTTCATGGATTTGGGCAATCTAGTAGAAACTATAATGCACCACTTCCTAATTGGATGGATGGCTTGTCATGACTGTTGGGATGGGTTTCTCATGCTGAGTGCACTAGTGTATGTGATGCATATTGGACAAGACCTACAATGAATCATGATGCAAGGCTATCAATTTCCATGATTCACCAAACTACTATATTGTATGGGCTCTCAACCTTGAGAGGATATTAAGTATGTGCCTAAATCAATAGGAGGCTTTGACCTATAGGTGAGGCCCTAAAGTGGTTATATATCCCTATAAATTGGGTCACTATTGATGAAGGCTAGTGGCAATAGGTATTCTCAATAGAGGCACCATGATATCTCATGGGATTGAAACAATATATCCCATTGGGTGATTCAAAGGACATGTGATCATGAAATTTGTGGCCACAATAATTCATTTAGTGGAATTAGACATGCTTCTTGGAGTTAAGGTATGTCAGATGATCACATAATAAGTGGCATCTATAACTCAAGGATTGGAAAGGTAATATTGATCGATGATAGCACTACCTTATTAGATTATGAACATCAATTCATGGGGAGTCTTCATGTAATGGATAGTAGGTCAAAGACCTAAGCTTTGTCTCATTGTTATTTACATAAGGTACTAGAATACAATAAATTCTCTTCAGTAGAATGTTGAATCAATTTTAGAATTGGATTTTCAGGGAGCTAGCACTCTTATGGGTCCTAGTGGTCCTCGCTCTGAGTTCATATACCATGATGACATGTTTTATGAGGGTTGGATTGGCTCTAGGTTCATTCTTGCACATAAGGGTGTTTTGGTAATTACACAAGGTTACATAGGGAATAATGAACAAGGTCTCTGAATTGGGCTAATTGATTAATTAGATGGCCCTATGTGGTTAATTAATCAATTACGACCTATTTTGGGCTTAGATTAAGTGACCCAAGCCTTTATGGGCTCAATTCACTTAAGCCTAGTGAGTAACCCTATAAATACCCCCTTATAGGTCAAGGTTTCATAAGAACATTTAGTTAATTATCTTCCACCTCCAAAGAGAGAGAGAAAGAGAGAGGGAGCCAAAGCTTCCTCCCTTCCATTGTCCACACTTTGGAGTGCCAAGATCATGATTCGAGTCATTAGGTGGTAGATCTTGGGTGTACAAGACCTCCAAACTATTTAGACATGTTCTTTATCACAAAGAATTGAGTTAGGAACATCTAGATCTAGGTATGAGGTTCATATCTTTAGATCTATAGTTAATAATGGTTTTCATAGTCATTTTATTCCATAACAATAGATTTAGAGAATCCTAGGATAGTTTACATGCACCCTACGAGATCTAAGGACAAGGAACAAAGTAATATGGGGTTCCCAACATGTACATCCTTAAGAAAAATAAGTACATTCTTCACAAAAATATTAACATATTTTCCAAGGAAAACCAAGATCTTAAGAACCCTTATTATGATATATTCCTTTAGGGACCCTTAGGAAGTGATTTGAGACATTTCCTTACCCCAAAATAGACTTTGGAACCCCTATGTACATGCTTAAAAAAAAAAAATGTACATTCTTACGAAAAATATGTACATTTTTAATAAAAATGCATACATTTTTTTGAAGTGAAACCAAGGTCCGGATCACCCTTATTATGACCTAAATATTCATTTAGAGTCACTCTAGAAGAAATGTACTTATTTTTCTTATGGATATACTTGAGAGGGGTTCCAAAGTCTTTTTCAAGGTGGGAGAATGCCTTAAATCACTTTCCAAGGGTAAAAATGACTTTTCCCAAAAAATTTATATATATATTTAAAGCATTTTTTGTGATCAATGACGTTTTTTTTTTTTTTTTTTTTTTTTTTTTTTTGTGGAAAAAAATCATATCTAGAAACAAACATATATTTGTAACAAATAAATTTTTATAATTTTTTTACCTCAAAGCTTATATCCATGGTGAAAAGTTATATTTAACCATCGAATTTGCTCATGGTAAATAGTTACTAATTTTTTATAACCTTTTTCAATTAGATTCTATTGCAATAATAATAATAATAATAACAAAAAAAAAATCATATTTATTGAAGACCAAAATACTTACTTTTAATCGTTGAACATATTTTTAGCAAATAGGTTTTTTAATATTATTATTACATAATTTTTTCATTTATTGAGATATTTAAGTAACTCAATTGAAAAAATGTATTCAATTATTTTTAGATTGTCATTTAACCAATGAAAAATAATTAATATATCACACACGGGCTGCCACTTGGCATATGAGTTGGGATGTTTTTCTTTTTTTAAGGAGACTCATGCATAAGGGAAGAGGGATTAAGAGATCACACCATGAGTATTAGAGAAGAGAACCTAGCTGCCACATTAAGGAGTCCACAGATTGGAGAGATTGAGAGCTTTCCTATCATATGCTGAATAAACTTTGGTGTTTTAGGCATAACTTTCACTGCAATTATCAAAATAAGGTGATCCTTGAAGTCATAGAAGGGTAACAAAAAGGATACAATTCATCTATTGAGAATTTTTTTTAAATCAATCATTATCAATGAGTAAATCTCATGAAAATGTTCAAGTGATCTTTCCTATCATATGCTAAATAGGCTTTAGTAGTTTGAAGATAACTTTCATTGAAGATATTGAAACAAGGTGATTATTAAAGCTTTGGAAATATAAGAGAAAAGGATACAATTCGTATGTTGATAACTTCTCCTAAATTGATCATTAACAAAGATAAAAATTAGTGACAAGATTTGGGTATAGAATTAACCTAATTGGAGGATTCCCTTTGGTGTCGACGTTTTGGAGATTTTGAAGAGAAGAAGGTGGCGGCTGCACATAAAAGGGTGCTCAAACACCATTGGAAAATGGAGTTGGAAGAAGAAAGGTGAGGTCTTGAGAAGAAAGGTGAAATCTTGAGAGACAAAGGTGAAGTCTTAAGAGGTTAGGAGAGGTATGTTTTATTTTCTTTTACTTGTTTGCCCTTCTTGTTTATGATCATCCCTTTACCTTCCTTATTTTCTTCCATCTTGCTCAGATTTAGGTTTATCTTTGGTTGGTGTAGATGCATAGGCCACACATATTGTTGCTTTCCATTAATTGATGATTGTTAAGGATGATTGCTTATTGATGTTAGAGATTTATGGATTTTCTTAGATTTCTTTCTCTATTCTTAAGCCTCTTTAATTATCATATGGTTTTCTTTCTTTAGTTTTTCATAAAGATTCAATCTTTCTATCTTCTAAGTTCATCTTATGTTTCTTGCTCACAAATAAAAAAAAAAAAAATCTTTTGAAAAGCATTCAACCATGTTTCATTAAGTATGCAAATTTGAAAATAAATAAATAAATAAATAAATTCTGATTTTTTGTTTCTCACATGAATAAAAATTTATGGCTTCAAATGAATTTCCTCATGATTAGGAAGGATCGGGAAACATTGATTAAAAATTCATGTATATTAATTTGGACCTTGGTGAAGTTCAACATTCAAATCGTTTTTTTAAAACAAAAGCCTACTAGCACTATTTGTTCAACTCGCTAACTTTCGGAATAAATAATTAGAATCAATTGGCTTACGATTTTTATAAAATTATTTTGATTCTTGTATGGTGTTCCTAACTTCTTAGGCTTGTCAAAAAAAAAAAAAAAAAAAAAAAAAAATTCTGGCTCAAAATCATTTATTTTTCATTGGGAGATTAAAATTGATTTTTATACATGTTCAATTTTTACCCTATTTTGAACACTTGAACTGATTATGCAAATTTAAATTATTTATCAAGTTTTATAATTCTTGATGACATTTTTCTTTATATCTACATTTTTTGAATTAATTTTAGGACTTTTTTTTTTATTTAAAAATCTATTCTCTAAGGGGCGTAAAAAAAAAATATTTTTCTTACACCTATCGCATTGACCCTATTTCATAGTTGAGGATAGTTTGGATTAATTTAAAAATATTTCTTATGTGATTAAATCATATTGTTATTTTTTATATAAAATAAACATACTAAGTATATTTTAAAAAATTTCTCTTGATTTTACCATGCTTCTAGGTTAGTCAAATAAATCAGTTTTGAAATGATATTGAAATTTGCTTTATTTCTGACCAATGTGCTTGTAATGAAATCTAGTATTAAATAGGATAAAATTTAGTAATTTGAATTTTTTTCATTGTAATCTAGACACATAAAGATGTTGTCCAATATTTTTCATGAGAAAATTCCATTTTTAGGTATTTTTTATGATTTATTTTGCAAGCTCCTTTGTTCTGATTGTATGATGATGGTTTTGTGTAGTGTCCCTAATGTAATGAAATCTAGTATTGATCAACATGTGATTAAATAATTTAGTTTTTTTTTATCGTAATCTAGTCATGTTAAACATGTTATCCAATTTTTTTCATGATAAAATTCCATCTCTAGATATTTTTTTAGGATTTATTTTGTAAGTATCCCTTATCTGATCAACTGAATGTCATGTAGAGTATTGATAAATTTGATTTAATATGGATTAATTGAGGGTTGATTAATTCATTTTGATATTGGATTAAGTATCTCTTTACTTCATTATTTAACTTTAAATATTTCATTTGGGTATTCTATTTTTTGCCTATACATTGACTTCACTCTTGAATTTTGATTTGTGATTTGGGTTGATTTATGTTATGTATGATGTATCACGATTATTTATATTAATCGTTGTTAAGTATTGGGATAACATTTATTGTCTTATAAAAGCACTTTGCTCATTATCAAGGTACTCTTCTTTTCTTCTTCTTTTGATTCATTTTCTTAGTATGTATGTGTTGTTTGAATTATTTTTAATAATGGTTTGACTTATTATATATTCCTCAATTCTTGATATCTATTGATTTACAAATCAATTGCCATAGGTACCTCAATTTAATTAGTAGATAACATTATTTAGGGCTTAGAGGGGTACTATTTTATGGTACCTTCCCGATGGGTAACCTAACTCCCATACTTAGACTTAGTTTTTCAAAGACACATTTTCTAAATATAGAGCCATTATTTTTACGGTTTCATTTCTTATTTTATTTTCCCTTTTTAAAAATAAATAAAATTATGGTACCTTCAAATTTTTTTAAAACAAAAATTAGTTTTTCACTAAAAAACGAGTCTGGCCATCAAATAGGGACACGTAAAAAATGCAAGTCCATAGTTGGATTCTAGGTTTATTCGTATGCATAAAGACATTTTGTAATTACGCAAGGTTGCATTCGGGAAAATGAACAAGGTCTTTGATTTGAGCTAATTGATTAATTAGATTGTCTCGTGTGGTTAATTAATCAATTAGGGACTGTTTTGGGCTAGATTAAGTAACTTAAGTCTTGGTGGGCTCAAGTCACTTAAGCCCAGTAAGGGAACTCAATAAATACCCCTTAGAGGTTAGGGGTTCCATCACATTTTTGGTGTAAAAGTCGTTTTCCACCTTCAGAGAGAGATAAAGCACCAAAATTTCCTTTTTTCCATTACTCTCACTTTAGAGTGCCAAGATCATGGTTTGAGTCTTCGAATGGAAGATCTTAGGTGTACGAGACCTTTAAACTTCTTCTTCTCCACGTGGAATTAATATGAGAACATCCAGATCTAGGTATGAGCTTTTTCTTCTCTAGATCTTTGTTTTAATATGGTTTTTGTAGCCATAAGTTTATGCTTTAATAGATGTAGAGAAGCCTAGGATAATTTGCATGCACCCCAAGTGATCTGGTGCTAGATAATGGAGTAATCCAAATTTCCAAGCACATGTAATATGCATATAAAAACACTTAGATCTAGAAAGATATGTTTGAGATCATATCTTGATGTTTCTAGGTTAATTCCTATTAGTGAAGATGTATTAAATACATGATAGATCTCGTAAAATCAATAGCCTTCCACCTAATGGCATTTTCTAGATTTTGAGACATGAGAGATGGAATCCTCTAAGAGGTTTGATGGCTAGGGTTGCTTTCTTTCTTGAGATTGGAAGACAAGAGATGGAAAAAGTGAAGCTTTGAACCACTAAAAGGGGTTTATATAT
Organism: Vitis vinifera; assembly: GCF_030704535.1. NCBI lineage: Eukaryota > Viridiplantae > Streptophyta > Magnoliopsida > Vitales > Vitaceae > Vitis > Vitis vinifera. Next base: position 23,740,775 of record NC_081814.1, on the reverse strand, counting down.
GCTTTCTATGGGCTTACGTGACTTAAGCCCATCTTATGCTTAGGTCACTTAAACTAGCCCACTTGAGTCCTAATTGATTAATAAGCCCTATTGGACTCCAATTAAGCAATTACTCTAGTCCAAAAAGAATATTCACAAGCTCCTTTGGAACCTTACGTATTTACTAAAATGCCCTTATGCACATAAGTGAATAAAGAGCACAACTAACCCTCATAAACTATGTCATCATGGAAACTAACCTTGATTAAGGACCATTGGGACCCATAGGAAAATACTAAATCCTTCAAAATCTAATTCTAAAGTTGACTCAACATCCCATTACAAGGAGTTAACTACACTCCAGTATTTTACGAAATTACAACAAGATACTAGAACTTGGGGTTATGGCCTACTATCCATTATATGCAGGCTCTTTATGAACTGGTATTTGTAATCTAACACTATGTCATCATGGAAACTAACCTTGATTAAGGACCATTGGGACCCATAGGAAAATACTAAATCCTTCAAAATCTAATTCTAAAGTTGACTCAACATCCCATTACAAGGAGTTAACTACACTCCAGTATTTTACGAAATTACAACAAGATACTAGAACTTGGGGTTATGGCCTACTATCCATTATATGCAGGCTCTTTATGAACTGGTATTTGTAATCTAACAAGGTGAATGTTATCGACCTCTTAAGATTACCTCTACTATCTTTAAGTTATGAATCACTATATTATGTGATCAACTAACATACTCTAGTTAAAAAAGAGCATATGTCAATTTCCAATTAAGGAATTACTTCAATTGTAGATTTTCTTACTACACATTCTTAGGATAACCTAAAGTGATCACTACAACAAATGAGAGATTTAGTGATAAATGTTTTTGTCTACGACTAAAATTTCACCATTAATTATAAATCTTACGCTATGAAAGAGAGATTTTGTCATAAAATATTTTACCAGTAAGTTTTCTTTATAAAACTACTTTTTGTCATTAAAATTTGTTACTAGAAATTGAGACAAAAGATTGTCACTCTTGCCACATGGAAAAAATTGTTTTGATGATGAAATTATTTGTCACTAATTTTAATTTTCAAAGATGAATAATTTTCGTCACTAATGATAAAATACACATATTTGTTATGAAATTATTTTATATTAATTTTCAATTTTCAGTGATTTTATTTTATTTTATTGTCACAATGCACTAATTATGACAAATTATTGTTTACCTATGACGAACACTTTGGTAACATAAACTAATATTTGTTATAGGGGACACACTATCTCAAACCTAAAATATATTGTAGTGTCTCTATTGAGAATAGTTGTTGTCACCAACCTCCATTAACAATGATCCAATCCATAGGGAATATATGATTACTTTAAGGTTTCACCCGTACGTCAAAGTTATTATAGACCTTATCACAAACTCAATATTTTCTCAAGGTTGAGAGACCATATAATATAGTAACTTGGTGAAATCATGACTACCTGATAACTAATCTCATACCTAACTTGTCTAATGTGTAACCAACCATACATGCTAATGCACTCACCATTGCAACATTTTTTTTTTTTTTTTACTTTTTAATAAATTGAAAAGTTTTTTATTACACAAATCAAATATAAAATCATTTTTGAATAAATATTTTCTAATAAAATTAAATAAAAAATAGTTTTTTGGCAAATAAAGAAAATTCGATTGAAATATCTTTTGTAAATCAATTCATAAAAATATTTTTTTCTAAATAAATGTTGTAAAAATCTTTTTCAAATACAAATTGAATTGGAATACTTTTTCTTTTGCAAATTAATTTATAAAAATATTTTTTCTAATAAATATCATTTGTGTACAATCAAATTGAATTGAAATACCTATTTTTTGAAAATATATTTGTAAAATTAGTTTTTTGTTCGAGAAAATTGAATTGGAATACATTTTTGTAAATAAATTTATAAAAATTGTTTTTCTAAATAATTTGTAAAAATAACTTTTCTAAAATAAAAGTTGGATTGAAATATTTTTTGCATATAAAATTGTAAAAATCATTCTTTTTCCAAAAAAAAAACATCTTTCTTGCAAATAAAAACAAATCAAAACATTTTTTTTATTAAAAATTTCTCTCAATAAATTCTTTTAATAATAATAAGTAAAAACAACTTTCTACAAAATAAAATTGAATGTGAATAAATGTAAATCAAATCTTTTATTCTAAATAAGTTGAAACATTTTATTTTTTTTTGTAAATAAACAATTGAAATTGTTTTAAAGCTCTCTTAATATTCCTTGAAAATGTGTTGTAATATTTGAAATGATCAAACTTTTTTTTCTAATTAATCTAATAATTAAATCAAATTGTACATCTCTCGTGCCCCCATTGTATAATTATTCATATAATTCATTTTCTCAATATTCATAATTAATTAATTAATCGTCATATTTCCTTTCACTTGTTTAGTAGAGACCCTTTTAAGGCTTATGATATGTTATCCTTACGGTATATTTCCAATAAGTAACCTAACCCCCGGATTTAGATTTGGTTTTTTACAAACACGTCTTTTTCTTCCAAAAAAAAAAAAGTCACTAATGTTTTATTTATTATTTTGTTTTCCCTTTCAAAATAAAATTAAAATAAATGACAACAACATTTCAGAAGTTATTTTTTCTATAGTAAAAAAAAGTCTCATCGTCGAGTGAGAACACATGTAAAAAAAATGCATGTTAATAGAAATTGCTTAAAGGATTTAGAAATTTGGTAATTTTAATGAAATAAATTATTATGAAGAATACATTCCAAATTTAAGAAGGTTCTCTTTAAGATTTTTTTTTTTTTTTAAAGAATCTTTAAGAATTAAATATATCCTTTTTAGATAAGGTGCTCTTCAAATTTTGAATAAATAGGCCACAACTTATTGTTTATACTTTATAGTCCAAGTCCAAGACCTTCCTCGGTGAATATGAAGTCTCCACCAACCAATACCTCAGAGACTCCACTGGAGCCAACCAAAATTGAAAAGAAAAAAATCTATGCATTATTTAATTTACAAAACTCTCACCAACCAACACTCATTGAACTCAGACACCGTACGTCATTTGGATGCAATTTTATTTTATTTTTCTTTTTATTTAAAAAATAAATCTTTTTAGATTTATAAATAAATATATTTTATTAGTTTTGTTTTAGACTTCTCATATTCTCAAAAAGACTATTGTCAAATCTAAAAACAGAAAAAAAAAATATGAATCTAACCATTTACAAATTAAATTAAATTTTTGCTATAAAATGAAAAATAAAAATAAAAATAAAAACATAAATTGAAAAATGCTTCAGCCAATAAAAAAATATGGTCAAATGAGACGGCGGAAGAGATTTAAATGGAGGCTGAAGGGCTGATGTCATACAAAATTGACTACTTTCTCAGTAAATCCCCTCCACGTGATTCAAATCAGCACGGAAGTATTGAACAAGACCACCCCACCACCAGCTACAAGTGGGTGAGACGTGGACACAGCATTTCTATTACTCATAAATATCCAACACTCACACGCTACTTTGGCAACCCAGCTTCTCTGCAGGACTTGTCCGCATACTCTTCTCCTTTCTTCTATCTCTTTGAAGCTCTGTGGAGGATTTTACTAGTCATCAATGGCATCTGTGGAGGACATTAGAAACGCTCAACGTGCCAAGGGGCCGGCTGTTAGTATTCAACCAAGATGAATACCCTAATTTCATATATACTGGAATAGTCTTGTTAAAATCAACCAAGATGAATACCCTAATTTCATATATACTGGAATAGTTAACAAGGTAAATACCCTAATTTCATATATATTGGAATATTTAACAAGGTGAATACCCTAATTTCATATATACTGGAATCTCCTGATTAAAAACAATGAGTAGAAAAATAGCGGAAGCATACCTGAATCCATTGAAGAAGAAACCTTATAGGAAGAAAACTCTTTGAGATGGTCTTCCAATTCTAGCCACTAGATTCTGTGTCAATTTCTCTCTGAGAGGATTTTCAGAAATTGGAATGCGTAGTCGTAGAATGGGGACCATAACCCTATTTATAAACTGCTAGGGCAGTTTTAATTTTATCACAATTATATTTCTGCCCCTCATAGAAATAATAATTGTCTAATGGTATCTACACAATAATCTCATGACAATTATACCCTTAAGCCAATTAATCAATTATTAATTAGATCACTATATTTAGGCTTAATTAAATGATAGCACACACATTTTAATTATTTACATGTGTGGCCCAAATTATAGATTAATTACAAAAATTAATCTAACAATCTCCCACTGGGCCACATGCATATGTAATCAAATAAATGTGCTTAACCTTATGAGCTCAAAATTTGCTATCATGTCCTTAGGGTATATCCGAACAATCTCGTCCATTAACTATACTGACATAGGATCAAGGTGGCCTTTGTTACATCAATCGTTACTAGACCAATCAATGGTCACATATATCTGCACAGCTAAATGACATAGATCAATCATGAGTGCATAGCATGGAAATTACATGCAATGTGATCTATTCATGCCTATTTCCAACTGGTCCAACTTAACTTTATTGAGATCAAATCTTTAGCATAATTTAACAGAGTGCAATAAAATGAATACTTTATTTCTGCAGAACACAATCCAAATGTATAGATAAAGTCTAAACATAACATAGAGCAATATACAATGAATAATACAAACTCCCACTAAATTTGGATATCCTCAAATGAGACAACACCCATATGAGCAATGTGCTCATGAAAGACCTTGGGTGGTAATCCCTTTGTAAGCGGATCCGCTATCATGGAGTTTGTTCCAATATGCTCTATGGATATCTGTCCACTCTGTACTTTTTCTTTTACAACAAGGAACTTGATATCAATGTATTTTGATTTTGTAGAACTCCTGTTGTTATTGGAATATAAAACTGCTGATTTATTGTCACAAAATATCTTCAGTGGTCTTTCAATACCATCCAGAACACGCAGCCCAGTGACAAAATTTCGTAGCCATATTCCTTGATTGGATGCCTCATAACATGCTACAAACTCTGCTTCCATGGTGGATGAAGTTACGAGTGTCTGTTTGGCAGACCTCCATGAAATTGCTCCACCAGCCAACAGATAAATATAGCCTGATGTGGATCTTCTGCTGTCTTGGCATCCAGCAAAGTCGGAGTCGGAATACCCAATCAACTCTAACTGATCCAATCTCCTATATGTAAGCATGTACTCTTTTGTTCTCTGTAAATATCTCATAACCCTCTTGGCTGCTCTCCAATGATCCATTCCAGGGTTACTTAGATATCTGCCTAACATGCCAACAATGTACGCAATATCCGGACGTGTACATACCTGAGCATACATTAGACTCCCCACAGCCGAAGCGTAAGGAATCTTCTGCATTTCTTGACTTTCTAAACTATTTTTAGGGCATTGATTAAGACTGAATTTGTCTCCTTTAGCGACAGGGGTATCACCTGGTTTGCTATTTTGCATGCCATACCTTTGGAGGACTTTATCAATATAGGTCCTTTGTGACAATCCTAAAATACCCCTAGAACGATCTCGGTGTATCTGGATTCCTAAGACAAAGGAGGCATCACCAAGATCTTTCATCTCAAAATGTTTTGATAAAAATCTCTTAGTGTCGTGCAATATGCTAATATCATTTGTGGCTAGCAATATGTCATCGACATATAAAACCAGGAAAATATACTTACTCCCACTGAATTTGTGATACACACATTCATCCATAAGATTTGCCTCAAAACCATATGAGACAATAATTTGATGAAACTTGAAGTACCACTGACGAGAAGCTTGCTTGAGCCCATAAATGGATTTAGTCAATTTACAAACCATATTCTTTGAGTCTTCGAACACAAAATTTTCTGGTTGTACCATATAAATTGTTTCATCAATGTCACCATTGAGAAACGCTGTTTTAACATCCATTTGATGTAACTCAAGATCATAATGTGCAACTAGTGCCATGATTATCCTGAAAGAGTCCTTCGTAGAAACTGGAGAGAAGGTCTCTTTGAAGTCAATTCCTTCTTTTTGAGTAAAGCCTTTAGCTACAAGACGTGCTTTATATCTTTCTACATTACCATTTGAATCCCGCTTGGTTTTAAATATCCATTTACAACCAATGGGTTTCGTACCAACTGGTAATGGGACAAGTTCCCAAACTTTATTGTCTTGCATAGATTTGTACTCTTCATTCATGGCTTCAATCCATTTCTGAGAGTTGGAACTTTTCATGGCTTGCTGGAAGTTGATTGGATCATCTTCCATCATTCCACTTTCTACCTCACGTTCCTGGAGATATACGATATAATCGTCCGAAATTGCATTTCTCCTCTCTCTAGTGGATCTCCTTAATGACATATTTTCTTGAGGTTGTTGAGTTTGTTCTTCAGGAGCAATGTCCTCATTTGCAATTAAGGGTTGAATAATATTGTCTGTTGGTTGAGGATCCAAATTTACTTCTTGATCAATGATAGGTAGTGAAACCTGTACATTATCAAAAGCAATAGTAGATCCCTCTTCCTCCTCAAAGACAATATTCCTAGCCTGATTTCTCCCCCCAAACTCAACATCCTCAAAAAATGTTGCAGTTCCCGTCTCAAAAATTGACCTAATAGCAGGATCATAAAATTTAAAACCCCTTGATCGCTCTGCATAGCCAATAAAGTAGCTGCTAACTGTTTTAGAGTCCAATTTCTTTTCATGAGGCTTATAAGGTCTCGCTTCAGCTGGACATCCCCAAATATGAAAATGCTTTAAACTGGGCTTTCGACCCGTCCAAAGCTCATAAGGCGTTTTAGCAGCCGCTTTAGTTGGCACCCGATTTAGGATATAAGCTGCCGTTTTGAGTGCTTCACCCTAGAGTTTTTCGGGTAAAGTAGAATGACTAATCATACTCCTTACCATGTCCTTAAGGGTTCGGTTTCGTCTTTCTGCTACACCATTCATGCTAGGTGATCCTGGCATGGTGTATTGAGGGACGATCCCACATTCCTCTAGGTATTTAGCAAATGGTCCTGGATGTTGTTCACCTGATCCGTCATATCTACCATAGTATTCACCACCACGGTCAGATCTGACGCTCTTTATTCTTTTGTTGAGTTGTAACTCAACTTCTGCTTTAAATTTTTTGAACACATCCAATGATTGTGATTTCTCATGTATAAGAAATAGGTAGCCATATCTTGAGTAGTCGTCTATGAATGTTATAAAGTACTGTTGACCATTCCAAGATGCCGTAGGGTATGGTCCACAGATATCTGTATGAATTAATTCTAAGACGTCTGTAGCTCTATTGGCACCTAATTTCTTTGTTTTGGTCTGTTTTCCTTTAATACACTCAACACAAATATCAAAATCTGAAAAGTCAAGTGAATCCAAAATCCCATCGGACACAAGTCGCTCAACTCTAGATTTAGAGATATGACCTAGGCGTTTGTGCCACAATGAGGCCGAATTATCTTTATTCAATTTACGTTTTGTACCTCGTGATTCCACATGCAAGGTTTCATTATAGGACGGAACAGTTTCCAACAAATATAGATTATCATAAACATTAAGTAAACCGGTTCCTACAGCATTTGAATTAATAGATAATGTAAATTTATTGTTTCCAAATGAACAACAATAACCTGATTTGTCCAAAACAGAAACTGAAATTAAATTCTGTCTGAAAGACGGTACAATAAAAGTATCTATTAAATCCAAAAAATAACCAGATTTCAATAATAATCTAAAGTGCCCTATTGCCTCTACTTCTACCGACTGACCGTCTCCGACATAGATGCATCTTTCAGCATCACTTGGTTTTCGGTAACTCAGGCAACCCTGCATAGAAACACAAATGTGAGTAGTAGCACCAGAATCTAACCACCATGTGTTTCTAGATACTGAAGCTAAATTAACTTCAGAACAGACCAAAGTAAGAAACATACCTTTCTTAACACGCCAAGCAGCATACTTGGTACATTCCTTCTTAGTATGTCCAGGCTTATTACAGAAGAAACATGTTACCTCAACTTTCTGTTTCTTTTGTTCTGGACCATTAGAAGCAGCAACCTTATTATCCTTATTCTTTCGTTTGCCCTTATCCTTCGAAGTGCTAGCCAGATGAGCACTTTCGGTCTTGTCTTGCTTCAATCTCTCTTCCTCTTGCACACAGAATGAAATGAGCTCATTAAGAGTCCATTTATCCTTTTGACAGTTATAACTGACCTTGAATTGATTAAATTGTGCAGGAAGAGAGATGAGAACCAAATGCACGAGTAAATCATCAGATAACTCGAGTTTCAAAGCCTTAAGTTTTGAAGCAAGATGAAACATCTCCATGATGTACTCCCGAACATTACCCTTGCCTTTATACTTCATTGAAATCAAGCTTGCTAAAAGCGTGCTCGTTTCAGCCTTATCGTTTTTGGCAAAACGTTTCTGAATTTCCGCAAGGAAGTCACTGGCATTAGTAACCTCATCGGTTACCGCACCCCTGAAAGCTTCTGGAATGCCGCGCTTCATGATCATAAGACTTAGCCTATTTGAACGTTCCCACTTACCCCAATAAACCTCATCCTCTTGAGTACTTTGCTCATTGAGTTCATTAGGTTTGGGCATTCTCAAGGCCAAGTCTATATCCATGCAGCCTAAGAGAATCATCATATTCTCTTTCCAGTCCTTAAAATTAGTCCCATTTAACATAGGGACATTATTGATGTTGGCAGATATAGAAGTAGTTGATATAAAAGCTGAATCGAGAACAAAATAAAATGAATCAAATAAACCATCATGCTCACATAAAATAAGCAATTAAACACATAATCTTTAAATTTAAAAGCAAATTATGACATTTCAAGATACCTAGCACAACATTAATATCAAGTCTTTGGACAGTAATATTAACTGTAAGTGGTACTCTTGTTGTAGTGATCAAACATTGATGATAAGTTATGTCAAATAATAAATCTATCTTTGGATTGATTTATTATTCACATTAAGTTACCTTTATAATCATCACATATTTATCACCACAAGTATGTATGCAATTTGACCAAATATTAACTTTCCTTTGGGCCAGTCAATACCCGCATGAATCACATACACACAAATATCTAACACCCCGAACAGACTAATCTACACGGAAGATGTCACTTTGGTGATTTTCCGCTTTAATTAGCCTATTTAAAATGCTAGATCAATAACTTAAATATTAATATCATAAAATGCTATTAAATAATAATAATAGTAATAAAAAAAAAAAATTATCAACTCAATATTTCATAAATCTTAATCCATTGACATATATTAAAAAATAATAACTCAAAGAATTAATCAAGGAGTAGGCTCTGATACCACTTGTTAGTATTCAACCAAGATGAATACCCTAATTTCATATATACTGGAATAGTCTTGTTAAAATCAACCAAGATGAATACCCTAATTTCATATATACTGGAATAGTTAACAAGGTAAATACCCTAATTTCATATATATTGGAATATTTAACAAGGTGAATACCCTAATTTCATATATACTGGAATCTCCTGATTAAAAACAATGAGTAGAAAAATAGCGGAAGCATACCTGAATCCATTGAAGAAGAAACCTTATAGGAAGAAAACCCTTTGAGATGGTCTTCCAATTCTAGCCACTAGATTCTGTGTCAATTTCTCTCTGAGAGGATTTTCAGAAATTGGAATGCGTAGTCGTAGAATGGGGACCATAACCCTATTTATAAACCGCTAGGGCAGTTTTAATTTTATCACAATTATATTTCTGCCCCTCATAGAAATAATAATTGTATAATGGTATCTACACAATAATCTCATGACAATTATACCCTTAAGCCAATTAATCAATTATTAATTAGATCACTATATTTAGGCTTAATTAAATGATAGCACACACATTTTAATTATTTACATGTGTGGCCCAAATTATAGATTAATTACAAAAATTAATCTAACACCGGCCACCATTCTAGCCATTGGCACTGCAACTCCAGACAACTGTGTCTACCAGTCCGATTACGCTGATTACTATTTCCGGGTCACTAAAAGCGAGCACATGACCGACTTGAAGAAGAAGTTCAACCGCATATGTAAGTATATATATTCATGCATCAATTGGAACATCCATTACATACATATATGTATAATTATGATAATGCTTTAAGATTCCCCTGCAAGAATTGCCAAGTTTTCTTCAAGCTTCCTGTGTGTTGCTTTTCTGTAAACTAATTAAATCTGTGAAAAATGAGGCGCTATACATTGGTTTATTATTTCGTAATAGCGCTGCTCTTTCCAATCGTATATAAATTAATTGCCCTGCCTAGGAACACATATAGTTATTGTAATAATAAGTAATAATCTGTTTTATATTTATGTTGATCATCTTGAGTGATAATGAATTAAGCTGCCCATTATTACTGAATGAATTTTGCTTTGCTAGTCCATTAGCTAATATATTAAATTCCTTTAACTTATATATAGGTGAGAAATCAATGATCAAAAAGCGATACATTCATTTGACTGAAGAAATGCTTGAAGAGCACCCAAATATGGGTGCTTACATGGCTCCATCGCTCAACATACGCCAAGAAATTATCACTGCTGAGGTACCTAAGCTTGGTAAGGAGGCTGCATTGAAGGCTCTTAAAGAGTGGGGGCAGCCTAAGTCCAAGATCACTCACCTTGTATTTTGTACAACTTCAGGAGTAGAAATGCCCGGTGCAGACTATAAACTAGCCAATCTTCTAGGCCTCGAAACATCAGTTAGAAGAGTAATGTTTATCATCAAGGCTGCTATGCAGGTGGGACTGTTCTCCGAACTGCGAAGGATCTCGCAGAGAATAATGCAGGAGCACGAGTTCTTGTGGTATGCTCTGAGATCACAGTTGTTACTTTTCGTGGACCTTCTGAAACCCATTTAGACTCTTTAGTAGGTCAAGCCCTTTTTGGTGATGGGTCGGCAGCTGTAATTGTTGGATCAGATCCAGATACCTCCATTGAACGACCACTCTTCCAACTTGTTTCAGCAGCCCAAACATTCATTCCTAATACACAAGGTGCTATTGCTGGCAACTTACGTGAGGTGGGTCTAACCTTTCATTTGTGGCCTAATGTGCCTACTCTGATTTCCGAGAATATAGAGAAGTGCTTGACTCAAGCTTTTGCCCCACTTGGTATTAGTGATTGGAACTCCTTGTTTTGGATCGCTCATCCAGGTGGCCCGGCCATTTTGGATGCAGTCGAAGCAAAACTCAATTTGGAGAAAAAGAAACTCGAAGCAACAAGACACATCTTAAGTGAGTATGGTAATATGTCAAGTGCATGCGTGTTGTTTATTTTGGATGAGATGAGAAAGAAATCACTCAAGGAAGAAAGGACCACCACAGGTGAAGGATTAGATTGGGGCGTTTTATTTGGTTTTGGGCCAGGTCTGACCATTGAAACTGTTGTGCTGCATAGCGTTGCTGGGGCTACAAATTGAGTGAAAGGAAAAAAATCAGAAGGGGACAATTTCCAATTAAATCAAATAGGAGTTAATAAAGACATATATGTCTTCTATTTGTAACATCTTTTATTCTTTATTAAAATTGATGTTTGTGGTTCAAATTAGAGCTTGTTGGAGGGCTTCATTAGTAACCTCAAGTTAAAAGGGATGAGACATCAAGTTCTTACAGTTTCGATATCTAGATGAAATTCCCTCAAAAGTTGTATAAACATCCACCGTGTTCTTTTAAAGATTGTTGAGAGTAATACAAAGAAAAGAATAAAATAACAAATTGCCTTTTCCCTTTGTAACTAAGAAGCAAAGCCATGTGGATGCCAAAAGTAATGCAACAATTTGAAAAGAGTAAACAGGGCGGTTGATTAGTTAACTTCCATAATTCCGCAACATTTGATTCAAAAGACTTTAGCTTTATCAATTACTTAACTACTACTCCGTATGTGGATAAATTCTTGTACCATCTGAAAAGGTATAGAAGATAGTTATCCTCATAAATAGGTTGCCTAATTAATTAGGTGATCTTCAATAATTCAACAAGATAGGGATTTTAAAATATTTTTACTTTATTAATTCCTTAACTACTCCTTAAACTTCCTTTTTTTCCCCTTTTTGTGAAAAGCTCTTTACCCTCAATACATATGATATATTCCGTTGCTAGGAACTTGGGTTTGAGTATGTATTAATTACTATTCTTAATCAAATTTATTATTGAAAAATTATTTTTAGTTGTGGTTTTTTTAATATACTTATTACACATTTATCATATGTACTTGTTTAATATACTTTAATTTTTTTATATGTACTTATTACACATTTACAAATTACAAACTAAATTGCCTTTAATTTTTTTATAGTTGAAGGCCTTCTTTTCCACCCCCAGTCTCCAATAAATTAGACTCTACAAAGCTTCTTCTATGCTACTCTCTGATTCTACTTCTAGTGCAAAGCCTTGGCACTCTACATTATCTTGCTATTGCTAAGAGACAATCCAAGAATATTGAAGATAATGAAGTTAGGTTGTTGTAGTATAATACCTGAGTGCTTCTCTACTTGCAACTATGGGACCGTACATGAAGAAGCATTTAATAAAGGGTTTTAAGAAGCATAACATATTTTTAAGGCCAAATTATTTACAAATAAAGTGCAACAACTACATAAAAAATGAATTTTGATGAATCATGATTGAGGGCGAATTTAATTTTCGTAAGGAATTATTATTATTATTTTTAAATCAATTTTATCACAATGAAAGGATCGATGCAAAAATTTAGTGCTTGTTTCTATATACTTAGTGTTAACTACTTTTAAAAATGGAAAATGATTATAACTTTTGTATGAAATGTAAATTTTTATTAGAAAAATATATACTTCTAAACAATTTTAAAAAACTATTATATTTTTATTGTAAGTAACAAAAAGCTCTTACATTTTATATAAGAGTTACTAGCTTTTTCCATTTTAAAAAAAGAAACACGAATTGTTCCAAACACTACATAGTTATTAAAAATATTTAATCTAAAAAAAAAATTATTTTTAGTATAAATTGATTCATTTAAAATTTTTACATCAATTGTTTTACGATAACAAAATAATTTAAGTATCACACACAAAGTTATGAAAAAAAATATGATAATTTTATTTTAAATGATTCAGAATATTTCAATGTTTTTTAAAATATATTAATTTTTTAAAATAAATTTATTTATAGAAAACGTGCAGTAAATATATAAAAGATGGATGTGATGAAACATTAATTAAAATGAACTTCTTTTTTCATAAAAGAAATTTTAAGAAAAATTAATTTCACCACAAAGAAATATTTTCAAAGATTTAGTAATCAAAACTATCATATTTAAACTCAATTATTTTTATAATTTATGTTTATCCCTACAACAATTTTTTTTTTATAAATATTTTACAATATAAGTGTACTAAGTATATTATTTACAAAAAAAAAATAAAAATTGACACATAGAATATCAATCTCTATTGCAATCTAAGAATGCTTAGGTTCCAAAACCTCAATTCATTCTTGTTAGCTTAAGGGTTCTCCTAATCAGGTTTTGATGATAACAAACCATGGTTAAGTTGCTAATTGGTTTGAATTATAAAGAATTTCATTTATTAATTCGAGAATTCATCAAAGGACCAAATGGATGCAAGATCAAGACCTTTGGAAGACCTTTAATCATAGGAAACATATATAAGATGAATGCATGGGTGCACTTAGGTTTTACATATCATTTCATGCATTTTTGAAAAACTCGGTTTATTCTTTAAAGTTATAGTTTCATCAAAATCCGAGTTTTATCAAATGAACCTTAGACAAATTACTTCAAAATTGGCATATTAATTTACCTAAAGACCTTGCCTAAGTGTTAGAAGAGAAAATAACATAAAAATATAGGTTTTCAGGCAAAAAATGGTGAACCGGTTGAGGCATTGGCCAATCGGCTAGGGGTACCAGTTGACCGATTCGCTCTTCGCGATTGACTGGTTCCCTCTTCCTGGTTGACTGGTTCTCTCTTCTCAATCGAGGTTTGGTCGAGGAGCGCAAAAAGTACTCTTTCTTCCAGTAGCCTTTCTTTCCCGATCGAGGTATTTGCCATCTTGGTCGACCTCTGGTCAAGGTCCGATCGAGGTCCGGTCAAGGGTAATGGTCACTTACCAAACATTAAATGCTCCAACGGCTAGTGAACCGGTCAACCCCAGCTCGACCGATTGAGGCTACTTTTTGGTTTTCTTGTCTCCCGAGCTTAGAAACCTATAAATAGAGAGTTTCACTTCATTTTTAAGCAAGAGAACACTTGCATTTATTTGTCTACCCACTTGTTCTTGCCTTAAAAGCTCTCATTCCTTTCTTGGCGCATTAAATTCCCATTTGCATATCCTTTAGTGCACTTTTGTGATTCATCCTACTCTTGAGTTGTATTTGAGCTATTGTTGAGTTAGGCTGAGAGATTCATTCTTGTTAATTGAGTGTTAAAGCCTTCAAGTGAGTTGAAACTTGAAGAGATTGTGTAAGAGCCCATTAGAGTCGAAATCCAAGTGTAAAGGTGATTAGAAGCTTGGTTGAAGCTTCAAGTTAGTGGAATCCTCACTCGATTAGGAGTTTGAGGAGAGTGGACGTAGGCAAGAAAGTGTCGAACCACTATAAAATTTGAGTTTGCTTTCTCTAACTCTATCTCTTTATATTTGCTTCTCTTGTGCTTAAATTTGTTTGTTTAAAAAGAATTTTTTAAAAACCCAATTCATCCCCCTCTTGGGTGTTTTTTCTCATTTAAGATTAACCTTTATTTTCTCAATTCTTTTCTACCAGCCATACCTACATTCATGAATTAGAAAGAATTATTTTACTATACCATAGGAATTATTATAGTAAATGGAAAAAATACCACTATTGAACCCCAAAGTATCTCATAATTTCTTGTTTGTTATATCTACACCTTAAACTTGTAGCTTTGGCTCCCTATGGTGTCACATATTCTTCCTTACTATTAGGATATAGCCCTTAAAAAATTTAGGGTTTATTATTCATTCAATAAAGTTCCAATTGCACTTTAATTAATCAATAGTCCATGCATTATACCTTATGAGCATTTAGACCTACATCTTTGCATTGTGAGTTGTATGGAAGATCCAAGTCATGGATTCCTTACAAGTAGATGGGTTGTTCACAACTAGTTCATGAACTTAGACAATATATTAGACTTCTTAATTGGAGGGATGGTTAGTCTTGGCCATTGGGACGGGTTTCCCATGATGAGTGCACTAAAGTGTATGGTTACATATTGGACAGGACCTATAGTGAACCGTACTGTAAGTTTATCAAGTTGCCATGACTTCACTAAGCTACTTTATTGTATTGTCTTTCAACCTTGAAAGAATATTGAACTTGAGCAAAAGTTAGTAGTGACTTTAACTTACGGGTAAGATCTTAAAGTGATCATATATTCCTTATGGATTGGATCATTGTTGATGAAAACTACTAACAACAGGTATTCTCAATATAAGCACCATGATATTTAATGGGATTGAGACAATGTGTTCCCTTGGGTGATCTTAAAGATGTGTGTTTAGGTCAACCATGGTCATCATAATTCCTTAAGTGGAACTTGACATTAGCTCTTGGTGAGCTTAGATAATATGTCAATTGATCACACTCTAAGAGGATTTGGAACTCAAAGATGGTAAAGGTAATCTTCAAAATTTGATAACTTTTACCTTGTTAGATTATGGACACCGGTTCATGGGGAGACGTAGTGCTTAGGTCATAGACCGACCCAAGTACTAAGCATCTCGTTATATTTACGTAGTGTATTGGAGTGTAGTAGTTGACTCTCTACTGTCAAATGTAAAGTAAATTTCAGAATTGGATTTTGAGGGAGTCAATACTATCATAGGAGTCCCAATTATCCTCACTTGAGCTCATATACCTTGACGACACAGTTTATGAAGGTTAGATTGACTCTTAGTTCACTTATGTGCATAAGGCATGTTGATAATTACATAAGGTTAAATAGGGGTTAGTGAACAGTATCTCTAGATTTGGCTAATTGATTCATTATTTAGTCCTATTGGGTTAATTAATCAATTATAACCTTTTTTAGGCTAGATTAAGTGACCTAAGCCCATGGTGAACTCAAGTTACTTAAGCTTAGTAGGAATCACTATAAATACCCATTTAGGGGTTAAGGTTTCAAGCTTCTTCCATTCATACCCTACATTTTAAAGAGAGATCTCAAGCCTCCACCCTCAAAACTTCCATTATTTAAGTGCCAAGCTTCAAGGTTGAGTCATGGGACGGAAGATCATGGGTTTATGAGATCTCTTGCAACTTTGAATTTGTTATTCATAGCAAGGAAATGATTTGGGAATTCTAAATCAATAGTAAGCACTCTAATCTCATTATCTAGATCCTAAAATTGATTTTAAATGCATATTTTCCACTATGCATAGTAATTAGATAAGCATAGGGAGGATTGCATGTATCTAACCTGATTTTAGGATAGAGAATGGATTAATCAAACATTGCCTACAACTGGTATCAAAAGCTTAGGTTAGGGAAACATATGATCCCTTTTAGGGTGTGCTAATCCTTGTGTTATAGGATTTGTTATTCATTTGATGGTCCTAGGGATGAAGGTATATGCATGAGATTTTTTGAACTTTTATTATGATAAATATATATAGTGATTGATTGTTAGATTGGTTTTTATTAATCTCTAGATGAGTTGTAAACCCCATAATAAGTCTTAAGATTTTTTTATTTGCTATAAAAATCTTTTTTTTTGTTTTATAGATTGGTTTGTGAAGTTCAAATGATTGGAGTATAGGGGTTTGATGTGAAAATCCAGTTTACATCTATCTATGTAACCCATAATGAGTATGGAAGCATTCAAATTCTTGTACATTCCCTTATTGGAAAAAAAAAAGTCCTTTTAAGGAAAATAGTTACTAGAGGTACAAAAATTCATTCTCAGATTTGGTTTCATCAAGTGCTTAAGCACTCCTTCTAACACTCAAAAGCAACATTTAATGCTTGAAGCATTTCAAGCTCTCTAAAGTTCCTTCAAGTGCTCCTAAATGTTCTAGTATCTGTTTTAGGGTTTTTAGGGGTAATTTTGGTCTGTTGTAAAACCACTAACGTTATTTTTGTTATAGGATTTTTTGGTATGTTTGGATAATGAAAATTTAATATTTAGGCTACCAAATAAGCAACAGAACCCCTAAGTCCATGAGATTCCCTATTTATTTTATTTTATTTTCTTTTATGTTTCTATTCTATATTACATATGATAAGAAGTTGAATAAAAATTTTTTCAAAAATGGTAATTTTGGATTTTCTTATAGAAAATAAATTTTCATGAGGATTGTCACCAAGTATTATTTATTTTAGAATTGGATGTTTCTATTATTGGATTGGCATCCCTTTTGGAACTTTCCTATTGTTTCTGGTTAGGTGGTTCTCTAGGCTCTCCCCTCGTGAGAAAGATAACAACACCAAAGATAGTCCTCTAGGTCCTCATGAGAAAGAGAACAACAAAAACAGGATGTGATTTGTCCATATAAAATTGTTTTAACAATTTTTCTATATATGTTGACTGATGGACTAATGTGTCATTTGATCAATGCTTGATCTACAAGCCGAGACAATATCTTGTTTTCCCTAAATCTTTCATTTTAAATTCCTTCTTTAAATAATTGGTTATTTTTGTGAGCTCTTTAAGAGTCCCTGTAAGGTTCAAATCATCCACTTATACTGTAATTATTGTGAGCTTGGATTATGATTTCTTAATAAAAACACATGGGTAAAATGGCTTATTCACATATTACTCTTTTAATAAATACTCACTCAAACGATTATACTACATGTGTTCAAATTGATTTAATTTATAGAGATCTTTGTAGTTTGATTGAGTACATATTTCAAGGTTTTGAATTAGTCGTTTTCAAGTAATTTGAATCCTTCAAGGATTTTCATATATATGTCAGTATCTATAGACCCATATAAATAAGTTGTAATAACATCCATGAGACGCATATCTAGTCCTTTAGAAACTATTAAACTTATCAAGTATCGAAATTTGATTGTGTCCATTGCAGGAGAATAATTTTCCTCATAGTTTATAACAGGTCTTTGCAAAAAACCTTGAACAAGTCATGCTTTATATCTTGTGATGTCATTATTCTCATTTCGCTTTCTCATAAAGGCCCATTTATATCCAACATGCTTTATGTTTTCAAGTGTTTGAAATACAGGTCCAAAACCTCTCATTTTGCTAACTAGTTTAGCTCTATATGGATTACTTCTTTCCATCTTGGTTAATCATTCCTTTTTCGATGTTCATCCACAGTTTTTTGTTCTTGATCTTCATTATTTATCATGATGTCCATAATTAATTGGAACACAAATATGTTGTCTATGATAATGTCATTACGGTTCCTTGTTTGTCCTATGTGACTCATTGAGATCTCTTTAGTTCTAAATACCAGTATTTAATCAATTAGTGCCTCTTTAGGAGCTAACTATTTATCAAGTTGGGTTTTAGCATTTGATCCTTTCCTATTTGTAAGCTCTTCAAGAGTACCAAGTTTTTCATATGTCATTCTTTTTCTTTTTTAGAAATTGAATCCTTTGAGCCAATTGGTCTACCATGCTTTAGGCGTGTCTTACATTCACTTGCGATGGCATTCTCCTATTATCCTTTAGGGACATCAATATGTGTAAGGTATTCACAACTTGTACGTGTGACTTTGTTACTTTCATTATATTTGTCAAAGCATCAAGTAACTAATTTGCAAGTCCTTATAAATGAATAATGATTACTACTCAAAAAGTGCTATTTGATAGCCTATAATTAATCCTTTTAAACACTTTTGAGTAGTAGTTTAGGTCTTTTAACTCAATTGGCATGTTAAGGATCCTTTAAAGCAATTTTAATCACTTTGTGCAAGTTTTGGTGTTTTTGTTAGTATTTTGATCACCAAAGCAAGTCAAGACTGAGGAGAGCTATGAGGAATCTTGGGCAAAGCTTAGAAGTCATTTGCCAAGAGTGAATCCGGATTGCAAGGAGAAAAAGCAAAGAGAATCTGCCATAAAGCATATTCTTGATGACAGCAGTAGCAGCCACTTTTGGAGCACTTTCTGAAGTCCAAATGATGCATGCTATATACCATTTCAAAGCTCAGGAAGTCAACAATCCAATGCTTCAAACGGTGTGCAATTCATAGTTGAAACGAAGAAGTTGCAGCCGTTACAAGACAATCACTCCGAGCTGAAGGAAGCATTTTGCAAAGTGCTGCGAAATCACCCTTTTGTTGCGAAGTGATTTCGCAGCATTTTTGTACAGTAAGGTGTTTCTCCTTCTGACGATGCACGATTTATGCCGCGAGAAGGAAGCTAGGAACCTCAAGGTAGAAGCCAACTTCGCAGCCTTGTGAAGATAGCTTGGTGTTGCAAAAATATTTCGCAGCCCTCTTGAGTGTCTGCGAAATCTCGCAGACACCATTTTTCTCCTGCGAAATGGTTCCTGAAGCCTCCCGATATTTGCTACCGACATTGGGAGATATTTTCCATTAGATTTTTGTTGTCTAAATCCCAAAATACTCCTTGTAAACCACCAATTACATGATTCCTTAGTTTTAAGTTAGTAAAAAGACTAAATATCTATGTAATAATTAGTTTTATATTATGTTCATATATATACCTCTCGGGAGCCTGTTCTCGGGGAGGAGTTCCTTCTGTAAAAGTTTGGGTAAGCAAGTAAAGTCTCTTTTCTTTCTACTGCCTTACCTTCTCACTTTGTATTTTTTACTTATTACTAAGTTATGAACTCTCTGAGGAGTTTTCCCCAGAGAATGAGTAACTAAACCTCTAATTCCTTGGAGCTAAGGTTGCCGGGGGAGGTTCCAAGTGCAAGAATGCAAAGCTTTGTGGTTTTAGCTAGTAATGAAGAGGAAGTGAAATCCTTCAATGATTTCTATGTTTTTAGTTAACTTAAAACACCTTGGAGTCACCTAGGCCAACACTTGGTAAGGCAAGTGATTTCCAACCATGGAAATGCACTAGTTTACCCCTTGCGAGCCTCTGGGAGGTGACTTGAAGGTAGGATTTTCTAGAATTGCCAACACTTGGTAAGCTTTTGGACTCCTAGGAGACATCCATTAGTTATCTCTTGCGAGCTTTTGACGGGTAATCCAAGGTTAAAGATCACCTTGAATGGTTAAGGCTTAGTGAGAGGCTTAAACCATTGCAAGTTGCATCAGTGAGAGAATTAAAGTGAAATCTAATTGAAGGAGTCTCTGTACATCACCGGTTAGAGAATTGACTATATGTTGAATCTCTAATGCGAGGAAATGAACCATCTGACCAAAGCCGTGTCTTTTGCATGAGGAACCACCCCAGTGAACCTAAATCTCCAAGGAATGCTTTTCTTCCTAAATTATTCCAAACTTCTGTTATGTTAGTTAGTTTAAGTCTAAACCTTTACCAATCAAAGTTTGTGTTTTACTTCTTAAGCTAACCTTGAAATGAAACAAGGCCAATTCACTTGGAATTGGTATCATTGATTGCTTGTTAATCATTCCCAGTGAACGATCCTAGAGCCACTATACTATAGTAGCTTTGTCTTTGCTACCCTAGTATATGGTGTTATAGGTTATAAATTTTGTTGATTACTCCCTCAATCAAGGAGCACCAGCTGGACACAAATCAGCTGAGACACCAATTGGGCACGAATCAAATAATCCTATGAAATTCTAATTAACACTGCCTTGCACGAGGATCAAGATGAGACAAAGAGGATACATAACATGTAATGTCTCGCCATTGTTCTGGATTTGATTTGTCACCCGTAATGGTGGGAAAACATTTTCATCAAAATGAAAATCTACAAAGTGGGCAATAAAAACATCGCTTATTAAATGTTCAAGATAGCTAATAATGGAGGGAGAATTAAAACCAACATATATACCAAGTAGATGTCGAGGACATAACTTAAAACATTGAGGTAGAGCTATGGGAACATAGACAATACAACCAAAAATAAGTAAATATGAAACATTTAGTTGGGAGCCTAAAATAAGTTGTAAATGTGAGAATTCATGAAGTTGTAGAACAAAATGTGAATTAAAGTAACTACATGGAGAATAGCATGTCCCCAAGTAGATAAAGGCAATTTTGTTCTCAGGAATAACGGTTTTGCAATCAATTGCAAATGCTTAATAAGAGATTTAGCTAATCCATTTTGAGTGTTAGTATGAGCAATAGGATGTTCAACATCAATACTAACCGACATACAATAATCAAGAAATATTTGGGAAGAGAATTCACTAGAATTATCAAGACAAATTGTCTTAACAGGGTTGTGAAACCAAGGTTTGGTCAATCTTAGTTTTGATGATAACAAAATAAGGTTTGGAATTAATGATTATATTTCAATTGTGATTAGTCGAGATGACTTTCAAAGTGGCAATCATAAAGACAAAATCAAGCCAAAGGGAAATCAATAAGGTGAAGAAGACCTCAAAGAGAAATGTCTTTCAAGACCTAAGTTTCATAGGATCTCTTTGTAAGGTTGTTAGTGCATTTGTTTTTTTTTATGCATTACATTATTTACTTATGCACCAAAACCATCCAAGAGTTATTTTGTTTCAAATATTTTAAAATCGGATGATTTCATGTTTTCTAAACTTTTTAAAAAGGTTTTAAGTTAAAAAAAAATGGTTGTTAAGCCAAAAATGGCTCAACCGGCTAAACTGGCTAAAGAACTGATTGACCTATTTAGTTCAACCGATCGAATTATGCAAAAACCTTCTCTATATTCTAGAATGCTTTTTCGACCGGTCGAGGCTAAACCTCATCTAGTTGAGTACGAATCGAGGGGTGGTCAAGAGACGATTGAGGTCCATTGGTCACCTGCCATGCATTAAACGTCAACGGTTAATGAACTCATCGAATTAGAGCTCAACTGGACGAACCCCTAACAGCTAGTTTAACATTTTTCTTCTATAACTAGTCTTCATTGTTTTAAGAGCTTAACCTTCCAAAACCTTTCTTGAATATACTTAAGCCTTGGGAGAGTGTTTTTGAGTGCATCATTATTATGAAACTTGCATATCATTAACGCACTTTTCAATCCTAGTTTATCTCTTATCATTTGAGCCTAAAGTTTTGTACTAGGGTTTTGTGAGATTATTTTTCATCCTTATTTGTAAATCTTTGAGAAGAAAAGGCTAAGTGTGAGGTATCACTTAAGGATTCTCAAGTGTGAGGTATCACTTTAGGGGTTGTTCAAGAGTGAGGTATCTCTTGAGGATTGTAAAGGGTGCTTGGAGCCAAAAGTCCAAGAGGATTGATTGGAACCATAATCCAATTGGATTGCTTGAAGGCTTGGATTGGAAGCCTTGAATTAGTGAAACCTCAAGCTTGGGATTGAAGCTAGAGAAGAGTGAACGTAGGCCAAGTTCCGCCAAACCATTATAAAAATCTTATGTTTGCATTCGGGATCCCAAGTCATTCATATCATCCATAACCCTGAGTTGTTCATATGATCCAGAGCCCTGAGCTCACGACTTAGAGTAGCACATGTCATCCATAATCCTAATCTTTTTATAGAATCTAGAGCCATGGGTTCACAACCAAAATCATTCACATCAATCATAACCTTTTATCTCATGACCCAAAGACATTTATATCATACATGACATTGAGCCGTTCATAACATCAAGAGCCCTAAACTCCTGGCTCGGATTAGTTATTGTCATCCATAGCCCTGAGTTTTTCATAGCATCTAGAGCCTGGAGCTCACGACCTGGAGTAGTTCATGTCTTCCACAGCCCTGAGTTATTCATAACATCTAGAGCCCTAAGCTCATGACCTGTAGTTGTTCATGTTAACCACAACCCTAAGTTATTCATTGCATCTAGAGTCTTAAGCTCATAACCCCAAGTCGTTTATATCATCCACGAACTTGAGTTGTTCATAGAATTTAGAGACCTAAGCTCACGAGGTGAAGTGGTTCATATCCTACACTTCCTTATGTTTTTTGTAGCATTTAGAGACCTAAGCTCATAACATGCAGACATTCATGTCCTCCACCGCCCTAAGTTGTTCATAGCATTTAGAGCCTTGAGCTCATGACTCAGAGTCGTAGATGTCAACCAAAGTCCTGAGCTGTTCATTTCATTTAGAGCCCTAAGCTAATGACCTCAAGTCATTTATGTCATTCACAATCCTAAGCTATTCATGAAATTCAGAGACCTGAGCTCATGACATGGAATCATTCATGTGCTCTACCACTCAAATCTTTTCATAGATCTAGACCTATAAGATCACAACCAAAATCGTTCATGTCATCCAAAATCCCGAGTTGTTCATTTTAATAGCCTTGAGCTCACGACCTAAAGTCATTGATGTCAACCACAACCCTAAGTTGTTCATAAAATCTAGAGCCTTAAGGTCACGACCCAGAGTCGTTCATGTCATCCACAACCCTGAGCTATTCATAGTAACTAGAGCCTTTGGCTTACAACGAAGAAATGTTCATATCATCCACAACTTTGAGCTATTCATAGCTTCTAAAGCCCCAAGCTCATAGTACCCTGAGTTGTTCATGTCTTCCATAACCCTCTACTCTTCATACCCGTGATTTTCTACCAAAAATTGCCATGAAAAAGTCTTCACATGCATCTCATGCATCCTCTTGCAGTCGTCTGAAGACAAGTCAGTGTGCTTTGCTTCACTAAAATTCAACGTGCACCAAGTCTCTATGTAAAGATGAGTCGGTTGCAACCCTCCTAAAATTTCTCCATTAACGGATCCCAAGTATCTCCACCAAAATCATACAAAGATAAATACAAAAAATAAAAATTAGAAATTAGATAATATTTTAAAATAAATAAATAAATAAATAAAATCTCAAATGATGCAATGAGGGCAAAAAAAAAAAAAAAAGAATATCAATCACATACGTAGTTAAGTAGAAAAAAGAATATTATTCCATGTAACTTAAAAGATTAGATTCAAAATCTCAAGCAATTTCCTAAAAAATAAATAAATGAATGAATGAATAACCTAACAAAAGAATAAGTAAATAAATGAACAAATAAATATCACATGGGCAATTAGAATTTGAAAATAAAAATAAAGCAATAGAAAACAATGAAAAACGGATGCAATCAAGAATCAAAATCAAGTCCAAACAAATGTCCAAAATGA
Organism: Vitis vinifera; assembly: GCF_030704535.1. Lineage (NCBI taxonomy): Eukaryota > Viridiplantae > Streptophyta > Magnoliopsida > Vitales > Vitaceae > Vitis > Vitis vinifera. The sequence goes on along the minus strand of NC_081814.1, from coordinate 23,716,501 downwards.
CCTATTATGAAAAAAGTGCCTAAGTGACCTAGGGTGAATGTGTGCAAGCTGGAAGGTGCCTAGGTCAATCTAAGTGGGCCTAGGTGAACCTAGATGAGTCTAACCTAAAGTGCAAATTAAGGTTGCCGAGGGTCACAATGGGGTTAGATAAATCTCTCGATCAGAGTCTTCGAGGTGGCTCAAAAAAGGTAAGTATAGTATGAGTAACAATGGACCACCAAGGAACTACTATGGAGCACTAGAAGTGAACTTAAAGACATGTGCTAAAGGGACAAAATCAAGGGTCTACATATATGTTTAATTTACTTTAAACATTTGAATAACATTGTTTTTATTTATAAAAATAAAATAAATTTTAAAAATCAAATTTCATTTCTTTTACAACATACATTTATATTAAATTATTTATAATTATTAATTAATTTGCTATTAAAAATATAATAATAATATATCTTAACAAGGAAATTTTGAATTCTTGAAAAAATGTTTAAAATAATTGTTATAAATGAAGTGGTGAATGCCACCACATCGTTATAATAAATGTTAATTAAACATTATTTATGACTTCTATTAATTCAATATTAATGGAAGCCATTTAGAAAGTCTATAGAAAGGTTTCCCATCCCCTATGCAAGGAGCATCCTGAGAAAAGAAGCAGTCTCTCATTCTCTCTGTTTTTCATTCTCTCATCTCTCCTAATTTTCTTCTCTAATTTCTTTCTCCCCATTATATATTGTTAAAGTAATATATATTTGTCTCTACTTTTATTTGCATTTATTATGGTTTTGCAACAATAATTTTTATTTTTATTTTTCTATTTTAAATACACAAAACTTGGGTTCACATTTTGGTTGTTAAGTGGTCTTAACATTTCTATGTGTTTTAAATATGGTTCCTGCTTTTTATTTTTAAAATAGTAATAACAGTAATCATTAGTATAATGTACATAAAAATAATACTTGTAAAGAAAGAAAAAAGAAGAAGTAGTTTTTAAGATAATAGAATGGTATAATGTATGACTATTGAAATGTTAATCAAGCTAAATATTAACAAAGTTTTATTTTACCATTGCATATATTTTTAAATGATACATTTATATTATGTAATAGAATTAGAAACATGAATATTTTTACATTTCATTGTTTATCCTAATTATGATATAATATGCTAAATTTTAACTATAAAAAGATGAAATAATTTTAATTATTTGTATATTTTTAATTTTCATTATATGTAAATTACATATTTATCATGTATGTTCACATCATTATTCTACGTAATTCAATCATTGATCTAACCAGTGAACTATTGATCGATTTTTATTTAATAACTGGTTCGACTTTGAAAATATTGTGAGATACATCAAGATGCTTTTTTTAAATAAAAAAAATTATTTATTAGTTTTAAGAGAATATCTATTAATGTTTTCATTTATGAACATGAAATAATTTTTTTAAAATCAAATTTCCTTTGTTTTATAATATGTATTTTATTTTAAAATATTATTAATAATTATTGAGTAATCTGCTATTAAAAATATCACAATAATACCTTTATATCTTCATAAGGAAATGTTGGATTCAAAAAATGTTTTAAAACAATTATGATTGGACTTCTTGGTTTCGGTTAATATTCCATGCCTTAATTACAGTCTTAATTTGGGATTGAATTAGGGTTGTAACTAGATTGGAATGCTAACTTTGGCTATGCCTTTCTAGCTTCATCAACTGATCCTGAAGCCTCTGTTATATTGGCTTCAGTGGCATCCACTGCCTTTATTCTATAAATAAAATAAAATAAATTACAACCGGAAAGTTTAATTTGTAATGTGATTTTTAAAAATTTAAGTCCAATATATATTATTTACTCATAATAATAATAGTTTTATATCTTTAGAATAAATTATTAATTCCTGAAAAGTGTTTTAAAATATTTAATTTTTTTTAATAAACAAAATTCACAATTTTGGTTGTTGAGTGGTCCTAACATATTTCTTTTATTTTTCTTTTATTGTTTATAGTAAGTCTCCAAGACCTTCCTTGGTAACACGAACTCTTCACCAACCAACCTCACAGGCTCCGCTCCATAGAGGCAACTTCACATCTATGTGGGAACCAACCAAAATTGAAAAGAAAAAAAATCTACGAATTATTTAATTTAGGAAACTTCCACCAACCGACACTCGTTGAACTTGGACACCGTATGTCATTTGGATGAAATTTTATTTTATTTTATTTTTCTTTCTATTTAAAAAATAAATATTTTTAAATTTCAAAATAAATATATTTTATTAGTTTTGTTTTACGCTTCTCATAGTCTCAAAAAGACTATTGAGAAATTTAAAAACAGAAAAAAATATATGAATCCAACCATTTACAAATTAAATTCAATTTTCGTTATAAAATGAGAAATAAAAATAAAAGCACAAATATATATTTCTAGGAAGTAGGGTATTCAAGTTGAGGTTTGTTCGGAATGCTGCCAAATATTTTAACGCAAGAAAAATGCTTCAGCCAAAACAATGGTCAAATGAGGCAGCGCAAGAGATTTATCCCTTTTTAAAAAATCGCAACTGGAGGGTGGAGGCTGAAGGGCGGATGTCATACAAAATTGACTACTTTCTCAGTAATCCCCTCCACGTGACTCAAATCAGCACGGAAGTATTGAACAAGACCCCACCACCAGCTACAAGTGGGTTGGAAGTGGACACAGCATTTCTGATACTTATAAATACCCAACGCTCACACACTGCTTTGGCAACCCATCTTCAAGCACCAGTCCGCATACTCTTCTCTTTTCTTCTACCGCTTTGAAGCTCTGTGGGGGATTTTACTAGTCATCAATGGCATCTGTGGAGGACATTAGAAACGCTCAACGTGCCAAGGGGCCGGCCACCATTCTAGCCATTGGCACTGCTACTCCAGACAACTGTGTCTACCAGTCCGATTACGCTGATTACTATTTCCGGGTCACTAAAAGCGAGCACATGACCGACTTGAAGAAGAAGTTCAACCGCATATGTAAGTATATATATTCATGCATCAATTGGAACATCCATTACATACATATATGTATAATTATCATAATGCTTTAAGATTCCCCTGCAAGAATTGCCAAGTTTTCTTCAAGCTTCCTGTGTGTTGCTTTTCTGTAAACTAATTAAATCTGTGAAAAATGAGGCGCTATACATTGATTTAATATTTCGTAATAGCGCTGCTCTTTCCAATCCTATATAAATTAATTGCCCTGCCTAGGAACACATAGTTATTGTAATAATAAGTAATAATCTATTTTATATTTATGTTGATCATCTTGAGTGATAATGAAGCTGCCCATTATTACTGAATGAATTTTGCTTTGCTAGTCCATTAGCTAATATATTAAATTCCTTTAACTTATATATAGGTGAGAAATCAATGATCAAAAAGCGATACATTCATTTGACTGAAGAAATGCTTGAAGAGCACCCAAACATGGGTGCTTACATGGCTCCATCGCTCAACATACGCCAAGAAATTATCACTGCTGAGGTACCTAAGCTTGGTAAGGAGGCCGCATTGAAGGCTCTTAAAGAGTGGGGCCAGCCTAAGTCCAAGATCACTCACCTTGTATTTTGTACAACTTCGGGAGTAGAAATGCCGGGTGCAGACTATAAACTAGCCAATCTTCTAGGCCTCGAAACATAAGTTAGAAGAGTGATGTTGTATCATCAAGGCTGCTATGCAGGTGGGACCGTTCTCCGAACTGCTAAGGATCTCGCAGAGAATAATGCAGGAGCACGAGTTCTTGTGGTATGCTCTGAAATCACGGTTGTTACTTTTCGTGGGCCTTCTGAAACCCATTTAGACTCTTTAGTGGGTCAAGCCCTTTTTGGTGATGGGTCAGCAGCTGTAATTGTTGGATCAGATCCAGATACCTCCATTGAACGACCACTCTTCCAACTTGTTTCAGCGGCCCAAACATTCATTCCTAATACACAAGGTGCTATTGCTGGCAACTTACGAGAGGTGGGTCTAACCTTTCATTTGTGGCCTAATGTGCCTACTCTCATTTCTGAGAATATAGAGAAGTGCTTGACTCAAGCTTTTGGCCCACTTGGTATTAGTGATTGGAACTCCTTGTTTTGGATCGCTCATCCAGGTGGCCCGGCCATTCTGGATGCAGTCGAAGCAAAACTCAATTTGGAGAAGAAGAAACTTGAAGCAACAAGACACATCTTAAGTGAGTACGGTAATATGTCAAGTGCATGTGTGTTGTTTATTTTGGATGAGATGAGAAAGAAATCACTTAAGGAAGAAAGGACCACCACAGGTGAAGGATTGGACTGGGGTGTTTTATTTGGTTTTGGGCCAGATTTGACCATTGAAACTGTTGTGCTGCATAGCGTTGTTGGGGCTACAAATTGAGTGAAAGGAGACAATTTCAAATTAAATCAAATAGGAGTTAATAAAGACATATGTCTTTTATTTGTAACATCTTTTATTCTTTATTTAAATTGATGTTTGTGGTTTAAATTAGTGCTTGTCGGAGGGCTTCATTAGTAACCTCAAGTTAAAAGGGATGAGACATCAAGTTCTTACAGTTTTGTTATCCAGATGAAATTCCCTCAAAAGTTGTATAAACATCCACCGTGTTCTTTTAAAGATTGTTGAGAGTAATACAAAGAAAAGAATAAAATAATAAATTGCATTTTCCCTTTGTAACTAAGAAGTCTGCTGCATGATAGCTGCATTTGTGTGACAGAAGCAAAGCCATGTGGATGCCAAAAGTAATGCAACAATTTTAAAAGAGTAAACAGGGCGGTTGATTAGTTAACTTCCATAATTCCGCAACATTTGATTCAAAAGACTTTAGCTTTATCAATTACTTAACTACTACTCCGTATGTGGATAAATTCTTGTACCATCTGAAAAGGTATAGAAGATAGTTATCCTCATAAATAGGTTGCCTAATTAATTAGGTGATCTTCAATAATTCAACAAGATAGGGATTTTAAAATATTTTTACTTTATTAATTCCTTAACTACTCCTTAAACTTCTTTTTTTCCCCTTTTTGTGAAAAGCTCTTTACCCTCAATACATATGATATATTCCGTTGCTAGGAACTTGGGTTTGAGTATGTATTAATTACTATTCTTAATCAAATTTATTATTGAAAAATTATTTTTAGTTATGGTTTTTTTAATATACTTATTACACATTTATCATATGTACTTGTTTAATATACTTCTAATATATTTATCATTCAACAACAAATACGAGAAAAGGTATAAAAGACAATGAAATTACAAACTAAATTGCCTTCAGTTTTTTTATAGTTGAAGGCCTTCTTTTCCACCCCCAGTCTCCAATAAATTAGACTCTACAAAGCTTCTTCTATGCTACTCTCTGATTCTACTTCTAGTGCAAAGATTTTGCAGTACTCTACATTATCTTGCTATTGCTAAGAGACAATCCAAGAATATTGAAGATAATGAAGTTAGGTTGTTGTAGTATAATACCTGAGTTCTTCTCTACTTGCAACTATGGGACCGTACATGAAGAAGCATTTAATAAAGGGTTTTAAGAAGCATAACATATTTTTAAGGCCAAATTATTTACAAATAAAGTGCAACAACTACATAAAAAAATGAATTTTGATGAATCATGATTGAGGGCGAATTTATTTTTCGAAATTAATAATTTTAAAAAAAAAAATCCATTTCATCACAATGAAAGAATTAATGCAAAAATTTAGTGCTTGTTTCTATATACTTAGTGTTAGCTACTTTTAAAAATGGAAAATGATAATAACTTTTGTATAAAATGTATTTTTTTTTTTTTTTTGTAGAAAAATATATACTTCTAAACAATTTTTTAAAAATATTATATTTTTATTGTAAGACTTAGAAAGCTCTTATATTTTATATTAGAGTTACTAGCTTTTTCTATTTTAAAAACAAGAAACACGAATTGCTCCGAACACTAAATAGTTATTAAAAATATTTAATCTAATTTTTTTTATTTAGTATAAATTGATTAATTTAAAATTTTTACATCAACTGTTATATGATAACGAATAATTTAAGTATCACATACAAAGTTATGCAAAAAAAATTGATAATTTTATTTCAGATGATTCACAATATTTCAATGTTTTTTAAAATATATTAATTTTAAAAAATAAATTTATTTATAGAAAACATGCAGTAAATATATAAAAGATGGATCTGATGAAACATTAATTAAAGTGAACTTCTTTTTTCATAAAAACAATTTTAAGAAAATTAATTTCACCACAAAGAAATATTTTCAAAGATTTAGTAATCAAAACTATCATATTTAAACTCAATTATTTTTATACTTTATGTTCATCCCTACAACGATTTTTTTTAAAAATTATTTTAATATGAGTGTACTAAAAGTATTATTTACCAAAAAAAAATTATTATTGACACAGAATATAAATCTCTATTGCAATCTAAGAATGCTTAGGTTCCAAAACCTTGATTTATTCATTTTTGCTAACCATACCTACATTCACGGATTATAAAGAATCATTTAACTATACCATAGAAATTATTATAGTAAATAGAAAAAATACCATTATTAAACCCCACAATATCTCATAATTTCTTGTTTGTTATATCTACACCTTAAACTAGTAGCTTTGGCTCCCTATGGTGTCACATATTCTTCCTTACTATTAGGATATAGCCCTTAAAAAATTTAGGGTTTATTATTTATTCAATAAAGTTCAAATTTCACTTTAATTAATCAATAGTCCATGGATTATACCTTATGAGCATTTAGACCTACATCTTTGCATTATGACTTGTATGGAAGATCCAAGTCATGGATCCCTTACAAGTAGATGGGTTGTTCACAACTGGTTCATGAACTTAGACAATCTATTAGACTTCTTAATTGGAGGGATGGTTAGTCTTGGCCATCGGGATGGGTTTCCCATGATGAGTACACTAAAGTGTATGGTTACATATTGGATAGGACCTATAGTGAACCATAATGTAAGTTTATCAAGTTGTCATGACTTCACTAAGCTATGTTATTGTATTGTCTTTCAACCTTGAAAGAATATTGAACTTGAGCAGAAGTTAGTAGTGACTTTAACCTATGGGTAAGATCTTAAAGTGATCATATATTTCTTATGGATTGGACCACTGTTGATGAAAACTACTAACAATAGGTATTCTCAATATAAGCACCATGATATTTAATGGGATTGACACAGTGTGTTCCCTTGGGTGATCTTAAGGATGTGTGTTTAGGTCAACCATGGTCATCATAATTCCTTGAGTGGAATTTGATATTAGTTTTTGGTGAGCTTAGATAATATGTCAAATGATCACACTCTAAGAGGATTTGGAACTCAAAGATGGTAGAGGTAATCTTCAAAATTTGATAACTTTTACCTTATTAGATTATGGACACCGGTTCATGGGGAGATGTAGTGCTTAGATCACAGACCGACCCAAGTACTAAGCATCTCGTTATATTTACATAGTGTATTGGAGTGTAGTAGTTGACTCTCTATTGTTGAATGTAAAGTTAATTTCAGAATTGGATTTTGAGGTAATCAATACTATCCTATGGGCCTTAATTGTCCTCACTCAAGCTCATATACCTTGATGTCACAGATTATGAAGGTTGGATTGACTCTTAGTTCACTTATGTGCATAAGGGCATGTTGGTAATTACACAAGGTTGAATAAGGGTTATTGAATGGTATCTTTGGATTGGGCTAATTGATTCATTATTTAGTCCTATTAGGTTAATTAATCAATTAGGACCTTTTGTAAGCTAAATTAAGTGACCTAAGACCACGGTGGACTCAAGTTACTTAAGCTCAGTAGGAATCACCATAAATACCCCTTTAGGGGTTAGGGTTTCAAGCTTCTTCCATTCATACTCTACATTCCAAAGAGAGAGGTCTAGCCTCCACACTCAAAACTTCCACTATTTAAGTGCCAAGCTTCAAGGTTGAGTCATTGAATGGAAGATCATGGGTTTATGAGATCTCTTACAACTTCAAATTTGTTCTTCATAGCAAGGAAATGATTTGGGAATTCTAAATCAATAGTAAGCACTCTAATCTCATTATCTAGATCCTAAAATTGATTTTAAATGCATATTTTCCTATGCATAGTAATTAGATAAGCGTAGGGAGGATTGCATGTATCTAACCTAATTTTAGGATAGGAAACAGATTAATCAAACATTGCCTACAACTGGTATCAAAACCCTAGGTTAGGGAAAAGCATGATCCCTTTTAGGGTGTGCTAATCCTTGTTTTGTAGGGTTTGTTATTCATTTGATGGTCCTAAGGATGAAAATATATGCATGAGAATTTTAAACTTTTACTATGATGAATATATATAGTGATTAATTGTTAGATTGGTTTGTTTAAATCTATCGATGAGTTGTAAGCCCCATAATAAGTCTAAGATTTTTTTATTCAATGTAAAAATCTTTTGTTTTTTTATAGATCAGTTTGTAAAGTTCAAATGATTGGAGTGTAGGGTTTTGATGTGAAAATCCAGTTTTCATCAATCTATGTAACCCATAATGAGTATGGAAGCATTCAAATTCTTGTACATTCCCTTAGCAGAAAAAAGAGTCCTTTTAAAGCAAACAGTGACTAGAGGTACAAAAATTCATTCTCAGATTTGGTCTCATGAAGTGCTCAAGCACTCCTTCTAACACTCAAAAGCAACATTTAATGCTTGAAGCATTTCAGGCTCTCTAAAGTTCCTTCAAGTCCTCCAAAATATACTAGTAACAGGTTTTTAAGGGTAATGTTGGTCTTTTGTAAAGCCACTAACCTTATTTTTGTTATAGGATTTTTTGGTATGTTTGGATCATGAAAATCCAATATTTGGGCTACCAAATAAGAAACAGGACCCCTAAGTCCATGGGATTCCCTCTTTTTTATTTTATTTTCTTTTATGCTTCTATTTTATATTGCATATGATAAGAAGTTGAATAAAAAGTTTTTCAAAAATGGTAAATTTGGATTTTCTTATGGAAAAAAAAAATCACGAGGATTATCATCAAGTATTATTTATTTTAGAATTGGATGTTTCTATTATTGGATTGACATATCTTTTGGAACTTTCCCATTATTTCGGGTTAGGTGGTTCTCTAGGCTCTCCCCTCGTGAGAAAGAGAACAACACCAAAGATAGTCCTTTAGGTCCTTGTGAGAAAGAGAATAACATCAATTGGATGTGATTTGTCCATATAAAATTGTTTTAACATTTTTTCTATATATGTCGATTGATGGATTAATATGTCATTTGAACAATGCTCGATCTATAAGTCGAGACAATATCATGTTTTCCCCGAATCTTTCATTTTAAATTCCTTCTTTAAATAATTGGTTGTTTTTGTGAGCTCTTTAGGAGTCCTTATAAGGTTCAAATCATCCACATATACTGTAATTATTGTAAGCTCGTATTATGATTTCTTGATAAAAACACATGGGCAAATTGGCTTATTCAATGTCACTCTTTTAATAAATACTCACTCAAATGATTATACTACATGTGTTCGAATTGCTTTAATTCGTATAGAGATCTTTGTAGTTTGATTGAGTACATATTTCAAGGTTTTGAATTAGTTGTTTTCCAGAAAAATATTTAAGGGATTTTCATATATATGTTAGTATCTATAGACCCATATAAATAAGTTGGAATAACATCCATGAGACACCACTACTACAAAAATAGTTTATGGTGTCACTATTTACGGTGTCACTTTTAAAATAATGACACCATAGGGTTTATAATTAATAAAGGTGACACATCATATAAAAAATCTTCAATTGAGGTAGTTAAATGATATTAATTTTATATTTATAGTGTCATTTTTTGGGAAGTGACATCATATAAAATAAATTTTTTTAAGTATTATAACTTAATGAGCCCACTTTTAGAATTAATAATGATGGATCCTATATAAAAATCCCATTGTTTCCATATCTCACCCACAATCCAAAAAATCTCAATATATAAATCCTATATATAAAATCATGATCTTCTTCAACCTTTTCTCTCACCCATCCATAGTCAACACGCTCAAAACTGACATTTTTCACTTTGTGGACTCCTAGGTAACCCAAAATCTCTTGGATCTATCATTTTTTTTTCTTTTATTAATGTCATTATATTAATTGTTTCAACATCTTTGTATTATGGTTTTTGTGAATTGTGTTTTCTTGAGTTGTAGGGAAGAAAAATTTAGGTTTAATCTTCTAGCATGGAAGAAAAAACTATAGATTAGTTGATTTTTTTTAATCTAAACCAAACACATGATCAAGTCCTTAAAAAAAAGTGAAAAACAGGAAAAAATGAATGATTTTTAATATGTATTTGTGTGAGAATGACAGGTACAGAATTTTTTTAAGATATACTATCACATAATCTTCATGCTTTCTAAAAAACGAGAGAGGAAAAAAAAAAGAATGATTTTTCTGTTTGTATCTAAGTGGGAATGAGATATAGAATTTCGTTGAGAGTATCCAACCCCAAAAGGACCAATCCGAGAAGGCATGTGTGGTATTGACGGGAGATGATAAGATGGAAATCATAACCATAGCCATGTTCTCTCTGTGTCGTTCTATCCTCTTCAATTAATTCATGGTCATATATATTTTATTTAGTTTTTATATTTAGTTTATTTATAGTTTATTTAGTTTCTAAAATCCAATTAGTTAAATATTTTATTTGATTTTGTTTTTATATTTAAGTATTTGAGTTTTGGAAAGTTTATATTTTGTTAATAGAAATAGAAATTTTTATATTTTTTATTATTAGGAATTTCTATTTTGTTAAATTGTAAGTATTTATCTCAATAAGAGATTATTAATATTCAAATGAAAGTGATGAAAGAGAGTAAATATTTTTAATGCTCAATTATATTTTAATGTTATTTTTTTTTTACATAAGGGTTTATTTATGTTTTCAATTTTGAAGTTCCCTTTCCAAGTCCAGCAACAAAAGTAGTGTCCAACCTTAAAATGGGCATGTGTGGTATTGACGGGATATGATAAGATGGAAATCATAACCATAGCCATGTTCTCTCTGTGTCTTTCTATCATCTTCAATTAATTCATGGGCATAGATATTTTATTTAGTTTTTATATTTAGTTTATTTACAGTTTATTTAGTTGCTAAAATCCAATTAGCTAGATATTTTATTTGATTTTATTTTTATATTTAAGTAGTTGAGTTTTGGAAAGTTTTTATATTTTGTTAAATTGTAAGTATCTATCTCAATAAGAGATTATTAATATTCAAATGAAAGTGATGAAAGAGAGTAAATATTTTAATGCTCAATTATATTTTAATGTTTTTTTTTTTTTACATAAGGGTTTATTTATGTTTTCAATTTTGAAGTTCCCTTTCCAAGTCCAGCAACAAAAGTAGTGTCCAACCTTAAAATGGGCATGTGTGGTATTGATAGGAAATGATAAGATGGAAATCATAACCATAGTCATGTTCTCTCTGTGTCTTTCTATCTTCTTCAATTAATTCATGGGCATAGATATTTTATTTAGTTTTTATATTTAGTTTATTTAGTTTCTAAAATCCAATTAGCTAGATATTTTATTTGATTTTGTTTTTATATTTAAGTAGTTGAGTTTTGGAAAGTTTTTATATTTTGTTAATAGAAATAGATATGAGGACTTAAAGGGTTTATATTTAGGTAGTGCTTGAGCCAAGGAAAATGATAGTCAACTATCTTGACCCTATGCATCACAAACCATGTGAGGACTTAAAGGATATCATAAACATGTAAGTTCTTCCTATTATTTTTCATAGTATTATTTTTAAATAAAAAAAATACATTCACCTCAAACACATTTTTTTTATTATTTATATATATTAAAACATATAACATTTACCTATTTTAAAAATGTACCCATTGAACTTATTTACATAAGGCTCTTCGAATATCTACAAAGAAAACATCTAAGAGGGAGCCATCTTAGCAACTAGTGCAGGTGACATCCAAAAATTTTTCTTTACACATTAGGTTATGCATTTGCACCATTTATATATGTGAGTACTAATGTTATTTTATAATTGATCGATTAGTGTCCAAGACAAGAAGGAGGGTTCGAATGTGGCTACTTTGTTATGAGATTCATTAAAGAGATAATTTTTTATCCTACAATTATTGCTTCAAAGGTATTACTTATTTAATGAATTGTACATAGTTTTAGGCTTCCAAATGTTATGCATTTTAATGTTATTTTCTTATTTGATTTCAGTTTGGTAATAAAAAAAACATATTCTCAAGTAGAATTCGATGAAATTAGAGGAGAATGGGCTACTTTTGTGCTACAACTAATCATGAATCATGTTGATGCATCATGATCACCATGCATGGTGAGTCCCTTAGCTACTACATGAATTTTTCCATAGGTATTGTATAGTAATGCTTATTCTTTGAATAATGTTTCTATTTGAAAAAAAAAATTAATTCTTAGATTTGTTCATTTATGATAACATAGATCCATGTTTATTTTCTTCAATAAAAATCTCTAAAACTCATTAAATTTTGAAATGTAGGTATACACTCTTGGGAGGGTGAAATGGAGAATAAAAAGAAAGAAGAAGACAACAGGATTTTGGGTTTTTAAATGCAACTCTTATGTCATACGTTGTAGGACATAAACGTTACTTTAATTGCAACTGAGAAATTTAGATTTTTAGATGGGACTTCTATGTCATTTTATGGTTAACCGGTTTTATGCTTATGAAATGGAGGTATACATGAATCTTGGGATCTTTAACATTTCTAAATCATGTTTTGGTATGTATTCACTCTTCTTTTTTAGTTTTGATGGGTTTGATATGTTGGACATACTATCCTTTTGTGAACATTTGATATACAAATATTATTAGATGATCAATGTATTATGAGTTATTCCAGAAACATTACAAAAAAATGAGTTAAATATAATATGATTGTTATATTTATGGACAAAATATAAACAGGTTAATCTTATTAATTCATAAGCATTACAAAAATCAACAACTAAAACCAATCATATATTCCACAATAATTTACAATGATGTGATATCATAACTCAAAGGTGATGCATTTAATGTGACATCATAACTCAAAGATGATGTATTTAATGTGACACCCTATCATCACTAGAAATATATGGTGTCACTTCTGAATGGGTCACCATTTATCTACTTTGGTGTCACTTCCAAATACGTCACCAATTGGTACCCTCTATGGTGTCAGTGGAGAAGGTGACGCTATGTTGTAGTGACACCTTATGTTTATGGTGACTCGTTATAAATGTCACCATATACCTTTTTCCTTGTAGTGCACATATCTAGTCTTTTAGAAACTATTAAACTTATCAAGTATCGAAATGTGATTGTGTCCATTATAGGGAAATGTGATTGTGTCCTAAACCGTGAATCATCAGTCCAAGAACATGGCAAAGGAGCTTGACTCCACTGATACACTATGGAAAGGTTCGCTTACTGAACAGTTACTCGTTCTAGTAAGATAATAGTCAAAAACCTTAATTATTTATCAATTATGATTGGACTTCTTGCTTTCGGTTAATATTCCATGCCTTAATTACAGTCTTAATTTAGGATTGAATTAGGGTTGTAACTAGATTGGAACGCTAACTTTGGCTATGCCTTTCTAGCTTCATCAACTGATCCTGAAGCCTCTGTTATATTGGCTTCAGTGGCATCCACTGCCTTTGTTCTACAAATAAAATAAAATAAATTACAACCGAAAAGTTTAATTTGTAATGTGATTTTTAAAAATTTAAATCCAATATATATTATTTACTCATAATAATAATAGTTTTATATCTTTAGAATAAATTATTAATTCCTGAAAAGTGTTTTAAAATATTTAATTTTTTTTAATAAAAAAAATTCACAATTTTGGTTGTTGAGTGGTCCTAACATATTTCTTTTATTTTTCTTTTATTGTTTATAGTAAGTCTCCAAGACCTTCCTCGGTAACATGAACTCTTCACCAACCAACCTCATAGACTCCACTTCATAGAGGCAACTTCACATCTACGTGGGAACCAACCAAAATTGAAAAGAAAAAAAATCTACGAATTATTTAATCTAGGAAACTTTCACCAACCAACACTCGTTGAACTCGGACAGCGTATGTCATTTGGAAGTAATTTTATTTTATTTTATTTTTCTTTCTATTTAAAAAATAAATATTGTTAAATTTCAAAATAAATATATTTTATTAATTTTGTTTTACGCTTCTCATAGTCTAAAAAACAGAAAAAAAAAAATGAATCCAACCATTTACAAATTAAATTCAATTTTCGTTATAAAATTAGAAATAAAAATAAAAGCACAAATTTTACCTAAAGTTCATATATTAATATATATATATATATATATATATATTTCTAGGAAGTAGAGTATTCAAGTTGAGGTTTGTTCGGAATGCTGCCAAATATTTTAACGCAAGAAAAATGCTTTAGCCAAAACAATGGTCAAATGAGACAGCGCAAGAGATTTATCCCTTTTTAAAAAATCGCAACTAGAGGGTGGAGGAAGGAGGCTGAAGGGCCGATGTCATACAAAATTGACTACTTTCTCAGTAATCCCTAAGAATATTTGCCAAACCACCACCCATGAAAAGGTGGTGAGAGTTTACTATTTATAATCATTTACAGAATATAAGAAATTATTACAAATCAAATAATATCAAACTGATTACAAAAGAAATGGAAAGTAGGAAATAATATCAAACTGATTACAAAGGAATAACATGTAATCAAGGGTCAAATATGATACATATGGTAAATTGTAATGAAAAGGCTAAGTATCCTTAACACCTCCCCGCAAGCTGAGCGTCGGATTGGAACGAATGTGAAGCTTGAATCGGGAAAATTCAAAGAGAGGTCGAGAAACACTTTTGGTGAAGATGTCAGCAACCTGGAGGTGGGAGGGCACATACTGGGTGCGAAGTTTGCCAACGACAACGAGTTCCCGAAGGAAGTGGTAATCTAATTCAACATGCTTGGCCCGCTTGTGAGAAACGGGATTGGAACTCAAAAAGATAGCACTTTTGTTGTCACATAAGAGTAGGGGCTGCTGTGGAATGGGGACCTTGAGGTCATGCAAAAGATGTGTAAGCCAAAGAAGTTTAGCAGCAGTCATAGCAAGGGCACGATACTCAAATTCACAGCTAGAGCGTGAGACAGTAGGTTGCTTCTTTGCACTCCAAGATACTAGATTGTTACCAAGATAAATAGAGTAGCCGGATGTAGAACGACGAGTATCGGGACAGCCAGCCCAATCAGCATCCGAATAAGCTACTAGCGCACTAGGAATAGTGGATGGACGAAAGGTAAGGCCAAAGTGGAGTGTGCCCTTAACATAGCAAAGAATACGCTTGACAGCAAGAAAATGATCTATAGTAGGGGCGTGCAAAAATTGGCTGACAGAATTGACAGCATGGGCAATATCTGGAAGCGTAATGGTCAAGTACTGAAGGGCGCCAACAAGAGATCGATAGAGAGTAGGATTAGAGAAAGGAGAACCATCAACAGTCAGGTGTTGGGAAACAACCATGGGGGTGTGAACATGTTTGCTGTCGAGCAACTGAGCACGAGTAAGAATATCTCGAGCATATTTTAACTGACTGATAAAGAGACCATCAGGAGTGGGCAAAGCTTCAAGACCAAGAAAGTAACTGAGGGAGCCCAAATCCTTGGTAGCAAACTCAGAATGAAGCTTACGAGTAAAACTGTCAAGAAGTGATGGGTTGTTGCCAGTAACAATAATGTCATCAACATAAAGAAGCAAATAAATAAGGCTAGACTGCTGATGAAAGACAAAAAGAGAGGTGTCAGCTCAACTAGAAGAAAAACCAAGTGTAAGAAGAAATGAGCTGAAACGTTGAAACCAGACACGAGGAGCTTGCTTTGAACCATAAAGGGCGGCTTTCTTTAATAGGTAGACATGAGTGGGAAAACGAGAATCAATATACCTAGGAGGTTGTTCCATATAAACATGTTCAGTAAGGGTGCCATTGAGGAAAACATTCTTGACATCAAGTTGCCGAAGAGGCCATTTATTTGTGACAGCAAGAGAAAGCACAACACGGACAGTAATAGCTTTAACAACCGGACTGAAAGTGTTAATGTAGTCGAGACCAGGTACCTGGGTATAACCTTTAGCGACAAGGCGAGCCTTGAGACGCTCAACGGATCCATCCGGAAAATATTTAGTGCGAAACACCCATTTAAAGCCCACGATGTTGGTGTTGACAGGCCGAGGGACCAAAATCCAAGTACCATTTTGTTGTAAAGCTTGAATTTCTTCATCCATGGCAGCAAGCCAAGCAGGATTCTTAGCAGCAAATTTGAATCCTTTTGGCTCAGTGGATGCAAGAAGATCAGAAAGAAGTCCAGAGGAGCCCAAGACACCAAGATTCGTTGGATGACGAGTCTTGAAAATACCAGCTTTGGCTCGTGTGATCATAGGATGAGAGCCCAAAGAAGAACAGGAATCATCAGCAAGCTCAATAGAATGTGGACTGGAAGCCAAGAGTGGCAAAGAGGAACCTGAAAGAGAAGTATCAACCTGCACAGACTCATCCACAAGATCAGAACAAATATTACATGGAGAGGAGTTGGATCGAGGAATGTGCGGGGAAGGAGAGGTAGGGGAAGGGGGGAGATGGATCAATATGGTGAAGACGTGGTTCCAAGAAATTTGAAATATGAAGAGAGGAAAGAGGTTGGGCCTGGGAGCTTGGGACAGTAGGAAAGTGAGTTTCATCAAATTGAGCGTGGCGGGTGATGTATAGCCTAGAGGTGGTGGGATTAAGACAACGAAACCCTTTATGAGAAGGACTATAACCCAAGAAAATGCAAGGAATTTTGCGGGGAGAAAGTTTGTTAGGCATATAATCACGCAAGCAAGGATAAACACGACAACCAAAAGGATGAAAATTCTCATAATACGGAGAGTAGCCGTATAAAAGTTCAAAGGGTGACTTACCACCAAGAAGTGGAGTGAGCAACCGGTTGATGATATAAGTTGCAGTGCTGAAAGCGTCAACCTAGAAACGAGGAGAAAAGTGGGAGTGGAAGAGAAGGGCCAAGCCAGTCTCAGTCACATGACGATGTTTTCTCTTAGCACGACCATTTTGAGTAGGTGTATATGGACAAGAGAGTTGATGATGGATGCCAGAAGTACGTAAGTGAGCTTTGAAGCAAGTATTAGTAAATTCAGCACCTCCATCGCTTTGAAAAACCTTGATACGAGCGGAAAGTTGGTTTTCCACAAATTTTTGAAATTGAAGAAAAATATCAAAGAAATCAGATTTAAATTTCAAAGGATAAAGCCAAGTGAATCGGGAATAATCATCAATAAAAATAACATAGTAAAGAAATCCTGAATTTGATTTGATGGGGGAAGGACCCCAAAGGTCACAATGAATAAGATCTAACACATGAGACGACCTATGTTCATTTCAGGAATAAGGTAATCGATGATTTTTCGCAAGTTAACAAGTACTACATAGTGAGGGAGAAGACAATAAAGACGTAAGAGAAAGATGTCATTTTTTATTTAAAAAAGAAATTACAGAATAATTCACATGACCTAGGCGAGCATGCCATAAATCATATGAAGCACGTAAAGATTTATTTTTAAAGATAGAAATAAAGGCAGAGTTGCCGTGCTCCAACACATATAACCCTCCATCTCTTTTACCGGTCGCCACCACCCTTCCTGTTTGACGATTCTGGACAGTAAAAAGATTATTAGTAAACGTAACGGAGAAAGGAAAATCAGAAGTTAATTTGCTAATTGAAAGAAGATTTTTAGTGAGATGAGGGACAACCAATACATCTAGTAAGTGAATATTTGGAATAGGAGAAAGAGTACCAGTGTGGGTAATGGGTAGGGAGACACCATTTCCTACGATCACAGAGTTCTTACCCATGTAATTTTTGGACTGATCCAAAATAGATGGATCGGTGGTCATATGGGCCAAAGCTCCGGTGTCCAAAAACCAGTTAGCAGCCTTAGGTCCAGAAAGAGAACAAGATGTGTTGAAGGCTTCGGCAAGATGAGTAGAGGAATCAGTCCGAGCATACCGTTGGTTGCAGCGGTCAACATAATGGCCCTCTATGCGACAAATTTGGCAGCGAGGTGGTCGACGACCATGACCAGAGTAGGTTCGTCCTCGGTTGGAAGAGTTGTTGTTGTGGGAATGAGAACAACCTCACTGGTTGCTACGGAAAGCAAATGGAGTTCCATGGGAAGTGGTGCGACTGCGATTAGTGGCTGTGAATGCTGCAGTGGTGGGTTCAGAAGACTCAAGGGATCGCTAGAACAACTCAAAACTTTCAGCTTTAGAAACTAGATCTGCAAAATAGGGGAGAGGGGTGAGAGCCATCTGAGCTGTAGAAAAACTGGAAAAATCGGTGCCGAGTCCACAAAGGAACCAGTGCACTTTGTTAGTTTCCTCGACGGGTCTTCCAATGGCATGAAGCTGGTCACAAAGTGTTTTGAAGGTATGGGCATACTCAGCAACGGGTTTGGTGCCGCGTTTCATGATTACTACTCAAAAAGTGCTATTTGATAGCTTGTAATTAACTCTTTTAAACACTTTTGAGTAGTAGTTATCACCTTTTAACCCAATTAACATGTTAAGGACCCTTGCAATCAATTCTAATAAAATTGTGTTAAGTTTTGGTGTTTTGATAGCTTTTTAATCACCAAAGCAATCCGAGATTGAGGAGAGTTCTTTGGAATTCATGGCAAAGTAATGGAAAGCTCAGAAACATGAAGAACCAAAGCTTTGAAGTCCTTTGCCATAAGCAAATCCGGAATGCAAGGAGTGTGGGATCCTCCCCAACCCAGATTGAGTTCTGGTTCAGTCTTCCTTACAAAAGATGTCCGGACACACCATCGGAGGGCGGCAGAACGTGGGCTGTGGCAGGCTGTCGAAATGACGTAGCAAGGCTTGCTCACTTTAGTCAATGATCATGACAACATATCCGGATAGGATATGCTATCGTCCAGGTGTGATGATCGCGAGTGCCGTGTGTTTCTTCCTGAGGGAGTCTGGATAGGGGAGCGCGCCGTGTGTCCTCTTGGGGAATCCGGATGGAGTGATCCGGATAGCGATGCGCGCTCCGTGTCGTCAGGCGGAGGGGTCCCTACACCTTGCACACACAGACAGTCCCCCTTGCGACATTCCACCTTCTCCGGATATTTCACATCCAACGCTTGACGCCGGATGGGAGAGGAGGGCGTTTCAACTTCCCTAGACGGACATATCCGGATCCTCTGATAGCGCTTACCCGGAGAGTTTCGCAGCCATTTTGCACATTGCCGCGGTTTTCTCCTAAAGCTTCCCGATATGTGCGACCAACATTTTGAGATATTTTTCTTTAGATATTTTATGTCTAAATCCCCAAAGTCTCCTTGTAACCCACCTATCATATGATTCCTTAGTCTTTAAGTAAAAACAAAGGGTGAATAACCCCTTATATATAGTTTTGTAATTAGCATCATATATGATAATAATATAGATCTCGGGAGCTTGTTCTCAGAGACCACCTTTTGTATAAGTAAGAAATATATCTACAGAGCACTTGCTCTACTTTTCATATATTTTTGTTTTCTCGTTATTTTTCTTTCTAGCCAATCAAACTCTGAGGATTTTTCCTCAGAGGATGAGAGGCTAGACTCTTCGTCTCTTGGAGTGAAGAAAGCCGGGTAAGTTTCCTCATGCATAAATTGGAAGTTTTGTTGTTTTAGTTTTTAATGAAGGGAAAGTGTGACCCGTTAATGGTTTTTATCTTTTTAGTTAACTTAAAACGCCTTTAAATCACTTGGGCCAACACTTGGTAAGGCAAGTGATCTCCATCCATTGAGATGCACTAGTTTATCTCTTGCGAGCCTTTGGGAGGTGGTTTGAAGGTAGGATTTTCTAGAATAGCCAACACTTGGTAAGCTTTTGGACTCTAAGGAGACATCCATTAGTTATCTCTTGCGAGCTTTTAACGGGTAATCCAAGGTTAAGGATCATCTTGGATGGCAAATGCTAGGTGAGAGGCACAAGCCATTGCAAGATGCATCAGTGAGAGAGATTTAGTGTTTGAACCCATTAATGGGAAGCATTTGTACAACACCAGTTGGAGAAGGAACTATATGTTAATTCTCTAATGCGAGAAAAAGAAACAAATGACCAGAACTCCCTTTTTGTATGAGGAATCTGAGCCTGATGATCTGAAACTCCAAGAAACACTTTTCTTTGTAATTAAAATCAGTCACTACTATTTTTGGTTAGCTTAAAACCAATCCTTTTTCAAACATCTTTATGTTTTCTTTTAAAGCTAACCTTGAAATGAAAAGACACCAATTCAGCTTTGAATTAATATCAATTGTGAAGTGAAAACTCATCCCAGTGAACGATCCTAGAGCCACTATGCTATAGTAGCTTTGTCTTTGCTACCTAGTTCATGGTGTAATAGGTTATAAATTTTGTTGATTACTCCCTGAGGACCAAAATCAAGGGACACTAGCTGGACACGTATCAAATGGCACCACTGTCAGGGACCATTGAGAGGACATGAATCAGCTGAGACACCAATTGGGAACGAATCATTTCATCAGCTGCAAGTCATCCTTGAGTCGTAGTTCATGGGCTTTCAAATGATGGCTGAATGTATTCTCCAATGCGAGCCAAACTTCACGGGCAGTGGAGAGACCAACAATGACAGCAATGGCTTCCTCGGTGAGAGAGGAGAGCAAGAGACAGAGAAGCCGTTGATCAGCTGCTTTCCATGCTAGATATTTGGTGCTGAGTGTGGTAGAAGTTGCTGGTTCACAACGGGGTGGTGGAACAAGAGTTCCATCAACGTAGCCCAAGAGGTCTTGACTCTCAAGGAGAGGAAGAAGTTGGCTTTTCCAGAGAAGATAATTGGAGGAAGAAAGCTTGATGGTGATCATGTGGATTAGAGTGTTGAAAGGAAGAAGATGAGAGGATTCGGAAGCCATGGAGAAAAATGGACTGGGCTTGCTAAACCAGATTGGCTCTGATACCATAAGAATATTTGCCAAACCACCACCCATGAAAAGGTGGTGAGAGTTTACTATTTATAATCATTTACAGAATATAAGAAATTATTATAAATCAAATAATATCAAACTGATTACAAAGGAATAGCATGTAATCAAGGGTCAAATATGACACATATGGTAAATTGTAATGGAAAGGCTAAGTATCCTTAACAATCCTCTCCACGTGACTCAAATCAGCACGGAAGTATTGAACAAGACCCCACCACCAGCTACAAGTGGATTGGAAGTGGACACATCATTTCTGACACTTATAAATACCCAACGCTCACACACTACTTTGGCAACCCATCTTCAAGCACCAGTCCGCATACTCTTCTCTTTTCTTCTATCACTTTGAAACTCTGTGGGGGATTTTACTAGTCATCAATGGCATCTGTGGAGGACATTAGAAACGCTCAACATGCCAAGCGGCTGGCCACCATTCTAGTCATTGGCACTGCTACTCCAGACAACTATGCGTACCAATCCGATTACGCTGATTACTATTTTCGGGTCACTAAAAGCGAGCACATGACCGACTTGAAGAAGAAGTTCAACCGCATATGTAAGTATATATATTCATGCATCAATTGGAACATCCATTACATACATATATGTATAATTATCATAATGCTTTAAGATTCCCCTACAAGAATTGCCAAGTTTTCTTTAAGCTTCCTGTGTGTTGCTTTTCTGTAAACTAATTAAATCTGTGAAAAATGAGGGGCTATACGTTGGTTTAATATTTCGTAATAGCGCTGCTCTTTCCAATCCTACATAAATTAATTGCCCTGCCTAGGAACACATAGTTATTGTAATAATAAGTAATAATCTGTTTTATATTTATGTTGATCATCTTGAGTGATAATGAAGCTGCCCATTATTGCTGAATGAATTTTGCTTTGCTAGTCCATTAGCTAATATATTAAATTCCTTTAACTTATATATAGGTGAGAAATCAATGATCAAAAAGCGATACATTCATTTGACTGAAGAAATGCTAGAAGAGCACCCAAATATGGGTGCTTACATGGCTCCATCGCTCAACATACGCCAAGAAATTATCACTACTGAGGTACCTAAGCTTGGTAAGGAGGCCACATTGAAGGCTCTTAAAGAGTGGGGCCAGCCTAAGTCCAAGATCACTCACCTTGTATTTTGTACAACTTCAGGAGTAGAAATGCCCGGTGCAGACTATAAACTAGCCAATCTTCTAGGCCTCGAAACATCAGTTAGAAGAGTGATGTTGTATCATCAAGGCTGCTATGCAGGTGGGACTGTTCTCCGAACTGCGAAGGATCTCGCAGAGAATAATGCTGGAGCACGAGTTCTTGTGGTATGCTCTGAGATCACAGTTGTTACTTTTCGTGGACCTTCTGAAACCCATTTACACTCTTTAGTGGGTCAAGCCCTTTTTGGTGATGGGTCGACAACTATAATTGTTGGATCAGATCCAGATACCTCCATTGAACGACCACTCTTCCAACTTATTTCAGCAGCCCAAACATTCATTCCTAATACACAAGGTGCTATTGTTGGCAACTTACGTGAGGTGGGTCTAACCTTTCATTTGTGGCCTAATGTGCCTACTCTGATTTCCGAGAATATAGAGAAGTGCTTGACTCAAGCTTTTGCCCCACTTGGTATTAGTGATTGGAACTCCTTGTTTTGGATCGCTCATCCAGGTGGCCCGGCCATTCTAGATGCAGTCGAAGCAAAACTCAATTTGGAGAAAAAGAAACTCGAAGCAACAAGACACATCTTTAGTGAGTATGGTAATATGTCAAGTGCATGCGTGTTGTTTATTTTGGATGAGATGAGAAAGAAATCACTCAAAGAAGAAAGGACCACCACAGGTAAAGAATTAGATTGAGGCGTTTTATTTGGTTTTGGGTCAGGTCTGACCATTGAAACTGTTGTGCTGCATAGTGTTGCTGGGGCTACAAATTGAGTGAAAAGAAAAAAATCAGAAGGGGACAATTTCCAATTAAATCAAATAGGAGTTAATAAAGACATATATGTCTTCTATTTGTAACATCTTTTATTCTTTATTAAAATTGATGTTTGTGGTTCAAATTAGAGCTTGTTGGAGGGCTTCATTAGTAATCTCAAGTTAAAAGGGATGAGACATCAAGTTCTTACAGTTTCGATATCTAGATGAAATTCCCTCAAAAGTTGTATAAACATCCACCGTGTTCTTTTAAAGATTGTTGAGAGTAATACAAAGAAAAGAATAAAATAACAAATTGCTTTTTCCCTTTGTAACTAAGAAGTCTGCTGCATGATAGCTGCATTTGTGTGACAGAAGCAAAGCCATGTGGATGCCAAAAGTAATGCAACAATTTGAAAAGAGTAAACAGGGCGGTTGATTAGTTAACTTCCATAATTCCGCAACATTTGATTCAAAAGACTTTAGCTTTATCAATTACTTAACTACTACTCCGTATGTGGATAAATTCTTGTACCATCTGAAAAGGTATAGAAGATAGTTATCCTCATAAATAGGTTGCCTAATTAATTAGGTGATCTTCAATAATTCAACAAGATAGGGATTTTAAAATATTTTTACTTTATTAATTCCTTAACTACTCCTTAAACTTCTTTTTTTCCCCTTTTTGTGAAAAGCTTTTTACCCTCAATACATATGATATATTCCGTTGCTAGGAACTTGGGTTTGAGTATGTATTAATTACTATTCTTAATCAAATTTATTATTGAAAAATTATTTTTAGTTATGGTTTTTTTAATATACTTATTACACATTTATCATATGTACTTGTTTAATATACTTCTAATATATTTATCATTCAACAACAAATACGAGAAAAGGTATAAAAGACAATGAAATTACAAACTAAATTGCCTTTAGTTTTTTTATAGTTGAAGGCCTTCTTTTCCACCCCTAGTCTCCAATAAATTAGACTCTACAAAGCTTCTTCTATGTTACTCTCTGATTCTACTTCTAGTGCAAAGATTTTGCAGTACTCTACATTATCTTGCTATTGCTAAGAGACAATCCAAGAATATTGAAGATAATGAAGTTAGGTTGTTGTAGTATAATACCTGAGTTCTTCTCTACTTGCAACTATGGGATCGTACATGAAGAAGCATTTAATAAAGGGTTTTAAGAAGCATAACATATTTTTAAGGCCAAATTATTTACAAATAAAGTGCAATAACCAAATAAAAAATGAAGTTTGATGAATCATGATTAAGGGCGAATTTAATTTTCGTAAGGAATTATTATTATTTTTTTAAAATCAATTTTATCACAATGAAATGATCGATGCAAAAATTTAGTGCTTGTTTCTATATACTTAGTGTTAACTACTTTTAAAAATGGAAAATGATTATAACTTTTGTATGAAATGTAAATTTTTATTAGAAAAATATATACTTCTAAACAATTTTAAAAAACTATTATATTTTATTGTGACAAAAAGCTCTTACATTTTATATAAGAGTTACTAGCTTTTTCCATTTCAAAAAAAGAAACACGAATTGTTCCAAACACTACATAGTTATTAAAAATATTTAATCTAAAAAAAAAATTATTTTTAGTATAAATTGATTCATTTAAAATTTTTACATCAATTGTTTTACGATAACAAAATAATTTAAGTATCACACACAAAGTTATGAAAAAAAATATGATAATTTTATTTTAGATGATTCACAATATTTCAATGTTTTTTAAAATATATTAATTTTTAAAAATAAATTTATTTATAGAAAACTTGCAGTAAATATATAAAAGATGGATGTGATGAAACATTAATTAAAATGAACTTTTTTTTTTCATAAAAGAAATTTTAAGAAAAATTAATTTCACCACAAAGAAATATTTTCAAAGATTTAGTAATCAAAACTATCATATTTAAACTCAATTATTTTTATAATTTATGTTTATCCCTACAACAATTTTTTTATATATAAATATTTTACAATATAAGTGTACTAAGTATATTATTTACAAAAAAAAAAAAAATAATATTGACACATAGAATATCAATCTCTATTGCAATCTAAGAATGCTTAGGTTCCAAAACCTCAATTTATTCTTGTTAGCTCAAGGGTTCTCCTAATCAGGTTTTGATGATAACAAACCATGGTTAAGTTGCTGATTGGTTTGAATTATAAAGAATTTCATTTATTAATTCGAGAATTCATCAAATGACCAAATGGATGCAAGATCAAGACCTTTGGAAGACCTTTAATAATAGGAAACATATATAAGATGAATGCATGGGTGCACTTAGGTTTTACATATCATTTCATGCATCTTTGAAAAACTCGATTTATTCTTTAAAGTTATAGTTTCATCAAAATCCAAGTTTTATCAAATGAACCTTAGACAAATTACTTCAAAATTGGCATATTAATTTACCTAAAGACCTTGCCTAAGTGTTAGAAGAGAAAATAACATAAAAATATAGGTTTTCAGGCAAAAAATGTTGAACCGGTTGAGGCATTGGCCAACCGGCTAGGGGTACCAGTTGACCGATTCCCTCTTCGTGATTGACTGGTTCCCTCTTCCCAGTTGACCGGTTCCCTCTTCTCAATCGAGGTTTGGTCGAGGAGCGCAAAAAGTACTCTCTCTCTTCTAGTAGCCTTCCTTTCCGATCGAGGTATTTGCCATCTTGGTCGACCTCCGGTCGAGGTCCGATCGAGGTCCGGTCAAGGGTAATGGTCACCTACCAAACATTAAATGCTCTAACGGCTACTAAATCGGTCAATCCCAGCTCGACCGATTGAGGCTACTTTTTGGTTTTCTTGTCTCCCGAGGTTAGAAACCTATAAATAGAGAGTTCCACTTCATTTTTAAGCAAGAGAACACTTGCATTTATTTGTCTACCCACTTATTCTTGCCTTAAAATCTCTCATTCCTTTCTTGGCGCATTAAATTCCCATTTGCATATCCTTTAGTGCACCTTTGTGATTCATCCTACTCTTAAGTTGTATTTGAGCTATTGTTGAGCTAGGCTGATTGATTCATTCTTGTTAATTGAGTGTTAAAGCCTTCAAGTGAGTTGAAACTTGAAGAGATTGTGTAAGAGCCCATTAGAGTCGAAATCCAAGTGTAAAGGTGATTAGAAGCTTGGTTGAAGCTTCAAGTTAGTGGAATCCTCACTCGATTAGGAGTTTGAAGAGAGTGGACGTAGGCAAGAAAGTGTCGAACCACTATAAAATTTGAGTTTGCTTTGTCTAACTCTATCTCTTTATATTTGCTTCTCTTGTGCTTAAATTTGTTTGTTTAAAAAGAATTTTTTAAAAACCCAATTCACCCCCCTCTTGGGTGTTTTTCTCATTTAAGATTAACCTTTATTTTCTCAATTCTTTTCTACCAACCATACCTACATTCATGAATTAGAAAGAATAATTTAACTATACCATAGGAATTATTATAGTAAATGGAAAAAATACCACTATTGAACCCTAAAGTATCTCATAATTTCTTGTTTGTTATATCTACACCTTAAACTAGTAGCTTTGGTTCCCTATGGTGTCACATATTCTTCCTTACTATTAGGATATAGCCCTTAAAAAATTTAGGGTTTATTATTCATTCAATAAAGTTCCAATTGCACTTTAATTAATTAATAGTCCATGCATTATACCTTATGAGCATTTAGACCTACATCTTTGCATTATGAGTTGTATGGAAGATCCAAGTCATGGATTCCTTACAAGTAGATGGGTTGTTCACAACTGGTTCATGAACTTAGACAATATCTTAGACTTCTTAATTGGAGGGATGGTTAGTCTTGGCCATTGGGACGGGTTTCCCATGAAGAGTGCACTAAAGTGTATGGTTACATATTGGACAGGACCTATAGTGAACCGTACTGTAAGTTTATCAAGTTGCCATGACTTCACTAAGCTACTTTATTGTATTGTCTTTCAACCTTGAAATAATATTGAACTTGAGCAAAAGTTAGTAGTGACTTTAACTTACGGGTAAGATCTTAAAGTGATCATATATTCCTTATGGATTGGATCATTGTTGATGAAAACTACTAACAACAGGTATTCTCAATATAAGCACCATGATATTTAATGGGATTGAGACAATGTGTTCCCTTGGGTGATCTTAAGGATGTGTGTTTAGGTCAACCATGGTCATCATAATTCCTTAAGTGGAACTTGACATTAGCTCTTGGTGAGCTTAGATAATATGTCAATTGATCACACTCTAAGAGGATTTGGAACTCAAAGATGGTAGAGGTAATCTTCAAAATTTGATAACTTTTACCTTGTTAGATTATGGACATCGGTTCATGGGGAGACGTAGTGCTTAGGTCATAGACCGACCCAAGTACTAAGCATCTCGTTATATTTACGTAGTGTATTGGAGTGTAGTAGTTGACTCTCTACTGTCAAATGTAAAGAAAATTTCAGAATTGGATTTTGAGGGAGTCAATACTATCATAGGAGTCCCAATTATCCTCACTCGAGCTCATATACCTTGATGACACAGTTTATGAAGGTTAGATTGACTCTTAGTTCACTTATGTGCATAAGGGCATGTTGATAATTACACAAGGTTAAATAGGGGTTAGTGATCAATATCTCTAGATTTGGCTAATTGATTCATTATTTAGTCCTATTGAGTTAATTAATCAATTATAACCCTTTTTAGGCTAGATTAAGTGACCTAAGCCCATGGTGAACTCAAGTTACTTAAGCTTAGTAGGAATCACTATAAATACCCATTTAGGGGTTAAGGTTTCAAGCTTCTTCCATTCATACCCTACATTTTAAAGAGAGATCTCAAGCCTCCACCCTCAAAACTTCCATTATTTAAGTGCCAAGCTTCAAGGTTGAGTCATGGGACGGAAGATCATGGGTTTATGAGATCTCTTGCAACTTTGAATTTTTTATTCATAGCAAGGAAATGATTTGGGAATTCTAAATCAATAGTAAGCACTCTAATCTCATTATCTAGATCCTAAAATTGATTTTAAATGCATATTTTCCACTATGCATAGTAATTAGATAAGCATAGGGAGGATTGCATGTATCTAACCTGATTTTAGGATAGAGAATGGATTAATCAAACATTGCCTACAACTGGTATCAAAAGCTTAGGTTAAGGAAACATATGATCCCTTTTAAGGTGTGCTAATCCTTGTGTTATAGGATTTGTTATTCATTTGATGGTCCTAGGGATGAAGGTATATGCATGAGATTTTTTGAACTTTTATTATGATAAATATATATAGTGATTGATTGTTAGATTGGTTTTTATTAATCTCTAGATGAGTTGTAAACCCCATAATAAGTCTTAAGATTTTTTTATTTGCTATAAATTTTTTTTTTTTTTTATAGATTGGTTTGTGAAGTTCAAATGATTGGAGTATAGGGTTTTGATGTGAAAATCCAATTTACATCTATCTATGTAACCCATAATGAGAATGGAAGCATTCAAATTCTTGTACATTCCCTTCCTGGAAAAAAAAAGTCCTTTTAAGGAAAATAGTTACTAGAAATACAAAAATTCATTCTCAAATTCAGTTTCATCAAGTTCTTAAGCACTTCTTCTAACACTCAAAAGCAACATTTAATGCTTGAAGCATTTCAAGCTCTCTAAAGTTCCTTCAAGTGCTCCTAAATATACTAGTAATCATTTTAGGGTTTTTAGGGGTAATTTTGGTCTCTTGTAAAACCACTAACCTTATTTTTGTTATGGATTTTTTGGTATGTTTGGATAATGAAAATTTAATATTTAGGCTACCAAATAAGCAACAGGACCCCTAAGTCCATGCGATTCCCTATTTTATTTTATTTTATTTTTTCTTTTATGTTTCTATTCTATATTGCATATGATAAGAAGTTGAATAAAAAGTTTTTCAAAAATGGTAATTTTGGATTTTCTTATAGAAAATAAATTTTCACGAGGATTGTCACCAAGTATTATTTATTTTAGAATTGGATGTTTCTATTATTGGATTGGCATCCCTTTTGGAACTTTCCTATTGTTTTTGGTTAGGTGGTTCTCTAGGCTCTCCCCTCGTGAGAAAGATAACAACACCAAAGATAGTCCTCTAGGTCCTCATGAGAAAAAGAACAACAAAAACAGGATGTGATTTGTCCATATAAAATTGTTTTAACATTTTTTCTATATATGTTGACTGATGGACGAATGTGTCATTTGAACAATGCTTGATCTACAAGCCGAGACAATATCTTGTTTTCCCTAAATCTTTCATTTTAAATTCCTTCTTTAAATAATTGGTTATTTTTGTGAGCTCTTTAAGAGTCCCTGTAAGGTTCAAATCATCCACTTATACTGTAATTATTGTGAGCTTGGATTATGATTTCTTAATAAAAACACATGGGTAAAATGACTTATTCACATATTACTCTTTTAATAAATACTCACTCAAACGATTATACTACATGTGTTCAAATTGATTTAATTTATAGAGATCTTTGTAGTTTGATTGAGTACATATTTCAAGGTTTTGAATTAGTCATTTTCAAGCAATTTGAATCCTTCAAGGATTTTCATATATATGTCAGTATCTATAGACCCATATAAATAAGTTGTAATAACATCCATGAGACACATATCTAGTCCTTTAGAAACTATTAAACTTATCAAGTATCAAAATTTGATTGTGTCCATTACAGGAGAATAATTTTCCTCATAGTTTATAACAGGTTTTTGCAAAAAACCTTGAACAAGTCATGCTTTATATCTTGTGACGTCATTATTCTCATTTCGCTTTCTCATAAAGGCCCATTTATATCCAACAGGCTTTATGTTTTCAAGTGTTTGAAATACAGGTCCAAAACCTCTCATTTTGCTAACTAGTTTAGCTCTATGTGGATTACTTCTTTCCATCTTGGTTAATCATTCCTTTTTCGATGTTCATCCACAGTTTTTTGTTCTTGATCTTCATTATTTATCATGATGTCCATAATTAATTGGAACACAAATATGTTGTCTATGATAATGTCATTGTGGTTCCTTGTTTGTCCTGTGTGACTCATTGAGATCTCTCTAGTTCTAAATACCAGTATTTAATCAATTAGTGCCTCTTTAGGAGCTAACTATTTATCAAGTTGGGTTTCAGCATTTGATCCTTTCCTATTTGTAAGCTCTTCAAGAGTACCAAGTTTTTCATATGTCATTCTTTTTCTTTTTTTAGAAATTGAATCCTTTGAGCCAATTGGTCTACCACGCTTTAGGTGTGTCTTACATTCACTTGCGATGGCATTCTCCTATTATCCTTTACGGACATCAATATGTGCTAGGGTATTCACAGCCTGTATGTGTGACTTTGTTACTTTCATTATATTTGTCAAAGCATCAAGTAACTAATTTGCAAGTCCTTATAAATGAATAATCCTATGAAATTCTAGTTAACACTGCCTTGCACGAGGATCAAGATGAGACAAAGAGGATACATAACATGTAATGTCTCGCCATTGTTCTGGATTTGATTTGTCACCCGTAATGGTGGGAAAACATTTTCATCAAAATGAAAATCTACAAAGTGGGCAATAAAAACATCGCCTATTAAATGTTCAAGATAGCTAATAATGGAGGGAGAATTAAAACCAACATATATACCAAGTAGACGTCGAGGACATAACTTAAAACATTGAGGTAGAGCTATGGGAGCATAGACAATACAACCAAAAATAAGTAAATATGAAACATTTAGTTGGGAGCCTAAAATAAGTTGTAAATGTGAGAATTCATGAAGTTGTAGAACAAATCTGAATTAAAGTAACTACATGGAGAATAGCATGTCCCCAAGTAGATAAAGGCAATTTTGTTGTCAGGAATAACGGTTTTGCAATCAATTGCAAATGCTTAATAAGAGATTTAACTAATCCATTTTGAGTGTTAGTATGAGCAATAGGATGTTCAACATCAATACTAACCGACATACAATAATCAAGAAATATTTGGGAAGAGAATTCACTAGAATTATCAAGACAAATTGTCTTAACAGGGTTGTGAAACCAAGGTTTGGTCAATCTTAATTTTGATGATAACAAAATAAGGTTTGGAATTAATGATTATATTTCAATTGTGATTAGTCGAGATGATTTTCAAAGTGGCAATCATAAAGACAAAATCAAGCCAAAGGGAAATCAATAAGGTGAAGAAGACCTCAAAGAGAAGTGTCTTTCAAGACCTAAGTTTCATAGGATCTCTTTGTAAGGTTGTTAGTGCATTTGTTTTTTTTTTTATGCATTACATTATTTACTTATGCACCAAAATCATCCAAGAGTTATTTTTGTTTCAAATATTTTAAAATCGGATGATTTCATGTTTTCAACTAAAACTTTGTGTCAAATGTTTTCTAAACTTTTTAAAAAGGTTTTAAGTTAAAAAAAAATGGTTGTTAAGCCAAAAATGGCTTAACCGGCTAAACTGGCTAAAGAACCGATTGACCTATTTAGTTCAACCGATCGAATTATGCAAAAACCTTCTCTATATTCCAGAATGCTTTTCCGACCGGTCGAGGCTAAACCTCATCTGGTTGAGTACGAATCGAGGGGTGGTCAAGGGACGATTGAGGTCCATTGGTCACCTGCCATGCATTAAATGTCAACGGCTAATGAACCGATCGAATTAGAGCTCAACCGGACGAACCCCTAACAGCTAGTTTAACATTTTTCTTCTATAAAAAAGCTCTAGTCTTCATTGTTTTAAGAGCTTAACCTTCCAAAACCTTTCTTGAATATACTTAAGCCTTGGGAGAGTGTTTTTGAGTGCATCATTATTATGAAACTTGCATATCATTAACGCACTTTTCAATCCTAGTTTATCTCTTATCATTTGAGCCTAAAGTTTTGTACTAGGGTTTTGTGAGATTATTTTTCATCCTTATTTGTAAATCTTTGAGAAGAAAAGTCCAAGTGTGAGGTATCACTTAAGGATTCTCAAGTGTGAGGTATCACTTTAGGGGTTGTTCAAGAGTGAGGTATCTCTTGAGGATTGTAAAGGGTGCTTAGAGCCAAAAGTCCAAGAGGGTTGATTGGAACCATAATCCAATTGGATTGCTTGAAGGCTTGGGTTGGAAGCCTTGAATTAGTGAAACCTCAAGCTTGGGATTGAAGCTAGAGAAGACTAGACGTAGGCCAAGTTGCGCCAAACCATTATAAAAATCTTATGTTTGCATTCGGGATCCCAAGTCATTCATATCATCCATAACCCTGAGTTGTTCATATGATCCAGAGCCCTGAGCTCACGACTTAGAGTAGCACATGTCATCCATAATCCTAATCTCTTTATAGAATCTAGAGTCATGGGTTCACAACCAAATTCATTCACATCAATCATAGCCTTTTATCTCATGACCGAAAGACATTTATATCATACATGACATTGAGCCGTTCATAACATAAAGAGCCCTGAACTCCTGGCTCAGATTAGTTATTATCATCCATAGCCCTGAGTTTTTCATAGCATCTAGAGCCTGGAGCTCACGACCTGGAGTAGTTCATGTCTTCCACAGCCCTGAGTTATTCATAACATCTAAAGCCCTAAGCTCATGACCTGTAGTTGTTAATGTTAACCACAACCCTAACTTGTTCATTGCATCTAGAGTCTTAAGCTCATAACCCCAAGTTGTTTATATCATCCATGAACTTGAGTTGTTCATAGAATTTAGAGACCTAAGCTCACGAGGGGAAGTGGTTCATATCCTACACTTCCTTATGTTTTTTTTTAGCATTTAGAGACCTAAGCTCATAACATGCAGACATTCATGTCCTCCACCGTCCTAAGTTGTTCATAGCATTTAGAGCCTTGAGCTCATGACTCAGAGTCGTAGATGTCAACCAAAGTCCTGAGTTGTTCATTTCATCTAGAGCCCTAAGCTAATGACCTCAAGTCATTTATATCATTCACGATTCTAAGCTATTCATAAAATTCAGAGACCTAAGCTCATGACATGGAGTCATTCATGTGCTCTACTACTCAAATCTTTTCATAGATCTAGACCTATGAGATCACAACCAAAATCGTTCCTGTCATCCAGAATCCTAAGTTGTTCATTTTAATAGCCTTAAGCTCACAACCTAAAGTCGTTGATGTCAACCACAACCTTAAGTTGTTCATAGAATCTAAAGCCCTAAGGTCACGACCCAGAGTCGTTCATGTCATCCACAGCCCTGAGTTGTTCATAGTAACTAGAGCCTTTGGCTTATGACAAAGAAATGTCCATATCATCCACAACTTTGAGCTATTCATAGCTTCTAAAGCCCCAAGCTCACGGGACCCTGAGTTGTTCATGTCTTCCATAACCCTCTACTCTTCATACCCGTGATTTTCTACCAAAAATTGCCATGAAAAAGTTTTCACATGCATCTCATGCTCCTCTTGCAGTCGTCTGAAGACAAGTCAATGTGCTTTGCTTCACTAAAATTCAGTGTGCACCAAGTCTCTATGTAAAGATGAGTTGCTTGCAACCCTCCCAAAATTTCTCCATTAACGGATCCCAAGTATCTCCACCAAAATCATACAAAGATAAATACAAAAAATAAATATTAGAAATTACATAATAATATAAAATAAATAAATAAATAAAATCTCAAATGATGCAATGAGGGTGAAACCAAAAAAAAAAAATATATCAATCACATACGTAGTTAAGTAGAAAAAAGAATATTATTCCATGTAACTTAAAAGATTAGATTCAAAATCTCAAGCAATTTCCTAAAAAATAAATAAATGAATAAATAAATATCACATGGGCAATTAGAATTTGAAAATAAAAATAATGCAATAGAAAACAATGAAAAACGGATGCAATCAAGAATCGAAATCAAGTCCAAACAAATGTCCAAAATGTATGAAAAAAGTGCCTAGGTGACTAGGGTGAATGTGTGCAAGCTGGAAGGTGCCTAGGTGAATCTAAGTGGGCCTAGGTGAACCTAGATGAGTCTAACCTAAAGTGCAAATTAAGGTTGTCGAGGGTCACAATGGGGTTAGATAAATCTCTCGATCAAAGTCTCTAAGGTGGCTCAAAAAAAGGTAAGTAGTATGAGTAACAATGGACCACCAAGGAACTACTATGGAGCACTAGAAGTGAACTTAAAGACATGTGCTAAAGGGACAAAATTGAGGGTCTACATACATGTTTAATTCACTTTAAACATTTGAATAACATTGTTTTTATTTATAAAAATAAAATAAATTTTAAAAATCAAATTTCATTTCTTTTACAACATACATTTATATTAAATAATTTATAATTATTAATTAATTTGCTATTAAAAATATAATAATAATATATCTTAACGAGGAAATTTTAAATTCCTGAAAAAATGTTTAAAATAATTGTTATAAATGAAGTAGTGAATGTCGCCACATCATTATAATAAATGTTAATTAAAAATTATTTATGACTTTCATTAATTCAATATTAATGGAAGCCATTTAGACAGTCTATAGAAAGGTTTCCCATCCCCTATGCAAGGAGCATCCTAAGAAAAGAAGCAGTCTCTCATTCTCTCTGTTTTTCATTCTCTCATCTCTCCTAATTTTCTTCTCTAATTTCTTTCTCCCCATTATATATTATTAAAGTTATATATATTTGTCTCTACTTTTGTTTGCATTTATTATGGTTTTGCAATAATAATTTTTATTTTTATTTTTCTATTTTAAACACACAAAACTTGGGTTCACATTTTAATTGGTTGTTAAGTGGTCTTAACGTTTCTATGTGTTTTAAATATGGTTCCTGCTTTTTATTTTTAAAATAGTAATAATAGTAATCATTAGTATAATGTACATAAAAATAATACTGGTAAAGAAAGAAAAAAGAAGAAGGGTTTTTAAGATAATAGAATGGTATAATGTATGACTATTGAAATGTTAATCAAGCTAAATATTAACAAAGTTTTATTTTACCATTGCATATATTTTTAAATGATACATTTATATTATGTAATAGAATTAGAAATATTCATATTTTTACATTTCATTGTTTATCCTAATTATGATATAATATGCTAAATTTTAACTATAAAAAGATGAAATAATTTTAATTATTTGTATATTTTTAATTTTAATTATATGTAAATTACATATTTATCATGTCATGTTCACATCATTATTCTATGTAATTCAATCATTGATCTAACCAGTGAACTATTGATCGATTTTTATTTAATAACTGATTCGATTTTGAAAATATTGTGAGATACATCAAGATGCTTTTTTTAAATAAAAAAAATTATTTATTAGTTTTAAGAGAATATCTATTAATGTTTTCATTTATGAACATGAAATAATTTTGGTTGTTGAGTGGTCCTAACATATTTCTTTTATTTTTCTTTTATTGTTTATAGTAAGTCTCCAAGACCTTCCTCGGTAACATGAACTCTTCACCAACCAACCTCATAGACTCCACTCCATAGAGGCAACTTCACATCTATGTGGGAACCAACCAAAATTGAAAAGAAAAAAAAAATCTACGAATCATTTAATTTAGGAAACTTTCACCAACCTACACTCGTTAAACTTGGACATGGATGAAATTTTATTTTATTTTAATTTTCTTTCTATTTAAAAAATAAATATTTTTAAATTTCAAAATCAATATATTTTATTAGTTTTGTTTTACGCTTCTCATAGTCTCAAAAAGACTATTGTGAAATTTAAAAACAGAAAAAATATATGAATCCAACCATTTACAAATTAAATTCAATTTTCGTTATAAAATGAGAAATAAAAATAAAAGCACAAATTTTACCTAATATATATATATATATATTTCTAGGAAGTAGGGTATTCAAGTTGAGGTTTGTTCGGAATGCTGCCAAATATTTTAACGCAAGAAAAATGCTTCAGCCAAAACAATGGTCAAATGAGACAGCGCAAGATATTTATCCCTTTTTAAAAAATCGCAACTGGAGGGTGGAGGAAGGAGGCTGAAGGGCCGATGTCATACAAAATTGACTACTTTCTCAGTAATCCCCTCCACGTGACTCAAATCAGCACGGAAGTATTGAACAAGACCCCACCACCAGCTACAAGTGGGTTGGAAGTGGACACAGCATTTCTGATACTTATAAATACCCGACGCTCACACACTGCTTTGGCAACCCATCTTCAAGCACTAGTCCGCATACTCTTCTCTTTTCTTCTACCGCTTTGAAGCTCTGTGGGGGATTTTACTAGTCATCAATGGCATCTGTGGAGGACATTAGAAACGCTCAACGTGCCAAGGGGCCGGCCACCATTCTAGCCATTGGCACTGCTACTCCAGACAACTGTGTCTACCAGTCCGATTACGCTGATTACTATTTCCGGGTCACTAAAAGCGAGCACATGACCGACTTGAAGAAGAAGTTCAACCGCATATGTAAGTATATATATTCATGCATCAATTGGAACATCCATTACATACATATATGTATAATTATCATAATGCTTTAAGATTCCCCTGCAAGAATTGCCAAGTTTTCTTCAAGCTTCCTGTGTGTTGCTTTTCTGTAAACTAATTAAATCTGTGAAAAATGAGGCGCTATACATTGATTTAATATTTCGTAATAGCGCTGCTCTTTCCAATCCTATATAAATTAATTGCCCTGCCTAGGAACACATAGTTATTGTAATAATAAGTAATAATCTGTTTTATATTTATGTCGATCATCTTGAGTGATAATGAAGCTGCCCATTATTACTGAATGAATTTTGCTTTGCTAGTCCATTAGCTAATATATTAAATTCCTTTAACTTATATATAGGTGAGAAATCGATGATCAAAAAGCGATACATTCATTTGACCGAAGAAATGCTTGAAGAGCACCCAAATATGGGTGCTTACATGGCTCCATCGCTCAACATACGCCAAGAAATTATCACTGCTGAGGTACCTAAGCTTGGTAAGGAGGCCGCATTGAAGGCTCTTAAAGAGTGGGGCCAGCCTAAGTCCAAGATCACTCACCTTGTATTTTGTACAACTTCGGGAGTAGAAATGCCCGGTGCAGACTATAAACTAGCCAATCTTCTAGGCCTCGAAACATCAGTTAGAAGAGTGATGTTGTATCATCAAGGCTGCTATGCAGGTGGGACTGTTCTCCGAACTGCTAAGGATCTCGCAGAGAATAATGCAGGAGCACGAGTTCTTGTGGTATGCTCTGAAATCACGGTTGTTACTTTTCGTGGGCCTTCTGAAACCCATTTAGACTCTTTAGTGGGTCAAGCCCTTTTTGGTGATGGGTCAGCAGCTGTAATTGTTGGATCAGATCCAGATACCTCCATTGAACGACCACTCTTCCAACTTGTTTCAGCGGCCCAAACATTCATTCCTAATACACAAGGTGCTATTGCTGGCAACTTACGTGAAGTGGGTCTAACCTTTCATTTGTGGCCTAATGTGCCTACTCTGATTTCCGAGAATATAGAGAAGTGCTTGACTCAAGCTTTTGGCCCACTTGGTATTAGTGATTGGAACTCCTTGTTTTGGATCGCTCATCCAGGTGGCCCGGCCATTCTAGATGCAATCGAAGCAAAACTCAATTTGGAGAAGAAGAAACTTGAAGCAACAAGACACATCTTAAGTGAGTACGGTAATATGTCAAGTGCATGCGTGTTGTTTATTTTGGATGAGATGAGAAAGAAATCACTCAAGGAAGAAAGGACCACCACAGGTGAAGGATTAGATTGGGGCGTTTTATTTGGTTTTGGGCCAGGTTTGACCATTGAAACTGTTGTGCTGCATAGCGTTGCTGGGGCTACAAATTGAGTGAAAGGAAAAAAATCAGAAGGGGACAATTTCTAATTAAATCAAATAGGAGTTAATAAAGACATATATGTCTTCTATTTGTAACATCTTTTATTCTTTATTAAAATTGATGTTTGTGGTTCAAATTAGAGCTTGTTGGAGGGCTTCATTAGTAACCTCAAGTTAAAAGGGATGAGACATCAAGTTCTTACAGTTTCGATATCTAGATGAAATTCCCTCAAAATTTGTATAAACATCCACCGTGTTCTTTTAAAGATTGTTGAGAGTAATACAAAGAAAAGAATAAAATAACAAATTGCCTTTTCCCTTTGTAACTAAGAAGCAAAGCCATGTGGATGCCAAAAGTAATGCAACAATTTGAAAAGAGTAAACAGGGCGGTTGATTAGTTAACTTCCATAATTCCGCAACATTTGATTCAAAAGACTTTAGCTTTATCAATTACTTAACTACTACTCCGTATGTGGATAAATTCTTGTACCATCTGAAAAGGTATAGAAGATAGTTATCCTCATAAATAGGTTGCCTAATTAATTAGGTGGATCTTCAATAATTCAACAAGATAGGGATTTTAAAATATTTTTACTTTATTAATTCCTTAACTACTCCTTAAACATCCTTTTTTCCCCTTTTTGTGAAAAGCTCTTTACCCTCAATACATATGATATATTCCGTTGCTAGGAACTTGGGTTTGAGTATGTATTAATTACTATTCTTAATCAAATTTATTATTGAAAAATTATTTTTAGTTATGGTTTTTTTAATATACTTATTACACATTTATCATATGTACTTGTTTAATATACTTCTAATATATTTATCATTCAACAACAAATACGAGAAAAGGTATAAAAGACAATTAAATTACAAACTAAATTGCCTTTAATTTTTTTATAGTTGAAGGCCTTCTTTTCCACCCCCAGTCTCCAATAAATTAGACTCTACAAAGCTTCTTCTATGCTACTCTTTGATTCTACTTCTAGTTCAAAGCCTTGGCACTCCACATTATCTTGCTATTGCTAAGAGACAATCCAAGAATATTGAAGATAATGAAGTTAGGTTGTTGTAGTATAATACCTGAGTCCTTCTCTAGTTGCAACTATGGGACCGTACATGAAGAAGCATAACATATTTTTAAGGCCAAATTATTTACAAATAAAGTGCAATAACCAAATAAAAAATGAATTTTGATGAATTATGATTAAGGGCGAATTTAATTTTCGTAAGGAATTTTTTTTTTTTAAATCCATTTTATCACAATGAAAGGACCGATGCAAAAATTTAGTGCTTGTTTCTATATACTTAGTGTTAACTACTTTTAAAAATGGAAAATGATTATAACTTTTGTATGAAATGTAAATTTTTATTAGAAAAATATATACTTCTAAACAATTTTTTAAAAATAATATATTTTTATTGTAAGTATCAAAAAGCTCTTACATTTTATATAAGAGTTGCTAGCTTTTTCCATTTTAAAAAAAGAAACACGAATTGTTCCAAGCACTACATAGTTATAAAAAATATTTAATCTAAAAAAAATTATTTTTAGTATAAATTGATTCATTTAAATTTTTTACATCAATTGTTTTACGATAACAAAATAATTTAAGTATCACACACAAAGTTATGAAAAAAAAATATGATAATTTTATTTCAGATGATTCACAATATTTCAATGTTTTTTAAAATATATTAATTTTAAAAAATATATTTATTTATAGAAAACGTGCAATAAATATATAAAAGATGGATGTGATGAAACATTAATTAAAATGAACTTCCTTTTTCATAAAAGAAATTTGAAGAAAAATTAATTTCACCACAAAGAAATATTTTCAAAGATTTAGTAATCAAAACTATCATATTTAAACTCAATTATTTTTATAATTTATGTTTATCCCTACAACAATTTTTTTTTTTTTTGTAAATATTTTACAATATAAGTGTACTATGTATATTATTTACAAAAAAAAAAAAAAAGAAAGAAAAAATATTGACACAAAATATCAATCTCTATTGCAATCTAAGAATGCTTAGGTTCCAAAACCTCAATTTATTCTTGTTAGCCCAAGGGTTCTCCTAATCAGGTTTTGATGATAACAAACCATTGTTAAGTTGCTAATTGGTTTGAATTATAAAAAATTTCATTTATTAATTCGAGAATTCATCAAATGATCAAATGGATGCAAGATCAAAACCTTTGGAATACCTTTAATCATAGGAAACATATATAAGATGAATGAATGAGTGCACTTAGGTTTTACATATCATTTCATGCATCTTTGAAAAA
The DNA here is from genome assembly GCF_030704535.1 of Vitis vinifera. NCBI lineage: Eukaryota > Viridiplantae > Streptophyta > Magnoliopsida > Vitales > Vitaceae > Vitis > Vitis vinifera. The sequence continues at coordinate 23,676,383 of NC_081814.1, read as the reverse complement.
CTCAGTTTATTCTTTAAAGTTACAGTTTCATCAAAACTCGAGTTTTATCAAATGAACGTTAGACAAATTACTTCAAAATTGACATATTAATTTACCTAAAGACCTTGCCTAAGTGTTAGAAGAGAAAATAACATAAAAAGATAGGTTTTCAGGCAAAAAATGGTGAACCGGTTGAGGCATTGGCCAACAGGCTAGGGGTACCGGTTGACCGGTTCCCTCTTCCCGGTTGACTGGTTCCCTCTTCCCGGTTGATCGGTTCTTTCTTCCCGGTTGACCGGTTCCCTCTTCCCGGTCGAGGAGCGCAAAAAGCACACTCTCTCTTCCAACAGCCTTTCCTTCTCGGTCGAGGTATTTGCCTTCCTGGTCGACCTCCGGTCGAGGGTAACAGTCACCTACCAAACATTAAATGCTCCAACGACTAATGAACCAGTCAACCCCAGCTTGACCGATTGAGGCTACTTTTTGGTTTTCTTGTCTCCCAATGTTAGAAACCTATAAATAGAGAGTTCCACTTCATTTTTAAGCAAGCGAGCACCTGCATTTATTTGTCTACCCACTTGTTCTTGCCTTAAAAGCTCTCATTCCTTTCTTAGTGCATTAAATTCCCATTTGCATATCCTTTAGTGCACCTTTGTGATTCACCCTACCCTTAAGTTGTATTTGAGCTATTGTTGAGATAGGTTAAGAGATTCATTCTTGTTAATTGAGTGTTAAAGCCTTCAAGTGAGTTGAAACTTGAAGAGATTGTGTAAGAGCCCATTGGAGTCAAAATCCAAGTGTAAAGGTGATTAGAAGCTTGACTCCACCGATACACTATGGGAAGGTTGGCTTACTGAACAGTTACTCGTTCTAGTAAGATAATAGATTGGAATGCTAACTTTGGCTATGCCTTTCTAGCTTCATCAGCTGATCCTGAAGCCTATGTTATATTGGCTTCAGTGGCATCCACTGCCTTTGTTCTATAAATAAAATAAAATAAATTACAACTGGAAAGTTTAATTTGTAATGTGATTTTTAAAAATTTAAGTCCAATATATATTATTTACTCATAATAATAATAGTTTTATATCTTTAGAATAAATCATTAATTCCTGAAAAGTGTTTTAAAATATTAAATTTTTTTTTTCATAAACAAAATTCACAATTTTGGTTGTTGAGTGGTCCTAACATATTTCTTTTATTGTTTATAGTAAGTCTCCAAGACCTTCCTCGGTGACATGAACTCTTCACCAACCAACCTCATCTATGTGGGAGCCAACCAAAATTGAAAAGAAAAAAATCTACGAATTACTTAATTTAGGAAACTTCCACCAACCAACACTCGTTGAACTCGGACAGCGTATGTCATTTGGATGTTATTTTATTTTATTTTATTTTTCTTTTTATTTAAAAATAAATATTTTTAAATTTCAAAATAAATATATTTTATTAGTTTTGTTTTACGCTTCTCATAGTCTCAAATAGACTATTGTGAAATTTAAAAACAGAAAAATATATGAATCCAACCATTTACAAATTAAATTCAATTTTCGTTATAAAATGAGAAATAAAAATAAAAGCACAAATATATATTTCTAGGAAGTAGGGTATTCAAGTTGAGGTTTGTTCGGAATGCTGCCAAATATTTTAACGCAAGAAAAATGCTTCAGCCAAAACAATGGTCAAATGAGGCAGCGCAAGAGATTTATCCCTTTTTAAAAAATCGCAACTGGAGGGTGGAGGCTGAAGGGCGGATGTCATACAAAATTGACTACTTTCTCAGTAATCCCCTCCACGTGACTCAAATCAGCACGGAAGTATTGAACAAGACCCCACCACCAGCTACAAGTGGGTTGGAAGTGGACACAGCATTTCTGATACTTATAAATACCCAACGCTCACACACTGCTTTGGCAACCCATCTTCAGGCACCAGTCCGCATACTCTTCTCTTTTCTTCTACCGCTTTGAAGCTCTGTGGGGGATTTTACTAGTCATCAATGGCATCTGTGGAGGACATTAGAAACGCTCAACGTGCCAAGGGGCCGGCCACCATTCTAGCCATTGGCACTGCTACTCCAGACAACTGTGTCTACCAGTCCGATTACGCTGATTACTATTTCCGGGTCACTAAAAGCGAGCACATGACCGACTTGAAGAAGAAGTTCAACCGCATATGTAAGTATATATATTCATGCATCAATTGGAACATCCATTACATACATATATGTATAATTATCATAATGCTTTAAGATTCCCCTGCAAGAATTGCCAAGTTTTCTTCAAGCTTCCTGTGTGTTGCTTTTCTGTAAACTAATTAAATCTGTGAAAAATGAGGCGCTATACATTGATTTAATATTTCGTAATAGCGCTGCTCTTTCCAATCCTATATAAATTAATTGCCCTGCCTAGGAACACATAGTTATTGTAATAATAAGTAATAATCTGTTTTATATTTATGTTGATCATCTTGAGTGATAATGAAGCTGCCCATTATTACTGAATGAATTTTGCTTTGCTAGTCCATTAGCTAATATATTAAATTCCTTTAACTTATATATAGGTGAGAAATCAATGATCAAAAAGCGATACATTCATTTGACTGAAGAAATGCTTGAAGAGCACCCAAACATGGGTGCTTACATGGCTCCATCGCTCAACATACGCCAAGAAATTATCACTGCTGAGGTACCTAAGCTTGGTAAGGAGGCCGCATTGAAGGCTCTTAAAGAGTGGGGCCAGCCTAAGTCCAAGATCACTCACCTTGTATTTTGTACAACTTCGGGAGTAGAAATGCCCGGTGTAGACTATAAACTAGCCAATCTTCTAGGCCTCGAAACATCAGTTAGAAGAGTGATGTTGTATCATCAAGGCTGCTATGCAGGTGGGACTGTTCTCCGAACTGCTAAGGATCTCGCAGAGAATAATGCAGGAGCACGAGTTCTTGTGGTATGCTCTGAAATCACGGTTGTTACTTTTCGTGGGCCTTCTGAAACCCATTTAGACTCTTTAGTGGGTCAAGCCCTTTTTGGTGATGGGTCAGCAGCTGTAATTGTTGGATCAGATCCAGATACCTCCATTGAACGACCACTCTTCCAACTTGTTTCAGCGGCCCAAACATTCATTCCTAATACACAAGGTGCTATTGCTGGCAACTTACGTGAAGTGGGTCTAACCTTTCATTTGTGGCCTAATGTGCCTACTCTGATTTCCGAGAATATAGAGAAGTGCTTGACTCAAGCTTTTGACCCACTTGGTATTAGTGATTGGAACTCCTTGTTTTGGATCGCTCATCCAGGTGGCCCGGCCATTCTGGATGCAATCGAAGCAAAACTCAATTTGGAGAAGAAGAAACTTGAAGCAACAAGACACATCTTAAGTGAGTACGGTAATATGTCAAGTGCATGCGTGTTGTTTATTTTGGATGAGATGAGAAAGAAATCACTCAAGGAAGAAAGGACCACCACAGGTGAAGGATTAGATTGGGGCGTTTTATTTGGTTTTGGGCCAGGTCTGACCATTGAAACTGTTGTGCTGCACAGCGTTGTTGGGGCTACAAATTGAGTGAAAGGAAAAAAATCACAAGGGGACAATTTCCAATTAAATCAAATAGGAGTTAATAAAGACATATGTCTTCTATTTGTAACATCTTTTATTCTTTATTAAAATTGATGTTTGTGGTTCAAATTAGAGCTTGTTGGAGGGCTTCATTAGTAACCTCAAGTTAAAAGGGATGAGACATCAAGTTCTTACAGTTTCGTTATCTAGATGAAATTCCCTCAAAAGTTGTATAAACATCCATTGTGTTCTTTTAAAGATCGTTGGATGTTAAGAAAAGAATGGAATAAAAAAGAAAATTGCATTTTGCCTTTGTAACTCAACAGCGTGCATGATTGATTTGATAGTTGTAGTTTCTTGAACAATAACAATGCCATGTGGATACCAAAAGTTATACATCGATTTGAAAAGGTTCAGGGTACATTACATTTAAATTTACTTTGCTGGTTCCTATTGCTCCACTTTCATGTCTATCATTCTGCAGATTAGTAGTAAAACCAAGCAAACTCTTTCTTTCTCTTGTATTTTGCTCTCCTTTCTTACATAAAGTTGGCCAATGGACCAATTTTGTGAAAATCAGAAAGAAAAGGAAATATGAAAAGTTAACAAACTATAAATAAATGGTTTAAAACTTAGTCAAATAAAACTAATAGAAATAAATTGTTTAGTGCTACCGGTTAATAAATGGTTTAAAACATGTCTACGAAATTATTGTAGAACTTGATCAAAATATTGTTAACTCATTATATATTACTCTATTCTCTCTATAAAAAAAAATGTAATCTCCTTATAAATTGAAATACATTTTGATAATGTAAATGAACATCCCACAAACTTCTGCATTTAAAATAATATTTGATTGATGTAAGTTTTTCTTAAAAATCTCAAGTTCCTACTTTTCTACTATCTTCAAACATCTTTGAGTAATGAACTTTTCTTGGGTTTGAGTATGTCTTAATCACCATCCTTAATTAAATTTATTATCGAAAAATTATTTTTAGTTAAGTGTTTTTTAATATACTTATTACACATTCATCATATGTACTTGTTTAATATACTTCTAATATATTTATCATTTAACAAGAAACTCTTTTTGTACGCATGGATATATTCTCGTACTAGAAAGGTCTAAAGACAATTAAATTACAATTTTAAGTGTTTTTTTTTTAAATTACAATATAAAGCCTTCTTTTCCACCCCCAAATGGCAAAACCAAGCAGAATTTACCCTCATTCATCAATGTATGCAATAACTTTGTCTCAAATAAACTAAACTCTACAAAGTAATTAGTTTCTTCTATGCTACTATCTAATTCTATTTCTATTGCAAAGCCTTGCCATTCTACATTATCTCGCTATTGTTAAGAGACAATGCAAGAATATTGATGATAATGAAGTTAAGTTGTTGTATTACTATAATATCCAAGTACTACTAACATCTTGGATTTAGCTCTATGTGTAAATATGGTATTGTACACGAGGAAGAGGGTAAGAGGGTGTTTGTTTTTTTTTCACTTTTTGCTTAAAGCAATTTGCATTTAGACTTTATGTTGTTTGTCTTTTTATTTTTTCATGACTTATTACTTAATTTTTTTAAATTTTGACTAAATAGAAAAATCCAAAATATTTTACTTTTTTCTAGTTACTAAAAAGGAATACTTGAAACCCATAACATGATCTCACCTCACTCTCAACCCTCATCCTCATGATACGAATATTTGAAGAACTTCACCCTCACGTTGCAAGCCCCGTTGCTACATTTCCAACTCTTTCAAGTACATTTTTTCTTCATTTTCTCCCTTGATCTAGGTTTTCTCAAGGTATGTTGAGTTTTTCTTGGTTTTATTTTTCAATATCTGATTTGATTGTTGGGAAAGACAAGGAAAGGATGAGAAGATTAGGAATACTTGGAATATTTTCCTTCCATTTTCTCTTTTGGTGTTTTGGTTGCAAAAATAATTGGGGATACTTATTTGTTCATTTGTTCAATCAATTGCAACTCATAATTTTGCTTAATAGCTTCTAATTTAGGGTATATATATATCAAGGTTCTAATGGTTTGTATTTTTAGAGGGTATTTTGATTCTATTTGTATGATTTTGTTTTCTTTTATCTTCTCAAAAAGTAAGGAAGCATTATTTTTCTTTTTTTGAGTCCCTAATGGTGATGCATTGTGTGATGAAAATGGCTACAATTGTGAAACTTCATGAAACCTAAACAAGAAAACTCAATTATGGCTAATGTTTATGTCATAACCCCGTTCATGTTTTTCAGTAATATTACTCATTAATTGTTTGGTAAATGGTGGGATTTTTAGTTTTGGCTTTGTTTTTGCTTTTGGATTATGAGAATGGGTCAAAACTTGATGTTTATTTTGCTAAAGACTTGATGTTGAGTAAAGAATTGAAGGAAGAGTCTATTTCAATGAATTTTGTTAAGTTTTTGGAATGAATTTCATGTTCTCTGAGATGCCCAAGTGCTAATGGATGGTTTGAATAAGGTACAAGAATAAGTTTTGAGGGTTCTTTTAGTGTTGATTTATGGGATCTTGGTCTTGTTTTTGTTTTTGTTTTTGGTTCATTCAATTGAGTAAAAAATCCCATGTTTTTTTGTTTTTTGTATGATCTGGTTTGAGATGCCCAATTCATGTTTTTTTATCAATACTTATTAGTCATTATTTGAATTGTCAAGAATATGATAAAGAATGGGAATCAATTTTGTCTTTAGTTTTTTGAAGTATGTCTAAATTAAACCTAGTGGTCATTATGTTGAATGCTTGAAATTGAGTTCAAAAATTAGGGGAGGAGTCGATTGCAATGTGTTTTCTTTGGTTTGTATGCTCAATTTCATGTTTGTTGAGGTAGCCAGTTTATATTTTTATTGATACTATTCATTCCTTGTTGGGATTCACAAAATTTATTAAATACAAAATAAATTTTCCTAAAAATTGAACATGAGGTTCCCCTAAAAAAAAAAAAAAAACACTCTTGAACACTTTATTTTAAAAATATTTTGATAAATTCAAAATATAAATTTTTCCTTCTATTTGTTTTACTAAAAACAATATACCATATTTAGATATATTAGTATATTTATTTCTATTATTAGCAAATAGATTTGATTTGGCCAAATTTGAAAAGTAGGGATATGATAATAGTAAAATCACTCTATTTGGCTAAGGTAGAGTAGTGGGTCCAAAGTGTTGTGTCTTTGGATGAATGATTTTGTTTGAAATTGGGGGTTTTTTTTTTTTCTTTTTGTGTTGGAGCAAAAATTGAGTTTTTGTTATTTGGTTGATGTTGTTCACTTTACTTGATAGTAAAATGACCCAATGAATTTATAAAATTATCCTTTTCTTATTTCATTTTATGACATTTGTGTTAAAAGTTATTAATATATTTAGTTACTATAAGCGTACTTAGTGTATTAGCAATTCCGGGTCAAAATTCCCATAGCGTCTCTTAGCTCAAACTCTTCAAATCCTCCCTTGGGCACTTGCCTTTTCCAAATTGTCCATGTTTGAAAATGGTTAGAGGAGATGGTAAGTGCTTTTGAGGTTTTGAATGTTGGCAAATATTGATCAGCCGTGTCTTAAACTTTTACCCTTTTATTGGAAAATGAAATTGAAGCTTAAGAGTGTAAAACATTATGTTTAAAATATTTGGATCAATTTTTGTTCGATCAAACTAAAGGGTAATAATTTATGTTGAACCCATATTTTTTTCAGTCTTATTCGATAGATCAAACTTCAATCACATCTATGGATCTTCATGATTTTCGAAAGAAATCTCAACCATTAAATGGGGTTTAAAACCCTAATATTTAAGCCTTATTTCTAGATGAGGAAGAGATGACTGTGACAATGAGAAACCCTATTTTGAGATTAAAGTTTTCTTACTAAATTGGGGAAAGTGTTTTCCTTGAGAGAAAATCATGTAGGTTTGAGTTGAAAATCAATTTTTTAATAAGAAAAAATTATTCCAAATGGGTTGATTCATTGTGGTACTCACCTTTCTCTCATATTTAAAATATTTGGGGTAAAACCCAAGTTTCTTCTTGTTTGGACTCAAGATGAAGCCAAGATCAAAGCTTGGAGTTGATTCTAAGTAGTTTCCAGAAGAAGAAAGGTAGTAGCTGAAGCTTGAAGGTTCTAGGCAAGTGGTCTAGGAGAGGATAGACACTACAACAAACTGCACTTTTTGCCAGTATAATTTTAGGCACAAATAATTTTCTATGGAAAAAGGAAGATTTTTATTAAATAAAAAAAATTATTTTTATGATGATTACTACTCAAAAAGTGTTATTTCATAGCTTATAATTAACTCTTTTAAATACTTTTGAGTATTAGTTATTACTTTTTAACCCAATTAACATATTAAGGACCCTTGCAATCAATTCTAATCAAATTGTGTTAAGTTTTGGTGTTTTGATAGCTTTTTTATTACCAAAGCAAATCTGAGATTGAGGAGAGTTCTCTGGAATCCATGCAAGGAGTATACCCGGACAGGGCGTCCGGACACACCATTGGAGAGCGGCGGAACATGGGCTGTAGCAAGGCTTGCTCACTTTAGTCAATGTTTTCCATCCGGACACCATATCCGGATAGGATATGTTATCATCCAGCGAGAGCAGGATAGCTTAGCGCGCATGTCATCTTGGTGGAATCCGGATGAAGTTGATCCGGATAGCTTGGCGACGCGGGACATTTCATATCCGGAAAACTCCGTGCGCCGACATTTTACATCCGGATATTTCATACCCGGATGGGAGAGCAGCCATTCTGCACAGTGCTGTTGTGTGTTCCTAAAGCTTCATGCTATTTCCGACCGACATCTTAAGATATTTTCCACCGATATTTTGGGATATTTTAGGATATTTTGCTTTAGATATTTGTTGTCTAAATCCCGAAAATCTCCTTGTAATCCACCTATCATAGGATTCCTTAGTCTTTAAGTAAGTGCAAGGGGTGAATAACCTCATATGTATAGTTTGTAATTTTCTGTAAGATCAATCGATCATTGATGTAATAGACGGAAGAACGAAATATATTGTACAGAGCACTTGCTTTATTTTTGCTTAATATTTGTTTTCTTCTTTCTAGCCAAACAAGCTCTGAGGAAGTTTCCTCAGAGAATAAGTGGCTAGACTTTTAGTTCCTTGGAGTTAAGGTTGCTGGGAAAGGTTCCAAGTGCAAGAATTAATAGCTTTGTGGTTTCAACCATTAATGAAGAGAAAGTGTGATCCTGCAATGATTTCTATGTTTTTAATTAACTTAAAACGCCTTCAATCCACTTGAGCCAACACTTGGTAAGGCAAGTGATCTTCGTCCATGGAGATGCACTAGTTTTCCTCTTGCGAGCTTTTGGGAAGTGACTTGAAGGTAGGATTTTCTAGAATTGCCAACACTTGGTAAGCTTTTGGACTCTAAGGGAGACATCCATTAGTTATCTCTTGCGAGCTTGTGACGGGTAATCCAAAGTTAAAGATCACCTTGAATGGCAAATGCTAGGTGAGAGGCACGAGCCATTGCAAGTTGCATCAGTGAGAGGGAATTAGAGCTGAAATCCATTTAAGGGAAGCATCTGTACAACACCGGTTAGAGAATTGACTATATGTTAATTCTCTAATGCGAGAAAAAGAACCAAATGACTGGAGCTCTGTTTTTACATAAGGAACCTCCCCTGTGAACCTAAACCTCCAAGGAATGTTTTTTCTTCATAAGTAATTTCCATTACTTTCTTTTTGGTTAGTTTAAAACCAAACCTTTTTCACTCAAACATCTTTATGTTTTCTTTTAACGCTAACCTTGAAATGAAAAAGCACCAATTCACTTTGAATCGGTATCATTTATGAATTGAAAACCCTTCCCAGTGAACGATCCTAGAGCCACTATGTTATAGTGGCGTTGTCTTTGCTACCCTAGTTCATGGTGTAATAGGTTATAAATTTTGTTGATTACTCCCTCAATCAAGGAGCACTAGCTGGACATGAATCAGCTGATACACCAAGTGGGCACGAATCATATGACAAAAGAGATTTTTTTTAGGGATGAAATTTGTACTTATGACAAAATATTATATTTAACTGTATCATATATTTGAGGCAAATAATTTTCCATAAGATTTTGACATGCATTATTTTTATTTAATTGTAAAGATATTTATCAATTTGAGTAGATATCAAAAAATTTCATTTTTGCCACTAATATAAAGTCCTCATCCAAGGCCTTCCCTGCTCAACAGAACCAAAGGAAACCTATAGAAAACAAAATTTTCATTTTCATTTCTTTTACCATTTACTCTATCAATTTCTTGGTGATTTCACTGAAAATTGCCTGGCTGAAAAATTCAAGGTCGTTATTGGGGGAAATGGATTGTGCAAGCATGAAACAACCACGAAGAAGAAAACACAGTGTAGACTATGAAAAAATAGAATTTTCTTATTGAATAAATTTTATGTTGTCTCTACCTAGGAACCAATCCCTTTTTATACCTAAGACTCAATGAAAATAAAAGGAAAGCATAGATATTTGAAAGCATAAATCACGAAATCAAAAAAATCAAGCAATTGCCAAACTTGGTTTATTCCTGAATACCTAAAATAACCAAAATAAAATCACGGAATCCTAATTTAAAATGGATCATTGCATTCCTTACCCCTTCAGAAAAGCCTTGTCCTAAAGGTTGAAATAGAGGAAACTTTTGTTGTAACTTAAATGCATCCTCCCACGTTGCATCTTCCAAAAAGGAATTTGACCATTGAACCAACCATTGTGTCATCGGATGATTGTTTCACTTAACCATTCTCCTATCCAAGACAGAAGTGGGCTCAAGTTGTAGCTGTCCATCTTCTCGTACGTGTTGTTGGTAACTCCATGAAAGGAGTGATTGACTTCCCAATTTTTTTCTTTAGGCAAGAAACATGAAACACAATTGGATTTTTTACTCAACTGGTTACTCCAACTTGTAGGTGACTTGTCCAACCCGTTGAATAAACTTATATGGCCCAAAGAATCGAGAAGACAACTTCCTATTTCCTTTGAATGACACAGTAGTTTGTTTATAATGTGGTAGGTGAAGGAAAACATATCTCCTACTTCAAATGTCCTTTCACTTTTTTTTGGTCTACATACATCTTCATCCTAGCTTGGGCTTGAATAAGGTTAGCCTTGAGTAGTCGTATCATGGCATCATGATCCCTTAGACTTTGATCAAATGCAGCCACACTAGACTCGCCAGGTATATAAGTAGCGTATGTGGGTGGTGGTCGGCCATAAACAACTTCAAAAGGTGTTAGTTGATTCGTCCCTAGTAGTGGCAATGGCAATGGCACCATTTGATTCGAGGTTCGATCCCCGGCAACGACGCCATTTGATTCATGCCCACTTGGTGTCTCAGCTGATTCGTGTCCAGCTGGTGCTCCTTGATTGAGGGAGTAATCAACAAAATTTATAACCTATTACACCATGAACTAGGGTAGCAAAGACAAAGCTACTATAGCATAGTGGCTCTAGGATCGTTCACTGGGATGGGTTTTCACTTCACAAATGATATCAATTCAAAGCTGAATTGGTGCCTTTTCATTTCAAGGTTAGCTTTAAAAGAAAACATAAAGATGTTTGAATGAAAAAGGTTGGTTTTAAGCTAACCAAAAATAGTAACTGATTTTAACTACAAAGAAAAGTGTTTCTTGGAGTTTCAGATCACTAGGTTCATATTCCTCATACAAAAAGGGAGTTCCGGTCACTTGTTTCTTTTCCTCGCATTAGAGAATTAACATATAGTTAATTCTCTAACCGGTGTTGTACAGATGCTTCCCATTAATGGGTTCAAACACTAAATCCCTCTCACTGATGCATCTTGCAGTGGCTCATACCTCTCACCTAGCACTTGCCATTCAAGATGATCTTTAACCTTGGACTTCCCTTCAAAAGCTCGCAAGAGATAACTAATGGATGTCTCCTTAGAGTCCAAAAGCTTACCAAGTGTTGGCAATTCTAGAAAATCCTACCTTCAAGTCACCTCCCAGAGGCTCGCAAGGGGTAAACTAGTGCATTTCCATGGTTGGAAATCACTTGCCTTACCAAGTGTTGGCCCAGGTGACTCTAAGGTGTTTTAAGTTAACTAAAAACATAGAAATCACTAACGGGTTACACTTTCTCTTCATTAAAAACTAAAACAACAAAACTTCCAAATTATGCATGTGGAAACTTACCCGGCTTTCCTCACTCCAAGAGACAAAAAGCTTAGCCTCTCATCCTCTGAGGAAAAATCCTCAGAGTTTGGTTAGCTAGAAAATGAAAATGAAAGAGAAGACAAGAATATATATGAAAAACAGAGCAAGTGCTCTGTTCGTTGATTCTATATATTGGATTACATATATATATATATATATATATATTGATCGATTACATTCTTCTCTTATAGTGGATGCAAGGGAATATATATAGAGATGTTTTTCCAACCTTCCTAACTAAGAAATCTTATGGTTGGTGGATTACAAGGAGATTTTGGGAATTTAGACATCAAATATCTAAAGTAAAATATCCCAAAATATCTCAAAATGTCGGTCGAAAATATCAGGAAGCTTCAGGAGAACACCGCGACACTGTGCAACATTCTGCCTTCAGCTTGGAGTGATCCGGGTAAGCGCCATGGAGGATCCGGACATGGCTGATTGAGAAGTTGAAACGCCTCCTTTCCCATCCGGCTCCTGAATTCCGGATGTGATACATCCGGATGGAAATGGCGGCAGCCGGATGGAATTCCTACACGGATGGAATTCCTACCCGGATGGAATTCCTACCCGGATGGAAATCAGCTGGATGTAGTTGTCTTGCGAAGGCCATATCTTCCTCATTTCAGCTCCAATTCGTACACCGTTTGAAGCGTTGGATTCTTGACTTCCTGAGCTTTGAAATGGTATATATTATGTAGAAAATGGACTTCGGAAAGTGCTCCAAAAGTGAGAAATAAGACTGCAGCTGCTTGTCCTCTGTTTTCTTCACTCTGTTTTTCCTCTCTCCTTGCTTCTCTCCTTGCATACTTTGAACGACTTTGGCAAAGGGATATGGAGCTCCAAAGCTTGGTTTCTTCATGAATTTGAGCTCTTCATTGCTTTGCCATGGATTCCAAATAACTCTCCTCAATCTTGGATTGTTTTGGTGATCAAATTACTAACAAAAACACCAAAACTTGCACAATTTGATTAGAAATGTTTGCAAGGGTCCTTAACATGTTAATTGAGTTAAAAGACAATAAATACTACTCAAAAGTGTTTAAAAGGATTAATTACAAGCTACAAAATAGCACTTTTTGAGTAGTAATCATTAGTTAAGTAGATAAATGATAGAAAGTGTTATACCACCACTCGGCCAAAGGAAGCCATTTAGTCCACTCTTTTGGTCTATCACCTGTCATACACCTTCAGTACTACTCCAAGCACTTATTAACCACTTCTATTTGACCGTCAGCTTTAGGGTGATAAGTAATGCTCCTCATTAAACCAACATTCAGTTGAAAAAATAAGCCTTGCCATAACTTACTAGTAAAAATAGGATCCCGATCACTTACAATCGACTTTGGTAGGCCATGTAATTTGTGGATATTATCTGTGAATGATTGTGCAACATCCAAAGCAGTATAAGGATGGCTCATAGGCATGAAATGAGCATACTTAATCAATCTACCACCACAAATATGACTTGCTTACCATGTGACTTGGGTAATCTTTCTATAAAATCCATGGATATGTCTATCCAAACTTTCTTCGGAATGGGTAACGGTTGTAGTAGCCCAGGGTAAGAAACATAGGTCGCATTCTGCCATAAATGCACCTATTTCTTTACACATCTTCTTCCAATAAAAAGCCTGTAGGATTCTTGTCAAAGTCTTCTTTATACCAGAAGTCGGATTTCATCATCCCCCATTTCCTTCTAATAAATAAATTTGTCTCCTTTTACACTTATGCCCAGGTTCATATTTTTCGTCACAGTAGTAACATCGCTTTTTTTCCCTCTTGTCCTGTCCTACATCTCAACTTGAGATATTTTTTTTATTTGGGGAATTTGTCTAAGGGTTCCTCTTCCTATTTCCTGTGTGCGTGGTAACAGGCTAGTAGTGATCCTTGATGAGGACTTGGCTTCCTTAATCATTGTCTCCATGGTATTCGCTTGTGGTAAAGCCAAACCTATGGCTTGAATCAGTGTAGTAGGTTGAAACATCATGACTTGATTCTTGATTGTATCTCTCAAACCACTTATGAAACATTTCACAAAAAATTCCTCAGTTAAGCCTCTAGTCCTTGCCATTAAGACTTCAAATTGCTCTTGATGAATTCGTACTGGTCTGGTTTGCCTCAATTTAGTAATCTAGCCCATCGGATTGTCATACGTTCCCAGTCCAAATCGCACATTTACATCTACAGCGATAGAAGCTTCATAACCCTGAAACCATTCTAGAGTCTTACCCTCTAAATGAATAGAGGCAATCCCAACCTTCTCCTATTCCAAAACTTCATTGTATTTGAAAAACCTCTCACACTTATACACCCAACCCGTAGGATTTCCAAACCCCCCCTTTCCCCTTCCCCCGAAACCATTATAGAGCCTTACTCTTTAAATGAATAGAGGCAATCCCAATCTTCTCCTATTCCAATGCTTCATCGTATTTGAAAAAACTCTCACAATTATGCACCCAACCTATAGGATTTCCTCTTTCAAAAGTTGAAAAAGGCAATTTAGAAAATTTGGTTTGTGAATGATTTGTGCCAAAAGCAAAACCTGTTCTTGGCTTGGTTGGAACTAAACTACTAACCTCCATGGAAACCATTGGAACCAACGATTTTTCCGTTAGTTGATCAATTTTGAGGTTCATCGTTGTCATCATACGAGTTAACTCTTTCAGCTTTGTCGATTGCTTATCTGAGGTCTCCTTCAATCGCTTTACGGAATCCTCCAAACAACGAACTTCTTGTGTTCAAGTTCCATCCGCCATTCTTGGTGCCAGGTCATGACTCTGATACCAATGAAACAACTAGTAAGAAGAAGACATAGTGTAGACTACGAAAAAATAGAATTTTTTTATTGAATAAATTTTATGTTGTCTCTACCTAGGAACCGGTCCTTTTTTATACCTAAGACTCAATGAAAATAAAAGGAAAGCATAGATAATGGAAAACATAAACCATATAATAAAAAAAAATCAAGCAATTGACAAACTTAGCTTATTCCTAAATACCTAAAATAACCAAAATAAAATCACGGAACCTAATTTAAAATGGATCATTGCAGAGCATTGGTGGGGTCTGAATTGTAGTTGCATAGCCATCATGTATTTCGGAAACCCTAAACGATTCTGAAAACCCTAAGCAAAAGCGACTTTGCTTAGTAGAGTTTGGAAGCTATTCCATGCTTTGTCTCGAAAATCAGATACAAAAATCTATATAATAAGAGAGGATAAAGGTACCAGTTTTAGCTTGAAGTCTCTCAAATTTTGATAAGATATATTGATTTTTGGAGAAATTCAATTTCAGTTATTGTCATAGTTCCTTTCACTTGTTTAGTAGTAAAGACTTTTTAAGGCTTAGAAGAGTGTTATTCTTATGATACCTTTCCAATAACTAATCTGACCCTTGGTTTTGAATTAGGTTTTTCTCATACAAGTCTTTTCCTTCAAAAAGGAGTCACATTAGGGTTTTATTTTTTATTTTGTTTTCTTTTTAAAAAATAAACTAAAATAAGTGGTGATTCTAACTTTTCAAAATTCATTCCTTCCACAATAAAAATGAGTTTCACATTTGAGTGGGAACCCACATCAAAACTATGGTTAACGGATATTGCTTAAAGGATTTAGAAACTTTGTAATTTTAATGAAATAAATTATTATGAAGAATAGATTCCAAATTTAATAATATTTTTTAAATTAGAAAAATATAAAAATAAAGAAAAGGAATTTAAATTGTGAGGAATAAATTTTTATTTTAAATTATTCTTATAAATTCTAAGAGCTCGTTTGGCAATGTTTTTTAGAGAAACACTTGGGAGGTGTTTATTTAAAAAAAACACTTCAAAATTTTTCATATATTCCTAAAATACCCTTTCCCGCTATCTTCTGTTTCCTTTCTCTCAGCTTCCTTCTCACTTCATCTTCATCTTTCACTTCCATTTCATAAAAATAATTTTTTTTAGCTTTTTTAACAATATACTAAATGTTCATATTTTTTTTGTAATAAAAGTTTTTTATTTATTCTAATTTTTTTTTGCAATAAATGTCATTTTTAGTAATTTATTATTATTAAAAGCACTTTTTTACTTATGCGATATATCATCAAAAAAAACTATTAGAATCACTTTTCCAAATTCTCATAAAAGCGTTTTTCACAAAAGTGTCGTAGAAAAAAACACTTCCAATAAAAACACTTCCTCTCGAAGTAGTGTCAAACAGGCTTTAAATATATTTAAGATATTTTTTCTAGAATCTTTAATAATTAAATCTGGTAATTCATCCATAATAACATTATAAAAACGCTTTTAGGAAATTATATGTTACATCAAAAACAATAATTAATTAAAATTCATATTTTTAAATTTTGTAAAATCAAAATTAAACTAGAATGATTTCATTTAAAAAAAAAATATCAACATTTTTCAAAACTTAAATAGCTAATTTTTAGTTACTGGAACAATCAAGACAATCCACAAAAAAATGGAGGAAAAAAAAAAAGGCCTTGCAATTTAGAAACTCTCAATTCTTTGTTAACTCACTTGTGTTTAGTTGAAACTTTCATTAAAATTACATAAAAATTTATTTAAAGCTTCTCAATAAATTATTATTATTTTTTGAATAATTTTTATTTCACTTTTCTAAAAAAGAATTTATATATATAAAAGAATCCAACAGTTTTGAAACAAAGAAATCAACAACAATAATCAACCCAGGAAACTAAATCAAAGAGGCTTCATAATTCAATGAGCAAGCATTCCAATTAACTAAGAATGCATGAAATCATAAAACAGCTGAATGCACTAAACCTATATTCTTCTATTGTTTGCCATGCAAAAAACTATTTTAAATTAAATTATAACTAAAAAATAAAATAAACTACATCATGCATTTGATGAATTGATCTAGATGGGAACATATTATGATCTTTAAGTGTCACACCCCAAGACCCACTCCAAGGGTGTGACGGTCATTTCTCACCTCAAACCCGAAGGCTTAAAGTGTAACCTGACCCAAACAATCATATTATAACTGGAAGTAACCAATTACCAAATACCTATTTAGAGTAACGGAACAAAATTCTAAAATCTTCAAACTTAACTTTAAAACTAAGCATCCATCAACCAAAATCCATTATCCAAATAGATTGCAAACTCAAAAAAATCAAGTGCTAACAAATTTTCATAATCTCCAAATCTCAACTTCAAACTATCATAAAATAAAAAAAATTTGTAAGTTCAAATCTAAATAGCTTCCAAAAATCAAATAATCCAAATGAACATAAACTTATAAGCTAACAATGTCCAAAAATAACATCCTAAGCAAAATCCTAATGATGACCATTCCCCAACCTAGCCATCACTCCTCGTCTGAACTAAGGGTACTTGAAAAATTATCAACAAATAGGAAGGAGCCCAAAGCCCAATAAGGAACATTAATGCAATCCATGGATCAAATATTTCGAGTTCACTTGCAAAATAGGAGATATTATAACTAATTATTTTCATAAACCTTTGAGCCAGTTTTGCCAATACATTCAAAACTTTTAACTGTACACTTTCATTTCTGTTTCAAACATTTTCATATCAAATTCAATCAAAACATTCAAATTATTTATTTACTTTGGTCATCAAACATCAAATGGTGCCTATTTAGGTGGGACATTTCAAATAGGTGGCTAGCCTCAAATTGTTCCTTTAAGGTGGACGAAACCAAACACTACTAGTACTAGTAACCTCTAACCAAACCCCTAGAGGTTGGGGTCCAAATCAATTACATTCCCCACCAAGAAATGTAAAGGTCGACTATTATATTCCGTTGCAAAACATAATATCTTCACATTTCTCTGTTATAAACAAAATGTAAGGTTCTAACATACTTTTCATGCAAAACATATTTGATCCATGCATAAAATGAATAATAACTCAAAACGTTTTCAAATGATGCATATAAAAATTTGTTTCTAAAAAAAACTTGAAAGTGGGAAAATATAATTTATAAATAAAAGAAAGTAAATTTTTTGGTATTATAATTATATTAATGATGGGTGTAAGTTAATAAATAGCATAGAATTTAATTAGTGAATTAAATTACAATTTAATTAAATTATGTTGTGTCCTAAGAAATTTGTGACATCCCACATAGGATGGGGGGGAAAGTTCTTGGCACTATATAAGTACGGGCTTCTCTTAGCCCTGTAGACGCGTTTTAAAGCCGTGAGGGCCCCTTTGGGTCTAAAGCGTACAATATCTACACGGTTGGGAGCGGGTCTTACAAATGGTATCAGAGTCGATCCCCGACCTCGATGTGGGGTTTGTTTGGTCCCATAAGGGTGTTTGTTTGGCCCCACAATCCCATGGGACACAACGAGGATGTTGTGTTTGCATGGGGGGGGGGGGGTGTTTGTGATGTCCCACATCGGATAGGGGAGAAAGTTTCTGGCACTATATATGAGAGGCCCCTCTTAATCAAGTAGACATGTTTTAAAGCCATGAGGGGCCCTTTGGGTCCAAAACAAACAATATCTACATGGTTGGGAGTGAGACATTATAAATGGTATCAGAGCCGATCCCCGACCCCAATGTGGGGGTTTGTTTGGCCCCATAAGGGTGTTCATCTGTTTGGTCCCGCAATCCTATAGGACACAATGAGGACGTTGTGTCTTGATTCGTTCCCAATTGGTGTCTCAGCTGATTCATGTCCTCTCAATGGTACCTAACAGTTGTGCCATTTGATACGTGTCCAGCTGGTGTCCCTTGATTGTGGTCCCTAGGGAGTAATCAACAAAATTTATAACCTATTACACCATGTACTAGGATAGCCTTAGATAGCATAGCATAGTGGCTCTAGGGTCGTTCACTGGGATGGGTTTTCACTTCACAATTGATATTAATTCAAAGATGAATTGGTGCCTTTTCATTTCAAGGTTAGCTTTAAAAGAAACCATAAAGATGTTTGAGTGAAAAAGGTTTGGTTTTAAACTAACCAAAAATAATAACTGATTTTAATTATAAAGAAAAGTGTTTCTTGGAGTTTAGATCACTGGGCTCAGATTCCTTGTACAAAAAGGGAGTTCCAGTCACTTGTTTATTTTCCTCGCATTAGAGAATTAACATATAGTTAATTCTCTAACCGGTGTGGTACAGATGCTTCCTCTTAATGGGTTCAAACACTAAATCCCTCTCACTGATGCAACTTGCAATGGTTCGTGCCTCTCACCTAGCATTTGCCATTCAAGGTGATCTTTAACCTTGGATTTTCCTTCACAAGCTCGCAAGAGATAACTAATGGATGTCTCCTTAGAGTCCAAAAGCTTACCAAGTGTTGGCTATTCTAGAAAATCCTACCTTCAAACCACCTTCCAAAGGCTCGTAAGAGATAAACTAGTGCATCTCAATGGATGAAGATCACTTGCCTTACCAAGTGTTGGCCCAGGTGATTTAAAGGCGTTTTAAGTTAACTAAAAAGATAAAAACCATTAACGGGTCACACTTTCTCTTCATTAAAAACTAAAACAACAAAACTTCCAATTTATGCATGTGGAAACTTACCCGGCTTTCTTCACTCCAAGAGACAAAGAGCCTAGCCTCTCATCCTCTGAGGAAAAATCCTCAGAGTTTGATTGGCTAGAAAGAAAACTAACGAGAAAAAAAAAATATAAATATATGAAGGAAAAACAGAGCAAGTGCTCTGTAATATATATATCTTCCTCCTGTCGGATTACATGATCATTCCCTCCATGAATTATGATGAGAATTACAAAACTATATATAAGAGGTTATTCACCCTTTGTTCTTACTTAAAGACTAAGGAATCCTATGATAGGTGGATTACAAGGAGAGTTTGGGGATTTAGACATCAAATATCTAAAGCAAAATATCTCCAAATGTCGGTCGCACATATCGGGAAGCTTCAGGAGAACACCGCGGCACTATGCAAAAATCCGGGTAATCTGAAATGTTGGTCGTGGATGCTCTCCGGGTGAGCGCTATCAGGGGATCCGAATATGTCTGACTGGGGAATTTGAAACGTCCTCCTCTCCCATCCGGCGTCAGGCGCCGGATGTGAAATATCCGGGAAGGTGGAAAGTCGTCCGGATAGAATGGCGATTGTGAGACATTCGGATAAGGTAGAACATTGGCCGGATAGAATTGCGATTGTGAGACATCCGGGTGGAATGAGTGAGAATTTCTGTCCGGATGGAATGAGTGATGCTTTCCGTTCGGGACTCCCTTAGGGAGAAGCACACGGCACTCGCGAACATCACACCCGGACGATAGCATATCCTATCCGGATATGTTGTCTGGATCATGACTAAAGTGAGCAAGCCTTGCTACGTCATTACGACAGCCTGCCACAGCCTATGTTCCGCCACCTTCGATGGTGTGTCCGGACGCCCTGTTCGGACATCTTTTGCATGGATTCCTAAGAACTCTCCTCAATCTCGGATTGCTTTGGTGATCAAAAAGCTATCAAAACACCAAAAATTAACACAATTTGATTATAATTTATTGCAAGGGTCCTTAATATGTTAATTGGGTTAAAAGGTGATAACTACTACTCAAAAGTGTTTAAGAGAGTTAATTACAAGCTATCAAATAGCACTTTTTGAGTAGTAATCATGTCTGCATAGGGGGTGTTTGTGACATCCCACATCAGATAGGGGGGAAAGTTCTTGGCACTATATAAGTATGGACTTCTTTTAACCCTATACACTCGTTTTAAAGTCGTAAAGACCCCTTTGGGTCCAAAGCGGACAATATCTACACGATTAGGAGCAGGTCGTTACATTAAGTTTCAAACATGCTTTCCGGTGTTAATAAATATAAGATACATGTCAATATTATAAGAAAATCAATGGCAAGTGTATTCTTTGGAGGAGTATTTTTAAGTTTATGGTTTAAAGGATAAGAATCTAGACGAAATGCACTCATCTTCAACTTTCACAAAAGTAATGGTATTGAATTTTAAGTAGTAGAATGAGGGGGTATTTGGTAAAACTTAATGCTTATTATGTATGAATTTTATGTGGCCCATGTGTATATTATTATGTGATATTTATTTAAATATCAAACCAAGTATTATGGTTTAATAAATAATAAAGCTAAAATTCTATTAGTCAATTTTTGAGAAGTTAGTTTCCTAAATTAAAGGCACTTTGATGGAAAGTGCACTTCTAATTCTATAATAAAATTGGTCATCTCTCCACCCTATAAATAATCATTATATTCCATCAATAATACGTATAAGAGAAAACCTAAGGGCGAAAGGGTTGACGAAGAGAAACACAGTTTGTATTACGCTTATTGTTTGGTCTCTCAAAAAATTCCCTACGAATTAAAGGAATTTTTTTGTTTTTTTTTTCTCTCTCAATAATAGAATTGTGAAAATCATATTACTTTAGAATCATTGGCTATTATGATTGTTTTATAGGAATAAGGGTTATTATTGTTCTGCATAAATAAAGAAAATATAACATGTGGTATCAAAGCCATGGTTCAAGAACTTATGATTTTCCTTTAAAGATTATAATTTTATGTCTCTTTTATGATATCAAATTTTGATGAGAGAATTAAATTTATTGATTGTATTTTTTGCTACAATCAAAATATTTTATCGATATTTCTTTATTTGATATTTTTGTATTCGATTTCTTCATAAAATCAATTATGGTGGCTTCAAGTATTATATGAATTACGATTTTATGTCAATTATTATTTGTTGTCAAATAATTGTTTATTGTTATTAATGCACGATTTGAATAAATTGAATTCTTTATGGCTTTATGTTAAACTTGATCCTTTTATGAAGAAATTGTATATTGTACAACTTGGGATCATAAGTTATTTTTAGCAAATTGTCTTTTATGCTTCCATAATAGTATTATAAAAGTTTAACATGATTGAGATTTTGTTTAATTTGATATTCATATTATGTTTTTTTGCAGTCACCAAAGTGGCCAAACTTTAATATCTTGAATATCGACTTTTATAATAATTATTTATATTATACAATTTGAAATTCGCTTATGAACGGTTTGTTAGTCACCAAAGCGGTCAAACCTTAAAGTTTTGTGTCTATCAAATTGTATAATATTATTATTGATTACCTATTATGTATGAGGTGATATAAGAATGACTGAATTGCTATGGGTTAAAGACCATTTGGCTAAAGGTCTTATTATGGGTGATTATTTATATGAACTATACATTATGGATATTATTGTTAATGTAATGCAAATTGGCACTTACGAGATTTTGAGATAGAATTCATATAAATATAAATGGAGCTAATTATGTAAGAATTTCTCATATAATCTCATATTCTTACTATAGTAACATGTCTTTCATGTTTATAATTTTGTATTATTATTGATGTATAGAAAGCCTTTGATATTTGGCCTATTTACGAAGTCTCATTATGTTTTTTCATCATGTTTGATAATTCTGATTATGATAGTTGTAATATTATGGTTTTCCAATAAACTTATATGTTTAACTATTACATAATGTTTATAATAATAGTTAAATATTGATTTATTACAAAGTAATTTTTTTTATGATAATTATATTATCACATAGGAGTTCATACTATTTATAGTGTGTTAGTCACCAAAGTGACCATACTAGAGAGTTGATGAACATCCTTTAAAGATGTAAATGTTGTTTATTACAAAATTTTGAATTCATATAATGTAAAGTTTGTTAGTCACCAAAGTGACCGAACTTGGAAGTTTCATGAATTTCATATTGAGTAGTACATACTTATGTTATTCAATTACTCATTACTTATGGATGTTTGCAACATATTTAAGTACTTGTTGAATGAGTATATTGAAAGATATTTAAGGATTTACCCAACCACTTTATGAATAATGAATATGATGGGATAAATCATATGCTTTAGTTAGATTATATTTGTACATCCAAATATCGCAAATGTATTTTAACATGGCCTATGAAGTTATCCATTAAAATATATATTAAAGACTAAAGTTATTATATATTGTAATATCTACCTAAAGGAGAGTTGGAGTATATATGTATTGTTTTTCTAAATTAGTTGTTTGAATCTGATTGTGTTTTTGCTTATAGCTTACGAAGTTTAATTACGAAAGCAGGATATTTTATGTTACAATATTGTCCTCAAATTTGCTTATTATTTTTCAATATTAAGTTTATTATTGTTCCTCTAAATAAAGAATATTTACGATTGGGGACTAATTAATATCATCATGAATTTTGATGATATGTAAGAAATGAACCCTTCAAACTGATATGACTACAAGACTAAAGAGCCTGGAAATAATTGATGAATTTCCATTTTATGCAATCCTGTTTTAGTATAGACCACTTCAAATCTATCCAAAACATTATTAAGAATGAGTGTGATATATTGAATTGGTGATCATATTTCTTTGAAAGGAAACAAGATTACTTGATGAAAATTCATTCCCCTTGAAGATTTATGAAACTTATATGAGGTCAATGATTAAAATCTACAAGAATTATGAATGAATCAATTAAAAAGGTGATTTTTGTGAAATTATTAAGAATCATAAAAGGAAACTCAAAATGTTGAGTATCACTTTATTGGAAAATTATGAATAGTTGAAGGATTGAATAAATTGTAAAATATGATTTAAAAGAACAGTTAAGTTTTGTTCTTTTGTATGATTAAAATTATACTTTATTAAAGTTTTTCTTTTAATGAAATTAAAAAACAAATAAAATCAAAGTATGAAGTTGGACAATTATGTTTTAATGAAGTTAGACATTGTATGCACTTGATACTTATGTTATATCATGTATAATTGTAATTCAATGCTACTCAGTTAGGAGTATGTCAAGTATCTCTTATTACCCCAAAGGTATAAGGTTTACAATCCAAATCAAAGTATCATAAGTGATTGTTGAAACTAATAATGTTATGGTTCATTAAGAATGTTGATATCAATGGGAGTGATAAGTACCATGAAATATGGTTACCTAAGGAGTTATAATAAAGTTGTTTTTAACTTTATAACTTTTAAAATGTTGCTTTCTATTAACGAAGGTTAAAGTTAGTAAGTAGCAACTAAATGATCAATTACTCTTAAATGAAGTTAATTGGACCTCTTATTATTAGGAATGACATTAAAAATAAATAAATAAATCTTAGAAGGGGAAAGATTTGTTATTCCAAGTATCAACCATGTGGTATTATAACCACATAAAGATTTTTCAAGTTAGACATTTAGCATGAAATGTTCAACTTTTAGTTTTATTTGATACTTCAAGTTTGTTTCTCAATTAATGTAAAATGTGTGCCAAATGGGAGAATATCATATTTTCATTAAGTGATTCATATTTTAATGATTAAGTTTAAGAGATAAACTTGTGGTATCAATTAAAACTATCACTAAAAGTCAATTAAAGTTTATATACAAATTTTAATATTCCTTCTATGATATCATAATGTTCTTTGCATTTAAGAAAACTACTATGATTTAGTGAATATATCCAAAGATCAATGGGAGAAAACTTATTTTTATATTGATAATGTCTTGCTAGTTATTACTGGATTTCTATTTATTGCATTAAGTTATGAAATAAAATCTCAAAATTTTACAATAATATATATATATATATATATATATATATATAATAAATAAAAAAGACAATATTATGTGATGGAATAACATATCCTATTTGAAGTTACATGAATTATTAGACTGACTCATAAAGTATATATTTAAAGTTTTTTGAGATATTTGATGGATTAAAAGTGTTATGAGAGAGGAACCCTGTTGTATGCTTTCCATTTACTTTCATATTCAATTATGTTGAATGATAGTTGAAAGTCTACTTTTGTTATTTGTTCCTATTAATTGAAGATTATGCAAAGGAACAATATTATGTAAAGGGATGACAATCTTCTATCAAAGTATGTATTGTGGCATAATATGTCACAAATTATGAATTATGGTTGCGATATATTATTTTAGAACTTGAATTTGTCGACTTTATTTCCAAGTTGCTAAAAATAATATATTCTGCTATCATTTCTCTTTCAACAACAAATATTTTACAATCATCGAGCACATAAGGTTAAAGATTTTTGTTGTGTATGTGATAATTCAAAATCAAGAGTGTTAAATTAATTGATTATGTGTACAACTTATGATTGAAGAGCTAATGATGAAAAAAGTGCTACTAAGACATTGAATACCATGTAGAAATTACAAGTCTTAGGCACATTATAGTATTGGTCTCATGATGATGATTATTTATCGAACACTCTGGAGCTCAATTATATGCTTTTGAAATTTCCTTATATCTGTTTTGTATACATAATTGCATACAGATTAGCGTTAAAAGGAAAGTCTTTGACAAAGACATTATTGTAGACTATTATTGTACTTCTCATTTATAGGTCATGTTAAGTGAGAGCTAATTGTGTACAACCGCTGTGACTCTCACTAGTTTTTACTTAATTATGATTTATGATGTGATAAATGTAAAAATGTTTTAGCTTGATGTTTTGTGCTTTATGTTTTATTTATTAAATCATGAAATGAAAAAAATATCACATGGGCCAAGTGGGAGAATGTAAGAATTTTATGTGGCCCACGTGTATATTATTATGTGATATTTATTTAAATATATATCAAATTAAGTGTTATGGTTTAACAAATAATAAAGCTAAAATCCTATTGGTTAGTTTTCTCTTAAATTAAAGGCACTTTGATGGAAAGTGCACTTCTAATTCTATAAGGAAACTAGTCCTCTCTCCACCCTATAAATAAGCATTCTATTCCATCAATAATATACATAAGAAAAAACCTAAGGGTGAAGGGGTTAAGGGAGAGAAACATAGTTTCTTTTACACTTATTGTTTGGTCTCTTCAAAAATTCCCTATAAGTTAAAAGTTTTTTTTTGTTTCTTTTTTCTTTTTTCTCTCTCAATAATAGAATTGTGAAAATCATATTGTCCTAAAATCCTTGGCTATTATGATTGTTCTACAAGAATTAGGGTTATTATTGTTCTGCATAAATAAAAAAATATATAACATATTACTTAATGACTTAAGTTGACTTTAAGTTAAATTATACTTTTTACTTAAAACTTGTTACATAATTTTTACTTTAAGTATTAAGATTGTTTGAAAAAAAAAGTAACTTAAAATTTATTATAAATCATCAAATTGATATTTATTTTCATAAATTATAATTAGGGGAAAAGAAGTCGAATAACAATGGAGGTCATGGAAGAGCAAAAAAGATTATGAAGATAATTAGGATAAATAAGGATAAAAATGTAAAATGAAGATGTGGAGTTAAGAATAAATTAATTATTTTTACTTATTATTCAAAATTATTTTTTACTTTAAGTCATATTATTAAGTTATTTTACCAAACATACTTAATTTATTTAATAACTTAAATTAAGTTATTAAATCACTTTAAGTTATTAAGTTAGTTTACCAAAAAATCCCGAGTAAAAGCAAATCACCAAAATATCCTCCAGATTGAAAAGAGTTGAATTATCTGTTATCAGTAGTGTGATGACCCATGCATGCATTGAGACATTTATTGTAGCAGCTCGTTGGTAACTGAGTGAAATAAATGCAATATTGAGTTCATGAGGAAATAAATGCATTGGCCTGAGAGGGGCTCATGAGGAAATGTTGAGTTCTTCACTACACAAAAAATTTTGCATAGAGATTCATTGTGCTGTCTACCGAGATTGGTGGGAATTTCAGTTGCAGGGCGGGCCTTCCTACAAATCTAATCAAAAGGTTTGTGATCGAACTTATTCCTCTTTGTTATGGTTATGTTTGATTCCTAGAAAATATTAAGGAAATAAATAAAAAATGCAAAAAAAAATAATTTTTTTTATATTTGACTGTCCTATAAGAAATATAAAAAAAATAAAATATAATTAAAATTAATTATAAACTTATATATTTTTAAATTATTTAATTTTTATATTGATGAGTTAAAATAAATAAAATAGGTTTGAAGTAACAAAAAAAATAATTTATCGACTTTTAATCTATTTTTTATTTTTCTTCACTTTTTCTTTCCTTCTACTTTTCCTTTATATTTTATTTCCCTTACATTTTCCCTCAAATTTTCTAGAAACCAAACATAGCCTATGTCAAACAATAGATTTCTGTCAAAGCATGAAGAAAAATGGATTTTAGGGAAAATACGAGGGAAAAAATTAAAAAGGAAAATGGATAAATTGTTGTTATATCAGAAATGTTGGCCGATCAAAGATCTTAATTCAAGGAGCCCATGCTTGAGCTAGGATTCGACCACCTCAGGCCCATTGTGAGGCCCAAACTCTTCGCCCAAAGCCCTTGCTCCTGGTGCACGCTGATTAAAGGCAATTTTATAGACTAACTTTGCTTCCTATCCTTCCGGTGTGGAAGTGACTTAGATGGCCATGGGATTTAAACCTGGGTCTTTGGCTAATAATTTTGAGGATAATAAAATATATTGTTATTCAAATCCAACCAAATTTAAATAATAAAATCTTATTTTATCTTAATAATTAAAAATGATGATGATAAAATTAAAATTATTAATAATTTAATAAATCTTTATAATAATTTAATTATCAATATCAATAATGATAAAATGATGAAATGTTCTTAAAAATGAATTATTTAATTTTTTATAATTATTTTAATTTTAATAATATATAAATTATATATTTATAATGTAATAGATACGCCCATGGTATCCCTTCGTTCAACTGGGAATCAGCAACTATTTTATTTTATTATATAGCTGTTACAATCCCGAATTGCGACTACTCACATGCAAATCTGATTGGTTCTGACACGGAGTTCCAGGCCAGTTACAATGAGTCCAAAAGTGTGGGCCATGTTGATCTTTGACATGCTAGCTGGTGGCCACATTCTCCGCTCTAAATGATCTTACCTTCATTCTCACTACCATCATGAGGACTCTGTCAGGACATCATGCCGTAGTTAACTACGGACAATACCCATATGGTCACTAATGCAACGACTAGTGCCAAAGGAGCAGGATCCTATAATTATGTGGATTTTATTGAAGACCCGCAGGCTTACTTCCTGTCATCACTGCCAAGTTTGCTTCAAGCGACAAAAGTTCATGTTATTAAAATAATATCTGAACACTCCCCAAACAAAGAGTATCCCCCTGCTCTCAGGTGACACTGAGATCATTGAAGCATTCTACAGATTCTTAGTGCAAGTCAGAAGGATGGAGAAGGAGATTTTTGAAAAGGAATGTTGATCATGCTGATCCAACATGTAGGAATAGATGTGGCGCTACCACTTCACCATATAAGTTACTTATTCACATCTTAGAGCCCTGGGTTACTCGTAAAAATGTACCTAATGGAATTACAGTGATAGAACTGAAGGATTCCCCTATGTTAGTGTCAATAGTACAATGGGTAGTCTCCTGTCTAGCAAGAAACCAATTTCTTCAACCTATCAATGAGGGTAAGACACAAAACTCAAGACTTGTGAAGCACTGTATAGACTTGCTCAAAGTTGGTAACTCTCTTACCCGAAAAGACTCTTCCAACACATGCTTGGAGTTGGGGATGGTGATAAGTTGCTGGTTTCGGTTAGTCATATTCTGCGACCTTATTCCCTTTTAATTGGGAGGTGGCTTGAAAAATGCAGGTGAATCTTAGGCTTGTCCTTTAATAGAATTTCTTCCGTTTAAAAAATATAAAAATATGAAAAAATGAAATCCATTTCACTTTATAAGTCATTATAAGTTTAAAAACATGCGTAGTTGGCACACATATGGTATAAGACAAGGCAGAG
Source organism: Vitis vinifera (assembly GCF_030704535.1). Taxonomy (NCBI): domain Eukaryota; kingdom Viridiplantae; phylum Streptophyta; class Magnoliopsida; order Vitales; family Vitaceae; genus Vitis; species Vitis vinifera. Next base: position 23,647,810 of record NC_081814.1, on the reverse strand, counting down.
TGACCGAAAGGATTATATTCTTAATCACTTTTTTCATTAATTTATTTATTTTGACTACATTTGATTTCTAAAAATATTAAAGAAAGAAAAAAGATGTTAAAAAAATTGTTTTGATGGTCAAATTTGAACAAGTTATTAAAAGTTAATAAAGGAGATCATATATGCAAATTAGAAGTTAAATTTGAGTGAATTGAGAGGTAGATATATGTAAAAACTTACTAGACGGAAGTAAATAATAAAATTCAATCTACCTGTGGGGACCTTCCTCCACGTGTCAATCTGCATGTCAGTTCCCTCGATACTATTCGAATAACTTCCGAAGGGCACGGATCGTTTTGCCTGGATCACACGAGCACCCTTCAAGCAACACCAGACTCCCTAAGCGCGCGACGACTCCCAACCGGCCTTCAAGTCCTCCTTGCTACATGAAATGATTTCCATCTGACATGGGAATGACCGATGGTACCTTCTCCCATCCTCACGTCTACATCAATGGATTGTCACACACTGTCCCATACCCTCAACAGGTTGAAACGACGAGCAGCTACATCATGATGCACCATCTGACAACATTGCCAATTGCCCTAAACTGCAATGATAGCCCTGCCACCTACAGAATAGTCATCATTGCAGTAAAAGTCAAAGTGCCAGCTCAGCACTACATTGCCTCCCCCCTTGAACACTATAAAAAGTCATCCTGAAGCATAACCCAGGTACGCGCTTTTAAGTTGGTGACCTCACTCTCCTCTAAAGAGGGTTCCAACCCACCTATGTCTAACTTAAGCTTCGGAGGGGCTTGCCCGAGCACCCTGCCTGGACATCCTTTGTGTAGGGAAGAGGTTCACTCAGTCTGCTATTGCTAGGTAGAGGTTCTGAGTGGCACAGCATAAGGAGGATCTGACTCTAGTTGACCTCGCCTCAACACTACCGATTTCAATATTTCTAAAGTTATATTTTGATAGTTTTTGTATTTAGAAATTAAAATTCTTAACTATGCTAAAACATGCTTAAACATACTTGCTCCAATACTCTACCACCTATGATGAAAGTCTTGGATTAACCTTATATATACTAATGATTGTGATAGGCTCATGAACATTATATAATCATTGATCATATCAATCTTAAGGGAACTTTGTGATAGTGCTGAACCGAAAGGAATTTTATGTGGTATTTGTTGTGCCTATGAATGGGTGAAATATTTAGAGCTCTTTGTTCTAAGATGAGTATACATGCCTTTTTTTTCCTATCAACTCATTAGTAAGTCATTTCATTCATTTCTCCTTTCATTATATGTAGCAAAAGGATTAAAGATTCTTAACTTCTTTACAATGTTTTCATTCCTCTAGTCACTTTTTTCGCAGTGTTTTAGGAGGTAAGAAAATCTTAGTGAAATTTAAAATAACTAGAACATATCCTTGTTTCAATGTGATTGGTGTAAGGCACTTGTTCGGATCTCTTGGTTAATCCACTCCAATCCCTAGATCATTGGGGTGTATTTAAAACTATCCTAGGGATACTAGTTTTCGGATCGAGCCCTATCAAGTAGGACATGATGCAATGATGGTTGATTCATTAATAAATTTATGTTTTTTGGTTTCTTCTATTATTTCTTTTATGCATTAATTATTATCTAAGCTTTCACGCCTCTATCACTTGCATTGTATATAACTTAGGTGCATTAGGAGTTGCATAAAGGATACAAGTCATGGGCTCTTTACAAGGTGACAAATAGTTCACAATCGATTTATGGATTTAAACAATCCAATAAAGATTGTAGTGCACACCTTTTAATTAGAGGGATAGCTTGACTTGGCCGTTAGAATGGGTTTCCCATTGTGAGGGCACTAGTGTTCATAATTACATATTGGATAAGATCTATAGTGAATCATAAGGTAAGGCTATTAGTTGTCATGACTCACCAAGCTATTATACTGCATAGACTCTTAATCTTGAGAGGAAATTGAGTCTATGTTGAAACAAGTGAAAGGCTCTAACCAATGGGTGAGACCTTAATGTGGTCATATATTCCTATTGACTGGGTCACTATTGATGGAAGTTGGTGTCAATAACTATTCTCAATAGAGGCACCATGATGTCTCATAGCAATTATGTTAGGACATTAAGCCTCATTTATATGTTGATAATTTTGCTCCAATTAATGTTTAGCCATAGAAGTCTTTTTAGATAGTTACTTGTTTTCAATTGAAGATCAAGGGTTATTGTTCATCCTACCGGGAAGTCATAGGTACATCTAAAAATGTTTAGGTTGTGACACATAAGGCTTATTTGAGGTATAAAAGGGCCGATATAATTTTTGGACTTAAAATGTTTTTAAAATGATTTTTCAAAAAGTAAGGGTCGCTCAAGCGATTAAAAATTTACTCAAGCAATCAACCCACTCAAGCAGTAAGGACTGCTTAAGCGATCTAATTCTACTCAAGTGGTCTAATTCCACTCAAGCAGTCATGACAGTCCTATCAAGATTAGAAACAGATTTTGGATGAATTTCACTCTAACTCTAATTTGGAAACTTAAAATACCAAGACTACTTTGGCTTATGCCTATATATACTTCTCTAATAACCCCTTAAGGGTTACAGATTGTGGAGTTTTTGGAAAGATTAAAAATATATCATTTAAGAGACCTCTTATGCTTAAAAAGGACTCCTTAAGAGAAAGCCTAATTGCCACACCATTCTTGATCTCTCATTCAAGGATTTGAATCTTTGAATCGTGGGTTGAAGACCTTAATCCATTCAGAGTGGCTAAAGGATCTACTAGGGAGCAATAGGGAGTTGTTGCTTCACATATGTGGATCAAGTTATAGGTATTGGAGAGTAAATCTTTAGGGTAAAATGGTCAGGTAAATCTATTTAACTTGATTCGAATAATGGATTTAGATTGGTAGGTCTTAGACCTTGTGATTTTTTATCTCGATAGTTTGTGAGGGTTTTCCACGTAAAAATCTTATGCCTCATTACATATCTTTTTATTACTACTTATATTTTGGTTGATGATATTGATAATCTTGGACTAATTGGTTAGTTTGATTTTGAGGTTATTGGGTTGGTTATCTTAGTGGTTATATTGGTTACAACTATAACCAATTATTTTTATCCCTAACTTTTCTCAAGATATATTTTAATTGATTTATTGGGTTGCTATTGAGTTTGTTAGGGTAGTTATTCTGGTGATTATCATTATCCCTAATATATCTCAATATTTATATTTCAAATATCAACAACTTTATTATCTTTATCCTTAACCAACTACAGGATATTCTAAAAGTTAAAAATCATATTTTTATAAACCTAAATATTTTTTGTATTATCCATTTATTTATTTGGGATATCCTTGATATCTATTAGATCAAGAAAATGTTGGTTATAATTTATAAATATTTATTTAAATTTTTAAATCACCCATTCACACCCTCTCTCCCTTCCCCTCCCCCTGGTGTTTCATATTGGACTTCTAGTCATTATTCAAGTAGTATTTAAGCAATACCCATTTTTCAATTGGTATCAAAACGGATAAAAAAAATGATTCTTTATCCTACTAATTAAAAATCAAATTTTTATTTATTGTTTAAAAATCACATTTTTATTAATCATATAAGATAAAAATCAAATTTTTATTGATCCTATAAGTCCGATCTAGAACAATCTAAAAGTGGTGTTCCTTTGAATAGTCTACCCTATTTTGATCGGAATAAACACTTCTATTGGAAAGCACAAATGATGTTTTTCCTCAAAATGTAAGTCGAAAGGGTATGGAATTCAATTGAATATGGTTGGGGACCACCATTGATCCTTGATGCTCAAGAAAGATAAATAGGAGAACTTAAACCTAAACATGAATGGACAAAACCGATAATGAAGGTAGTGAAACCAATGTTCAACCTTTATTTAGTATTTTTAATGGAGTTTGTCCAGATGAGTTTTGCAAGAGAGCTAATTGCAAACGTGCAAAGGAAGCATGGGATATTCTTCAATTCACTCATGAAAGTACATCCTTTGTAAAACTTTCTAAATTACAAATGCTTGCTACTAGGTTTGAGAATATTAAGATGCATGAAAATCAAACTTTTTCTTCCTTTTATTCTAAATTAAGTGATATTGTAAATTCTTTGTTTAATCTTATAGAACCTATTCTTGATTCTAAGGTGGTTAGGAAAATATTTAGATCTCTTCTAGAAAGATTTAGACGAAAAGTAATTGTCATAAAGGAGAGCAAGGATATTGATTCCATGAGAGTTGATGAACTTGTGGGCTTCATTCAAACATATAAGATGACCCTACCTAATTCCCAAAGCCCTAAAGACTAAAGACTTTGTCTTTAAGGCTTCTAAGAATGAGGAGAAAGATATATGAATTTTCATGTGATATAACTAGTGATGAATTGGCCCATGTGGCCAAAAAGATTAAAAGGATCATGAAATTCAATAAAAAGTTCTACAAGAATCAAGAATTTAGAAAAGGAAAAAAAAAAACCTAAAGAACAATCATCCAATGAGAAAAGAAAAGGTTCCTCCAAAGGTAAGGAAATTAAATGCTATCATTGTGGAGGTCTGGGACATTATGCTCATAATTGTCCTAGCCCCAAAGATGTCAAAAAGTCTATGCAAGCAACCTTGAGTGATACAAATTATGAAGAAAGTGCTTCCACAGCTTCTAAAGATGCAAAGTACAATCCCAATGACATGTTAGCCTTTGTTGCATCTTTGAAACCTATGAATGATACTGGTTGTGATAGTGAGGATGATGAGTTTACTAATGAACAAAGGGTTGAATTTTTTTTTAATCTTGTTGTTGAGAATGAAAGATTACTTAAGAGTTATATGAAAAATAATGATATTCTTGAAGCTCATAAAAACAAAATTGATGTGCTTGATGTTGAAAATACTAATTTGCTTAAGAAAGTTAGGTTTCTTGAATCTAAACATCATTCTCTCCTTGAGAAGAATAATGCTCTCACTCAAGAGATAAAAAAACAATAAACCTTCTTCATTTATGAATGAAAATTTTCACCTTGGAACTAAAATGCTTAATGAAATTCTTGATAAATGCAAAACTCATGGTGATAAAAGAGGTTTGGGGTACATTAATAAAGATGAAACTCCATCTAGTGGAGAAACTGTGTTTGTCAAAGGTAAGAATGAAACCCCTAACCAAGTAAAATCTCCTAAAAAGACATCAATATACACACACTGAAAGAAAATTGGACATTCTCAATTTAGATGCTACACTAGGTTTCTTAAAAGGTTTGAATATCAAATGAATAAACTTATGAATGAATTTAATTCCCTTAAAAATAATATCTTGAATCATAGGAAAGAGAATAAAACCAATCAAAAACCTAGAAGTCAATCTAGTTTCTCCAAGTCACTACCTAGGACTAAGCAAGGTTGGTAGAGAAATGATAGATCTAAATGTCAAGTTGTGTTAAATACTCTTAAAGCTAAATCTTCTAGTGAGTGATTCCTTGATAGTGGTTGCTCTAGACACATGACAGGAGATAAAACCTACTTCACTCCTCTTGAAAATTATGATGGTAGGATTGTTAATTTTTGAGATGGAAACGTAGCTCAAGTGAAAGACAAGGGTGGTATAGTTATCCATGGTTGTCCTAAACTAGATGGAGTTCTATATGTTGAAGGACCCAAGGCAAACCTCTTAAGCATTTGTAAAATGTGTGACAAAGACAATAAAGTGAATTTTCACCAAGACTTATGCAGGGTAGTTAATAAAGAGGGAAAGGTAGTCATCACAGGACATAGGACTATGGAAAATTGTTATGTTATAAATCTTAACTCTAGAACCTCTTATGTGTAGTAGGTCAAAACTTGATTCTACTAAGCTCTGGCATAGTAGACTAGGTCATATAAACTATAAGGACCTTGTGCATTTAGTGAATACTGAAAAGGTTAGAAGTATGCCTAGACTTAGTGGTGAACCTAAACCCATTTGTGGTGAGTGCATGTAAGGCAAACAAACTAAGAGTTCACACAAAAAGGTTAAGGAGATAAGGAACACTAGACCTGTAGACCTTCTTCATATGGATCTTATGGGTCCAATGTGAACTGAAAATAGAGGTGGCAAAAGATATGTCATTGTGGTTGTAGATGATTTTTCAAGATACTCCTTTATGAATTTTCTTAGGGAGAAATTTGAGGTCATAGAGCATTTAAAGTCTTTATTTAATAGAATACAAGTGGAAATTGGTCATTCAATTGTAAGGATTAGGAGTGATAGGAGGTAGAGTTCGAAAATGCGGATGTTGACCTCCTTTGCAAGTCTAAGGAATTAAACATAAATGTTCAACCCCTAGAACTCCTCAACAAAATGGAGTAGTTGAAAGAAAGAATAGAGTGCTACAAGAGATGGCTAGGGTGATGATTCACATGCATAATAACCCTATGCAATTTTGGGTAGAAGCTATTAATACAGTGTGATACACTACTAATAGGATTTTTCTTAGGCCGGGAACAAAGAAGACCTCTTATGAATTATGGACTAGGAGAAAACCTAATCTTAAATATTTTAGGTCCTTTGGCAATGAATGCTATATACCAAGGGATGAGGAGAACCTTGGAAAGTTTGATGTTAAATCTAATGTATGTATCTTCTTAGGTTATTCTACCATGAGTAAAGCCTATAGAGTTTATAATCAAAATTCACATATTATCCAAGAGTCTTCTAATGTGGTTATAAATGATATTGGGTATGATCATGATATAATTTACAACCAAATTTTAACCAATGAGTCAATTGGGGGTAACCCCAAAGACTTGGAGATTGCTAAAGATATCCCTAATGATATCCCTAAAAGAGAAATTGACCCTAACAATGATGAAGTTGTACCTTTAGGTGACACTCCTAAAAAAATAAGGAATAAGAATAAATCCAGATTACCTAAGAACCACCCAATCTCAAATGTTATAGGAAATGTTAATGAACGAATGGTTATTAGGAGACAATCAAAATTAAATGAGATGGGTCTTGTACATTATACCTCTCAATTAGAGCCATAGAATGTGAAGGAAGCTTTGGAAGATGAATCTTGGACTACCACACTCTAAGAAGAGTCAAATCGGGTCTCTTTTTTTTTGTGATTGTCTTGTGGCTTGGCTTAGTAAGAAACAAAACTTTATATCCTTATCTACTGTCAAAGCTAAGTATATTGTTATTGGGAGTTATTGTATGCAAACCCCATGAATGAAGCAAATGCTTAAAGACTATGGAATTGAATAAGAAACCATGAATGTATACTGTGACAACTCTAGTGCTATAAATATCTTAAAGAATCCTTTTCTTCATTCTCGTACTAAACACATTGAAATTCATCATCATTTCATTAGAGCTCTTGTTGAAAAAAAGGTTGTTTCTCTAAAGTTTGTCCCCAATAAACATCAATTGGCAGATATTCTTACCAAACCCCTGGATTTTCCTAGGTTTAAGTACCGTAGGAAATCCTTAGGCATATGCCTAATCGATTAATCATCATAGGTATAGGCTTCAAAGGTTTTGAACTTAATGTTTATATCTTTTTGCTTCATTTAGCCTGATTTTTCTTTGAACATATGATTTTTGTTTATTTACTTGATATATTAGCATGATTCCTAATACCTCGAGTTTATGATTTAGAGAAATATACTATATCTACAAGATTTGATGTGGATAGATTCATAGATATTTGTAAATCACTATTGATGTATTTGATTCCTAATAATTAAACGTCTGTGTATATGAGAAATTCAATATTGGTTACATCTTGTACTTGATCAAGAAGGAGACTTCTTAAGTTGAACTTATTAATTAGACTTTGATTGCTTTGGAATGATCCATTTTCATGCTCAAATTTTATTATCCACATACCTTGTTTGACTATGATGATTATTTATTTCCTAAGGTGAGTCAGTACAAAATATTGAATTTTTGGTTAAGCATAACTTTCATACTCTTTCTAAGATTCATGCTCTTAAATGTATGCTACTCACTTGCAACATTTGGAAACACCCCAAGGTGGATACCAAGGCAACCATGAATGCAAACAAAAATAAAAATCAATATTGATCATGGTTTACAAAGCCTCCACTTTCAAAAGAAAAAAAAAAGAAAAGAAAAAGAAAAATGATATCAAATTAAGGGAGAGTCAAGTTGTGCTATATTAGATCAATGAGGCCATGTTAAATAGAAATCCAATGATCTTAATTCAAATTCATTGGATTTGTTCTTTAATTTGACCAAAGACATTTCTAGATCTTTTATAAGTGATCAATTTCGAAATATAGAACTAGACAATAAGTCATATTCCCTTGAAAATCAATACTTATGTTTCTATGTTACCTCTCTTATACATTGATGGTTAAGCATTGGGCTTTCAAAACTAAGATTATGATTAAGTCTAACCTTTAATCTTCAAACCTCATTCTTGATGGATTGATGTGTATTATCTAAAGTAACTTACCTAAGTTATTACCGATCAATCTAATGTTGAGCATTTTTTAACTTAATTATCTATTCATCTTAATTTATCATTAACTTTTGTTTCAATTGGTGTCAATCCTAGTTTCTAAGTTAGTTGAGTATTCTATCAATTGTTAGAATTGAAATTAGGCTCTAATCACTCAAGTGTTGCATCCAATGCTCAAGCCTCATCCAACGGCTTTAACGCTCAAGCGCTTTAAGTTACATCTAACAGGGTATCCATCGAGCATCCCACTCGAGCGGTAATCTACATCCAACGATACGTATGAGTATAAAAACCCATCTAGCGCATATTTTGATATTTCAAATGCTTTTTTTTTCTCTCAAACACTTTAGGACTCCATCTCTTTGTCATTTAATTTTTTTTTTTCATTTTTTGAGTTTTCAACTTTATAGCATTATTATGCACCTTTTCTAGGACATTTCTAGTGGATTAGATTTTCATTGTATTTTTCTCGGTTTTCGAGTCTCTTAGCATTCCAATAGCTATGTCTAGTCGTAGGTGTCAACAAGAGGTGACTCCTCTTGGGTCACTTGAGCCCATTCAAGGCTTCACTCTTTAGGGTCATTTTAACCTTTATGATCTTCTTTGTAAAGTGTTTCTACTCTCAAGAGTCACACGATCGTTTCTATACTCATTTTAAGATCCGTCATATCGAGGTCAAGCATTCTATCAACCTTTGTGTCTTTCAAGATACACCTATTCTTTTCATTCTCAAAGAGAGAGGGTGGGAATCCTTATTTACTTTGCAAGGTGTGTATCATCCTTTGTTGATTCGTATGTTCTATAAGAACATGCATACTGTTTCTCTTAGTCGCTCCTTCTAAGTGACCATGTTTGGTTAGTCATTTTAGATCACCTCTTTGTCAATTAGGTGTATACTCAGCATGCTTAGACTTGTTGCATGTTTTCCTTCCTTCCTTCAAGAATTTTAGTCTTTCACTACAAGAGAGCTTTTTCGATTCCAATTTCATTATACAATGCTCCTTGTGAGCTTCTCGCATATACTCATTTGGCTAGCTTCTCCAAGCCAGCTTAGATTTTTGCTACTTTCCTTACATATTCTTTCTATCCCTTGTCCCATCATACCAAGATTCACCAATCAACTACTTGTTTTATCCACGCCATATGGATAGTAGTCAGGTGATTATCAATAACATCACCCCCTACCATGACTCCTCTTTCCATCGTGGTGCACTTTCATTTGGACTCCTCATCTCTAAACTGTTGGAGCATATTGGCTTTAAGATTGCTACTTCACAGAGAGTCCAAGTTGTTTATGCCTTGTTGGAGAAAAGCTCTTGGGCCAAACACTATAGCCATGTGTATAGTCCTATGGCTTCTTCAGTTCCTGATGGCCCACAAGATGCTACACCAACTCAGCAAGCTACTTAGGAGGCACTTGTTAAGAATGATGAGATTGGAGCCATGGAGTAGGATGCACCCATACCAGAGGTTATTCCAAGGACTCGCTCCAATCGAGGTTGTGCTAGATCATCTAAAGCTTCTCATGGAACATCGTCTTTTGCACACTCAAGTTCTCAAGAGATGGATCCCATGTCTATAGTGCTTCAGAGGTTGGACTCACAAGACACTCAACTCTGTGAGATCTAGGGTCAATTGACCTACATTATTTTGTGGATCCATGCTCAAAGCGGTCCAAGCTTCTTATCTCCTTCGCCTCCTCCTGATGTTTATATATTTTAGTTTATCTTTATTTGTATTTTTTTGTTGATGTGGATTATTATTCATTCCTTATCTCTTGTATCCAAAATCATTATATATATATACACACATATATGTTGTTCATTTCTCTCTTTACCTTTTGTGTGTCTTCTCCTATTTATATCTTTATTACTTCGTAGAAACACCTAAAGAGATAAAATCCTTAGGTGTAAGTTGGGTTACAAGAGAAACACAGAAGTAGATGGAAAACTTGAGTTTTATGTGACTAAGACTGTAGCTAAAGGTTATAGTTTGAAACTTTGTTTCAATTATGGAAAACCTTTTCAATAGTGGTCATACTCAAATCCATCAGATTACTTCTATCTATTACAGTGTGTCTCATTTATGAGATAAAGCAACCAAACATTTTCATAGCAAAAAGCCTTATGTGTACAAGAAGGCACAGGGAAGCATGGTGATGCTCTAAGATCTTGTAGGTAAATAACAATCTACTCATTGGATATGATGTAGGAATATTGTCCTCAGTTAAGATCTGATAGTCTACTTAGTTTTAAATGAAAATCTAAAGGAATACGCAATATATTCTTGGGGTTAAGGTCCTTTAAGACAACAAGAATAGGAAAATTCCATGTCACCTACATTGATGAGCATTTGGTCAAGTACATGATGCAAAACTCCAAGAAGAGTTTGTAACTCTTTGGATTTGGAGTTGCCTTTCTTAGGATCAATGTCCTTAGACATCTATGGAGAAATATTGCATTAAGGCGATATCCAATGCCTCTATAATGGATAGCCTTAAGTATGCAATACTATGTGTTAGACTTGATATTTACTTTGTTGTAGGAATAATGAGTGGATTTTAGTTCATTTCCTAATATTGCTTTGGGCAGATGTCAAACATATGCTCAAGTATCCTTGGAGAATGAGGGATTATATGTTTGTGAGTATTTGCTATCAATTGGTACTCCTTTTGTACCAAGAAATCTGACTTTTAGTCAATGACTCTCACAAGACACTTCTAAGTATGTATACACTCTAAGTGGTTTTTATTGTTTTTATATCAACAAAGGAAGCCTTTTGGCTTATGGGTAGTTCCCTTGGCAATATCATTTAAGATCTTGTTATGTGATAATAATGGGACAGTGGCATAGCCTAAAGAACAAAAATACCACTGGAGGAGGAAACGCATAAAAAGGAAGTGTTACCTTATTATGAGATTGTATAGGAAGGTGATATGACTATGGAGTATAATCTTTTTGCAGTGCCTAATCTGCTTTTATGGCTCATGGGAGTTTTTTGAGATTGAGCCTCTAAAAATAAGACATGATGTAACAAAGTAGACTTAACCATCCTCTTACTATCCTTTTGGTGCATTGACATTGATTTGAGGATTCAGTCTATGTCTCTTACATTGTACATGACTTGGGTGCATTAAGAATTGCACAAAAGATTCAAGTCAGGTGTTCCTTATAAGTAGATAAGTTGTTCATAGTTGATTCATAGATTTAGGCAATCCAATAGAGACTATAATGCACCACCTCTTAATTGGAAGGATGCCTTGTCTTGACTGTCGGGATGGGTTTCTCATGGTGAGTGCACTAATGTATGTAATGCACACTAGACAGGACCTATGGTGAATCATGACACAAGGCTATCAATTGTCATGATTCACCAAGTTGCTATACTACATGGACTCTAAACCTTGAGAGGATATTGAGTTTGTACCAAAATCAACATGAAGCTTTGATCTTTAGGTAAGACCCTAAAGGGGTCATATATCCCTATAAATTGGGTCACTATTGATGGAGGTTGGTGGCAACAAGTATTCCCAATATAGACAACATGATATCTCATGGGATTGAGACAATATACGTGTCCCCTTGGGTGATCCAAAGGACAGGTGATCATGAAATTTCTGACCATAGTAATTCCTTTAGTGGAATTTGACATATGCTCCTTGAAGTTAAAGTATGTCAGTTGATCACATAATATGTGGGATTTGTAACTCAAGGATTTGAGAAGTAATCTTGATAAGTGATAACATTACCTTATTAGATTACGGACATCAGTTCATGGAAAGTTTACATGTAGTGCATAATAAGTCACAAACCCAAGCACTTAGTGTCTCATTGTTATTTACATAGGATACTGTTGTTCAGTTGATTCTCTATAGTGGGATGTTGAATTAACTTCAAAATTGGATTTTGAGAGAGTTGATACTCCAATGAGTCCTAATTGTCCTCGCTTTGAGCTCATATACCTTGTTAGCATGGATTATGAGGGTCGGATTAGTTATAGGTCCACTTTTGTGCATAAGGGTGTTTTAATAATTACGCAAGGTTGCATAGGAGTAAGTGAACAAAGTCTCTAGATTTGGCTAATTGATTAATTAGTAGGCCTTATTGGGTTAATTAATCAATTATGACTCATTTTAGGCTAGATTAAGTGACCCAAACCCATATGGGCTCAAGTCACTTTAGCTTAGTTAGGATCTCTATAAATAACCTATAGGGGTTAGAGTTTCTATAACTTTTGTCTTCCACCATCCAGAGAGAGAGTCATAGTCTCAACCCTCCTTTCCTCCCCACCGAAAGTGTGCCAAAAACAAAGTTGAGTCATCAGGTGGAAAATCGTCGATTTACGAGACTTCCAACAACTTCAAAGTCGTCTTCAACACTTGGAATTTAAAGTTTGAGAACATCCAAACCTAAAGGTTAGTACTTTAACCCTAAAAAATTTTTTTTTTTTTTATAAAATTAGTATTACTTCCGTTGCTTAGATCTAAAATGCCAACAAGTTCCATTTCATATATAAGATAGAGAACGATTGCAATTATCTTCCCAACCACTTGTTTCTCATTAAAAGCTTTCATTTCCTTCTTTGGTGCATTGATTTTCACTTGCAAACCATCCTAGTGCACCCATGTAATTCATCATAGCTTTATTTTGTATTAGTGCATTTATTTTGCTAGGTTAAGAGTATCTTTCATTGATTATTGAATTGAGATTGTGTGTGTTTGAAGCTTCAAGTTGAGGAATACTTGAAGATATTTTGTAAGCGCCCATTGAAACCAAAATCTAAGTGTAGAACATTGGAAGTTTAGTTGAAATTTCAAGGATAATGAAACTCTCACTCGATTAAACCTTGAAGAAAGTGGGTGTGTGCAAATAATGTCAAAAGTGTCAAACCACTATAAAACTTTGTGTTTACTCTATTCAACTCAATCTCTTTATATTTGCTCTTTATTTTTTAAAAAAAATTTATACTTTGAAAAGATTTTTAAAAACCTAATTCAACCAACCCTCCTCCCCCATCTTAGGTAACTTTCCTAGGCAATTGATTTTTTACATGAAAATTCATTAAGATTATTTGAAGGGAATATAATTACTTCTCTTTTAAATTTATTTACAACTCCATCATTGGAAAGAGTTAAATTTATTATAAGAATATATCATAATTGACCCTTAACAACTTTCTTTAATGCAATATAGTTTAACTTTAATCTATTCGCAAATTGATTTTTTTTTTCGCATTATGATGGTTGTTTATAATAAATATTTTCACAATAACTTCCAAGATTATGTATATTTCAAAATTTTAATGTGAGAAATTATGAAATCTATAAAATTTGTAGACATTTATTCCATATCAATTACAAATTTTATTTAATATATAAAAGGATACTATATATAAAGAAAATATAAAGTAATAAAAATAGCTCTAATAACACCTTACTCTAATAATGGATAAATCGATGTTAAATAAAATTAACTTCTAGATGTTATACTTTTGTTGTATCCTCTTGGTAATACTTTCCATTGGGTGTTACAAGTTTTTTTATTTGGATCATATTTTTGTTATCTTTAGTATTGTTTTATTAATATGCATTTTTTTTTTAAAAAAAATTTATAATTAGTGATGAAAAATAAGGTTTTTGGGTTACTTTTTTAAATACTGAAGAATCCTGATTAGTTGTTTCATTGACCAAATTTTTTGGTCTCAAGAATGGAACTATGAATATAAGAACCACTCTTTTCTCACAACACGAGTTTTAACCTGCGTTTTCATGAAGAAAAACAGGAAAACCTTTGAGAAATAATTTTTTTGTTTTTCTGGAAAGAAAAATGTATTCTTTCTTTGTTTTCAGATAAAGAGGAGAAAACACATATTTTCTATTTTTGGTTTTTAAAGAAAGGGAGTTCTCACTCAGAGAAAATTTTAGTTATTTATTTATTTATTTAATAGTAATAATTTCTAGGTAATTTTAAAACACTTAAAAATTATTTTCCTTATTTCTTTCATTTATTGGGTCAGGTCGATTCAACCCACTTAGAAATCTAAACTCAACTCTAACACCTTAAAAAAATAAAAAATAAATAAAAAGAGCAAGCCCATATCGTTTTCAAGATCCAGCATCCATGGATAGAGTTAGATGAAGGACCCACACACAATAAATAGTGTTGGATAAATGGAACTGACTTGATCTTTGGTGTGAACATTTCACACCCCCCCTGTTCACCCATCTCCATAATAGTCCATATAAATGCTGACAAGTGGGCCTCCACCCTGCTATTTAATTAGTCCAATAGAATTCACAAACACGGCCGAAACCTCCCACAAAGTCCCTACTCAAAATGACCATTATACCCCTCAGTTCTTATGCCTAAAACCCTGTAGGCTCGAGTCCAAAAACTAACAACGAAAGGGACCGGTCAAGCCCTCGATCGGGCCCATTGGGTCATCCTCCCTGGTTAAAGCCCTAGTCAAAGTGGCTTTGACATGTGCACCTCTGGTGTCCCGATTAACATGATTATAATATCATAAAATATCTAAAAAAAGTATCAAAAAATTGTTACCCATGTAGCCCTCACAGGCTTTAAATGGCCCGTCTTAAAAGGCGAAATTGACATCTGCATTTTGGTGGAAGGACTCATGCTATGTCTTGCAACAGGAATTACACATCCATACACCTACTCTTTGCTACACATCGACACTTAATCTTTAATGTACATGGATTTGGACTACGATTTTTCTTAGATAATTAATAATACCATCTCACGAAAAGATAAAAATACCCTCAAAGTTTACTTCCGACTCTTCTTTCTCTATTTCTTTTCTTTCCATCTCTCCATCCTTCACAAATTTCTTCAAAAGAAATTATATTTTTTTAATAGTGGATAAACAAAAAATCACCTCTAATTAGGAATGCAATTTATTTGGATAGCCCAACCGCAATTCAATATTTAGGGGAGTTAGACAATCATTTTTTATATTTGAATTATGCTTTTCCAATCTAAATACAATTTGGATTAGGCTCCAATCAAGATTAGGATAACCTGAACGTTATTCAAGCTTGAATGAATATTTTTATAATATTTATAATATATATATATATATATATTATAATAATATTCTTTTTATTATTATTATTTTTAAAAGAATATCAAACTATAATTATATTATATACCTTTTTAGTTTTTTAAAAAGATATAAATTTATTTTTATTATTTTTATTTTTATGTTATGATATCAAAATTTTGTGTCTTATGATTCAAGTATAGTTCAATCAATCTAATTTTAATATAAAAAAAAAATAATATAAGTTAAACTTGAGTTAAGTACTTCAAATTAGAAATCAAACTAAGTGGTTCCTATCTTGAAAGATTTTACGAGAGCCTTTTTTTTCTTTTTTCTTTTTCACCTCGTTTTGTATTATTTTTTCACTTGGTTGAGGTATGGAAAATGATAAATCAAGAAGTATTGTCTAAAGCTAAAGGGTTTGATGGTTTTTGAAGGACCCCATTAACCTTTAGACATGTGTCTAGTTTTTCAAGTTTGTGCTTAAACTTTTTTTTTTCTTCTACTTTTTCAAATGTTTTTATTTCAAAATTATTCTTAAATATATTTTTTTAACTATTTTTACTACAAATATTTATAAAGAAAATTATGTAGATAATAAGTTGTAAAATATATTCGACAAACATAATGTTATGTATAGATTAAAAAATGCATAAAATTAGTTGAAATTAGCTTTAAATTTAGGTAGATGAGTTAGAAAGTTAGGGTTTTTAAGGTTGATGTGTAAAATGGGTATAAATTGATGCATATATAATCTTTTGTTTTAATTTGATAAGGAAAATCATTTCTTTAATGCAAAAAATATCTATTTTGCAAAATTTTTATTACAAATCAATTTTAAGCATTTATTATTAAAACGATCTATTTTTTTTAAAAAAAAAAATTAGGTGCTTTCAATTATTCTTTATATAATATTTTAAAAATAATTAAAAATATGAAGAATATTTTAGAACTTTTATTTTAAGGAAAAGTGGGGTTGAATTCACTAATTTTAAAAAATATAAAAAAAGAACACTCAATTTTTATAAATCAATTTTATCTTCATTCATTTAAAAATATTTTAAAATATATACACTTTTATAATTGTTTTATAATTTACCCTTTTACTTGATAATATTAAATTAAATTATTAAAAAAATTAATTTATCATTTCAATTTGATAAAAGCATCTTACAATAAATAAATTTTAGATTTTTTTATTATATAATTTACAAATTATTTTTCAAAAATTCCAGAGATCCTCAAGTAATAAGTAATATTTTTTAATTCCCTAATTAATAATGATTTTATATCCTATATTATATAAATTTACTCATATTTTCAATTTTTTCTAAAAAAAATAAAATAGAATAAAAATTTTGTTAGTTGACATCAACAATAAAATAAGAAATTTTAAAAATTAAAAATACAATTAAAACTCAAATACTTAAAAATTAAATCCAATTAAAACTAAAAAAATAAAATTAAATCCAAAAAACTTAAAAATTGAAAAAATAAAATATAGACTCTCATTACATTTCAAACTTTTTCTAGAATTTATATTTTTTATTGTTGTGATTTAGTTAAGTAAAAGTTCATGTTTTATTTTTATATTTTTAACTTTAAAGTTTTGTTAGTTTTAATTTTTAAAATTTCTTATTTTATTAATATCAAATAAGTTCTCATATAAAATTTTCAATTGACAAAATAATTATCTGAATTATAAAAAAGTATATATATTTTAAAATATTTTTTAAATGAATGAACATAAAACTAATTCGTAAAAGTTAGGTTTTTTTTTTCTTTTCTTTTAAATTAACGAATCAAAACTTACTTCTCCCTTTATTTTATATATAATATTGTTATGGGATGAATATGCTAAAAACTATTTTTCATATATGAGATTCCAAATTTAAAAAATGTTACAAAGAAACCCTACAAGTTGTTATTTTCCGTCAATGAATCCAAATTTGGGGTAGTTTCGTAATTTTAATTCATAACATTGTTATGCCCTCTTTTTCTAATATTATATGATCATGTGCGTGTATCATTGATTTTGAGAGTGTTAGCATAGGTATATGAGGCTAACCAAATGATTAGGGTACCACGTCCTCTTATTTTTAGTCTTTTAATGTAGATTTGCCCTAGACTATATCTTATATATAAATCAATAATAGGATAATACCATATTGAATTTGAAAAACTCTAATTAAGATTTCAAATTTTACAATTAATTGTTGTACTTTTTATCTTGATAATATAGGTTTTGTTTGGTAACGAAAACGATTTTAAAAAACAATTTTTGAAAATAGTTTTTAAAAATTGTCTTTATTTGAAACCTAAAATATTTTAATTTGTTTTAAAAATAAATTTTACACCTAGTGTTTATTTTTTATCATTTTACAAGCTTATATAATTATTTTTTAAATAGTTATTAAAAAATAAATGAAAATAAAAAATAACTAAAAAATGTTTTATTAAAATATTATCTTTTATATTATTAAAAACAAAAAAACAAAAAATTAAAAGCGATTTCTAATTGTCAAATGTATTTTCTTATTTTTATATTTTAAAAAATAAAAAATTACTCTTGAAAATAGTTTTCAAACATACATTTACTTTTCATTCATAATTCTAGTTAATTCATAAGATCATGTGACTAATTGTTAAAATAAATCACAAGAATAATTAATGGAGAAAAATTAAATTGGGCTTTATTTTTTAATTCTTTTTATTTATTTGCAATGGTGATGGGTGCTGGGGGTTAGCGCTTATAACAAATTCAATTCCAGCCGTGGGATCGTTGGATTGAGGCACATCATCGGCTAGAGATGCTAAGGTATAGACGTCTCCCCAAGGCAAGGCAACACCATATCTTTTTCTCGTCAACCTCGGGTTTGCTGATGTGTCAGCTTGAATGGATTTGCTTGGCCTTTTCATACTTTGATATCAAACTTTAGTGAACTCCTTTGTCAGAAAAGCTCAGTAATGGCCACCAAAATTACCAATAATAATTTGTGGCT
Organism: Vitis vinifera; assembly: GCF_030704535.1. Lineage (NCBI taxonomy): Eukaryota > Viridiplantae > Streptophyta > Magnoliopsida > Vitales > Vitaceae > Vitis > Vitis vinifera. Next base: position 23,629,272 of record NC_081814.1, on the reverse strand, counting down.
TCTCCAGGCCCATCAAAATAAAAAAATTTAAGAGAAGGGTAAAATGGGAAAATGGGCAGTTAAGTTTTTTGGTTTTTAAATTTTTATCCCAGCCCTTTTGGCTTTTAGAAGAGAATAATACAAGGAGTGGTGGCCACTGGCAACTGGCAACTGGCCAACAATAATAAGAGAGAAAAGGGGAGTATGGTAATTTCACAGGAGCAGTGTTTCAGATCATTGACTGGTCTGCCTTTGACCAGTCTTTTGGCATGCCATACCTGCTATTCAGTGGTACGTACTGCTGTGTACTCAGTTGAGCAGCTATTTGTCACATTTCTACCACATAAATGATAGGTGATCCCCACCCCCTCACTTCCCCCACTCTCCTTTCTCCCCACGTACCTCTCACGCCCCAATTGTGATGGAGATTCCAGGGCCGTGTTCAGTCAACCAAATTCCAACTTCCTCAGACTCCATTATAGGTTTTGAAAATGGCTCCAGCTGCACTGCAGAATGGCTATCTATCGAAACAATTTTATTTACAACTGATGTCTCATTGATTTGTATCTATTGTGAAATGTTTTTCCTTTTTTTTTTTTTTTTTTTTTAAATATTGATTTTATCTTATTTATTTATATTTAATTTTTATCGAAAATAGTACTTTTTCCATGTTATAAATGTTTTGTTGAAGTAACTATCAATAAAAATATTTGTTTAAAAATCAATTTATGCTTGAGGATAATTTTTTTATTTTTAAAAATAAAAATTATATAAATTTCAGAAACTATAATAAAAGAGAAGTGAATTTATTTTTTATTTTGAAAATTTTTAAAATTTCAAATCTTAAAAACATATTAATACTTTTGGGTCCATCGGATACCCTTTTTATTTTTATTTTTAAATTATTTTTTTATATAAAGATAAAACATTTTATATATATATATATATATATATATATTTATTTATCTTCTATCTTTAAAAATTCTTTTAAAAAATTACTATTTTTATATCTTACATAAAAGTTATTACTATTTACATAAAAGCATGTTTGATAATTAAAAACGATTTTATATTAGTAAAAACAAAAAATAAGATATTTTAAAATAACATCTTTTAATTATTTTATTTACTTGTTTTGTAAAAAATATTTTAAGAAATAATTATATAAACATTCTATAATTAAAAATAAAACAGTACATATAAAAATTATTTTAAAATATATTTAAAAAGATATTTTAAAATAACATCTTTTAATTATTTTATGTACTTCTTTTGTAAAAAATATTTTAAAAAATAATTATATAAACATTTTATAATTAAAAATAAAACAGTATATATAAAAATTATTTTAGAATATATTTAAAACTATTAAAAATAGATCAAAAATATTTTAGGTTTCTGACTTTTGTTTTACAAAAATTAAAAAAAAATTATTTTTCATAATTATTTTCGAAAACAATTATCAAACAAGTCCAATGATTTGTTTAAAAATCATTATTTTTTGAATCCAAGACCTATGATTTGTTTAAAAATCATTATTTTTTGAATCCAAGAGCCTCAAAGGAATGCAATATTGTTCCAAATGCATATACAGCCTTGTTGAAATCCTTAGATCCAATAAGTTTTGTACATGGAGTCATCTGATACAAGAATGGACATATAGCATGGATCTTTGAAGCAAAGAAAGAAACAATTAAAATGAAATTAACTGAATCAAACTGATATTTCATAATGAAAATATAAATAATGATTAATCAAAGTGATAATATTCCAACTTCCAACATGAATGAATCAGGAAAATTAGAACACGACTGGACCATCATAAGCACCACCACCTATGTACAGGGAGAATAGCTAGGCAGCTCTACCACCTCAAATGTAAATAATAATAATCGTTTTGTTAAAAATTGTTTTGTTATTTGATGGGTGAGATGGATCATGGATGAAGGGAAGATCATTGTGGAGGCGTTTGTGTCCTATCGGAAGCCAATGCAAGGATAGAATTTGCCAGGTTGTTAATGGCATCAACAAGGCCATTAATGCCTTCTCTATTGACCTCAGTTTTGGACTCCTCAATCTTTAATCTTCTCTCAAGCAAACTCAAAAGATCTCTGTGCCTTCTCTCTTCTCTCTCCTCAGAGGCTTGAATGGCTTCTGCTATAATGGAAGCACTTTTTGAAATTGCAGAACCCACTTCAATTGAGGAGCTTCCACTTGCAGTAGTAGTACCACCACTTGTGCCTTCTCCACCACCTCTTCTCCTCCGCTTTGCTGGTGAGTCTGAATACTCACTTGTATCAGAATCTGAGCTATCACACATCTCCAAAACATAAAAATATTGGAATCATTCCGATCATCAATGTATACATATACGCTAACACAAAATAACATCACTCAATACCTCAGTCAACTATCACCTTTTTCTACATATCAAAAAAAGTAAAATCAGTCGCCGCATGAATGCAAGAGAAAGAGGCATATTGAGAATGTAGGTGGAACAAACTTTTGTGAGGTCCAATGGAGAAACAAGTACTGCACAAACAACCCATCAACTTTTACAAGAAATTTAAGATTTTTTATTTTAGTTTTATTTTGCCACATTAACATGGAATCCATTACTATTAACACATCTGCGTATATGCATATCGAAAATGCAACAAAGAGTAGTAGAAGAGAGGGGAGAGAGTACCTAGGGAGGGCAATGGTTGAGGATATGCAATATGAGGTTGTTGTGGTTGTTGGGGAGGTTGTGGGGCTGATGGAGGAGGTGGTAGTGGTGGCGGCGGCGGCAGTGCCGCTACTGAAACTGGAGATGGGTTGTGGTGCTGCAACAAAGGAGGCAATGGAGGTTCAATCCTATCAACCACATAGCCAATGTTGGGAATGGATCCAAGCCCAAGGCCGCCTCCGCCACCACTCATCACCCTTTGATGAGCTGCTGCTGCTGCCGATGAAGTAGTACCAACACCTTTCCTTTCCACCACCTCGACCAAACCCTCGTATATTTGACGCAACATATTGGAAGGCAAGTTCTTCTCTTTCCTCTCGTTCTTGTCGATCATCCAATAAGAAGAAGAAGAAGAAGGCCCACCATCATGATCTCCACTGTCTCCTCTCTCAGATAATAATCTCCTCTCATAGTCTCTCACTTTCTTGTAATCCCTCATCAGATTGTCCCACTTGTCATTGCACTGGTTTTGGCTCCTCAAACACCCTTTTCTCCAACAATAGTCTTCAACCCATTTCCATCTCAGCTCTGCAGGCTTGCTCCTCCCTTCATTTTCACCACTTCTCTTCATTCTCCTTTGATCATCCATCTTCTTTGCCTCTATTAGAATCATTGTCTCATTCACCGTCCAGTTCCCTTTCCTATAGTCCCTCATCACTGTTACAGCACTGCTACCACCTTGATCAGCCATCACCAGAATGCATGCACTGGACTACCAAAACAAAGACATAAGAGAGGAAGGAGATGAACTCTAAAGGAGAAGAAAGGAGGAGTAAGAGAGGACTATGATCTGAAGAAGAAAGTTTGTCCAATGGCTCTTTACCTCTATCTTTTACTCTTCTTTTGGAGCCCTTGATTTGATGTGGGCGTTCAAACCAGTCAATCTCACTAAGATCGCTAGTTTAGGTAAAGGGCATTTATGGGCGTACCTAAAAGAAAGGATGAGTGGCCCTACATCAATTATAAAAATAAAATAAAAATGTGGATTTTATTTAATTTATTTTATTTAGAGTGGAATGGGTATCGGAGGTTTTGGTCCTTTTGGATTAGCAACAGAAAATGACAGAAAAGAGAAGAAATTGCATATTGTTTTTATATCCATCCTTTGCAATTTTCAACCTTTAGTTTAATCGCTCTCCTTTTAAAAGTCCTCAAGAATCTTCAAAGTCTAAAGCTGAAATCCAAAACTAGTAATACAAACCACTACTCTCTCCCTCCCACAAAGTTGAGGAAACCATGTGTGAAAGAGATATCAAGTATAAAAAGGCCAAGCAAATCCATTCAAACTGACAGATCAACAAACCCGAGGCTGAAGGAGCAAAGGTCTAGTGTTTGCTTGCGTTGGGGACACCTCTACACCACAACACCAGTGCCCATAAACGTGTCTCATCCCCCAACGATCGGACGGCTGGAATTGAATTTGTTCCATGATCTTGTAATAATGGCCAAATAAGCATATAAATACAAATGTTATACATGCAAAGCATTTAAGCTTCAATTACAAGTTAAAGGTCCAAATTTAAGGGATAATATTAATATTATAAAAATTTTATTAAACATGAAAAAACATCTTGCATAAAATATTTATTGTTAATATTATTGTATATATATCTTGGATAAGTTACATCTATTTTAATACATAAGTAGTGTATTAATGTGTCCAAGGTTTAAATATAAAATGATCATGTTGCATGGCTTTAGGCGTATATAGGAGTTTATGGTAATTAATTTCTTCCAAACTAAAAAATTTAGTTTATGATTGTAAAAGAAAGTGGGCAATCTCTTTCAGTTGATTGTAATGCATAATTTCTATGTTATATGTGTGATTCAGTTTAGTCATAGGAGTAATTCAGTTTACAACTTATGCATTGACATTTTTTTTGTGTTAGATAGGGGTCACTAACTAGATAGTTTCACTAAATGATAATATTAAAAATGTTGAACATGACTAGTATGTTAGGAAGTGTTCTTAATTTTGAAGGGATTAATAGATTCAAAATTCCTATATTGTACACTTTGATTTGCCCATGCATATTATCCTAAGATCTATAATTGGAGTACAATGGAGTGAGTAATATATTGAGCTTGTTGGGTTTATTAATTCCAGTAAAGAATTCATGTAAAAAAATATACTTTTGGTTGATGATGTATGATCACACTAATATGAGTTTAGTGGTTTCATATATATATAAAGAACGGTTCGGAACAAAGAAATGATGAAGAACTAAAGTCGTATGGATTCACAAAGACCTCGTATAGGAGCTAAAAAAAGAAATAGAAATATTGAAATAGTTCTAATGATTCAATAATATTATTACTTCAATTCAAAGTTCTTAGTTACTTTGACTGGATGAATGTTGTTGATGAAGGTTAATGACAATAGGTATTCTCAATAAAGGCACCATGATATCTAATGGAATTAAGACAAAGTGTCCATTTAGGTGATCTTAAGGATCTATGATTAGGAAAACTATGGTCGTAGTAATTCCTTTATTAGAACTTAACATAGGCTCTTCATGAACTAGAGTATGTTAGTTGACAACATAATATGAAGATTTGTAACTCAAGGATTGGAGAGGTAATCTTGAGAGAATGATAACTCATGCCTTATTAGACTATGGACACCAGTTCATAAGAAGTTTATATGTGAAGGATGGTAGGTCACAGACTTGAGCTTTGTCTTGTTCTAATATAATAAGATATTGGAATACAATTGACTCTCTATAATGGAATGTTGAGTCAATTTCAAAATTGGATTACTAAGGAGCCAATATTTTCCTAGGGGTCTTAGTGGTCCCCATTCAAGCTTTTAATTCATGCTAAAAAGTTTGTTTAAGGGAATTGTGGGTTTGTAATTCATAAGTGTCGGTAAAGGAGTTTAGATAAAAATGCAAGGTTGCATTGGATCTTATGAATCATCTTCTAGACTAGGCTAATTAATTAATTGAAGTCTAATAGAGCTAATAAATAAATTATGACCCAATAAGCTAGATTAAGTCACCTAAGCTCAAATTGGGCTAAACTCACTTAAACCATAAGGAAGCCTACCCCCTTATAGGTTTTGAGTTTCACTCTTAGTCAGTTTGTCTTCCAAACTCCATAGAGAAAACCCTAGTCTCACCTCTAGATAGGAGATCACCTTTCTCTTGTGCCAAGACCCATGAAATGGAGTAATCAAGTGGAAGATCATTGGGTCTATGAGATCTACAATGCTATCAAAGTTACTTCATTGGATTGAAATTGATTTGGGAACATTTAGATCTTAGATATGATAAACTAAATATCTAGATTAGTTTTAACTACCATATTTTTCTATATACATAGATTTAGAGAGATTTAGGATAGATTGCATGCCTCCTATATGATCTAGGGCTAGGGATGAAGTTGTAGGGAAACTTTTATCTATGTGTTCCTTACACCCAAATTAGGTTAGGTACATGTGAATATTTCCTAGGCTTTATCTAAATATTATGCACAATGGACACAAGCAATTTTAAACAGTAGTAAGATTTAAATATAAAAAAAGAAAACTTCTCCTTGATTTGGATGTTCCCAAATCAAATCCATGAGGTGAAGTATCTAAATGAAGTCATTGAAAGTCTCGTAAACCCATGATATTCCACTTGATGGCTCTTCTTTGATCTTGATACTCAATTGGTGGGGAGAAAGTGAGGATGAAAACTATGACTCTTTCTTTCTTTGGATGTAGAAAATAACTCTCTTGAAAACCCTAACCCTAAGGGGTATTTATAGGGTTCTCTAACTAGGCTTAAGTGACTTCAGCTCATACGGGCTTAGGTCACTAACCTAGCCCAAATTAGGTCCTAATTGATTAATTAAGCTCATAGGGTCATCTAATTAAAACAATTAGCCCAATCCAAATACCTTATTCACTAATCCTTGTGCAACCTCGCATAATTATCCAAAATGCCTTTATACATAAAAGTGAATCTAGAGTTAATGCAACCCTCATAGACTATGTCATTAAGGTATATGAGCTCAAGCAGGGACTATTGGGACTCATAGGAGCACTAGCTCTCTTAGAATGCACTTCTAAAGTTAATTCAATATCCTACTATAGAGAATCAACTGCACACCAATACCCTATGTAAATAACAATAAGATGAACATGATGTAACAAATTGAGATTTATAAATTAATTTATTTATGTTTTTTGGTTTCCTTTTATTATCTCAATTGCATTAATTGTTTATTTGAGCATACACGCCCCGCATCGCTTACATTGTAAATGACTTGTGTGTATTAGGAGTTGCATAAAAGACCCAAGTCATGAGTTCTTTGTAGAGTGATGAGTTGTCCATAATCAATTCATAGATTTGGGCAATCCGTCTAAGATTATAATATGCTACATCCTAATTGGAAAAATGACTTGTCTTTATAGTCGAGATGGTTTTTTCATGGTGAGTGCATTAGTGCACGTGATGGGCATTGGACAAGACCTACAATGAATCATGATGTAAGGCTATTAATTGTCATGATTCACCAAGCTACTATACTACACCTTAAGAGGATATTGAGCCTATACCAAAGTCAACATGAGGCTTTGACCTATGGGTCAAACCTAAGGTGGTCATATATCTCTATGGATTGGGTCACTATTGATGAAGGTTGGTGACAATAGGTATTCTTAATAGAAGCACCATGATATCTCAAGGATTGAGACAAAGTGTCCCCTTAGGTGATCCAAAAGACATGTGATCTAGAAGATTATGGTCATAGCATTTCATTTAATGGAAAGTTGACATATGCTCCTTGGAGTTAAAGTGTGTCAATGGATCATAAAATAAGTGAGATTTGTAACTCAATGATTGAAGAGGTAATCTAGATAGGTGATATCATTACCTTTTTAAATTATGTATACCAATTAATAGGGAGTCTACATATAGTGGATAGTAAGTCACAAAACCGTGATTCATCTCGTTGTTATTTACATAGGGTATTGGAGTGTAGTTGATTCTTTTTAGTGATATGATGAATCAACTTCAAAATTGGATTTTGAGGAAGTTAGTTCTCCCATGGGTTCTCATGGACACCGCTCTAAGCTCATGTAACATGATGACACGGTTTATGAGGGTTGGATTGACTTTTGGTTCACTCTTATGCATAAGAGCTTTTTGGTAATTGCATAAGGTTGCATAGGGGATAGTGAACAAGTTCTCTAAATTGGGCTAATTGATTAATTAGATGACCTTATGTGATTAATTAATCAATTAAGACCCATTTTGGGCTAGATTAAGTGACTCAATCCTTAGCGGGCTCAAATCACTTAAGCCTAGTAGAGCAACCCTATAAATACCCCCTTAGGGGTTAGGGTTTCTATCACTTTTGAGAGACAATTGTCTTCCACCTCCAAAGAGAGAGAGAGAGAGAGAGAGCATAGGATTCTTCCCTTTTAAAGCCCACATTCTAGAGTACCAAGGTTGTGGTTTAAGTCATCAGACAGAAAATCTTGGGCATACGAGACCTCTAGATTCTTTTGGCTCCATCTTCCTCGTGCGAAATTGATTTGGGAACATTTAAATCAAAAGTAAAGTTTTCTAATGTTTTTCTTTTTTATCCTAGACTTTTTAAAAATATGATTTTGCTTCTGTTGCATAGGGTTTAGCAGCTTAGGGTAGTTTTTCATGTGTTGTACGATCTCAGATATGGGAATGAAGAGATCCAAGGTTCCCAACAACTAGTATCAAAGCCCTATGATAGGATTTTTCATGTTAGATATACTCTAGGGTGTGCCAACTCTATTTTGTAGGGTTTATTTTTTATCCCATGGCCGCAAGGATAAATGTATGTTGGTTTTCTATGTAATATGATGGTTATAATTGTGAATGGTTGAATGTTTGGATTTGTTTCTTTACTTAGATTCAGTAGCAAGCTCCATGGTTAGGAGTATATATTTTAAATATTTCAATAATTTTTTTTTTTTTGTTCTTAGACAAATAGTAAGCTCCGTTTCAGTGAAGTATAAGACTTTTCATTGGTGTAAAAATCAGATTTTTATTCGTTTTTGAAGACCCAAAAGCGGAGGATTATGTTTTATATCATTCACGAACATCTATGACATAGAAAACAATTGAAAAAGATGAGCCTTTCAAAGAAATAATGGCCGGGGAAGTTTGAAAAACAACCTTGGGTGTGTAGGTTAGGAATGTAATGCTTGAGTGCTGATCTCAGTGCTTGAGCAACTTGGGCACTTGAGTAGTCACTTATAACGCTCGAGTAGTATTGCTGATCGTGTGGTACTTCCAATGGTGATATGTTGCTTCTAGCGTCCTATAAAATTTTTGGGCATAGAAGATGCACAATATAATTTCGGTAAATTTAGACTTTTTTATCCAAATAGGTTACTAATTTTATGCAACAGGATCCCTAAGGCCATAGGATGTAGTTTATTATCTTACTATTTATTTTATTTAGCATGTGTTAAATAAATAATAAATAATAAATTGGAAAAGTAATTTTGGTTTTTTCTTAAGAAAATAAATTTTCATGAGAAGTTTTTTTTTTCTAATGTTATTTTTCTTAGAGATGGTTATTGTTAAATGATATTGTTAATCCTTTTTAGATTATCCACTTGGTTGGATAGGTGGTTCTCTGAGTTTTTCCCCCTCATAGAAGGAGAATTACACCTATCATTGGCCTTCCAAGCTCTCCCATTTGAGAAAAGGATAAAACTGTTTTGTATATGGATAGTTTAAGGATAAAGGAATAATAGATCAATTCTTTTAACATAAGAGTTCCAATTTAAGAAATAAATAACAGATTTGGAAAATCTCATGATAAATAATTTATTTTAAGAAAAGTTACCATAATTATTAAAAGTCTTTCTTTTCTAAAACATTAAGTGGGAGAGGCCTTAGCAAAGCCCACAACCTCCATTGTGCAACCCATATTGATTTGGGTTCATCACCACCCCACTGGTGGGTTAGGCCTTAAGAATCGAGGGATATTGACTCTCATTTAGGATGAGACTATACATGTCTATAATGGGAGCATCTACCCCACCTATAGTTTTCACTTAGTGACATTAATAGTTCAAGGACAATGGTTATATACTTAACATGTGATATGGAGTGGTTGAATCGCTCATCGTGGTCCCACTTGATAATCCATGGGTCAAATTAAAAGGTATGTTGCTCTTGCCTTGTGGTTGAGGCGGGGAGATCAATATAAGAGGGTCTCTAACTAGTAATAAGGTTATGACTTGCCCATCATAGGCTTGATTATTATGATACTAGGATACCTTGCAAAAGAATATGAAGTTTGAGAGCATTGCATTTTTTCTAAATTAATTACTAACTTGTTGTGTATGCTCAAATATTTAATGCATGGTTTTATTGCTATTATAGATATCATATCTTATAATCTAATTAATCTCATTCTTATTACTAATAATTTGATCGGGCCAAACTATGTGAATTGGAAAAGGAATTCAGACATAGTACTCACTTCAGAGAAGATAAAGTGGGTAATTCAGGAAATTTCTCTTTCTACACCTAATGAACATTCAACTCAGGAGGAGAAAGACAATTATCATAGTTGGTAGAGGGCGGATTCGAAGACCAAGTGTATCATACTTGGGTTTTGGATAACATACTACAACATTAGCATGTGTTTATGCCAACAACTTATGATATTCTTGATAGTCTCTATGAGATGTTTGATGGCAAGAGCAGGCCAACTAGGCAAACTACTCTTAAAGCTATTATGGATACTAAGATATCAGAAGGAACTCCCATTAGAGATCATATGATTTGTATGATTAGGCTCTTAGCGAGATGAAGATCATTGGAGCTAAGATAAATGGAGAAACCTAGGTTGACATGTTTCTAGAAACCTTATCAGATTCTTTCAAGCAGTTCAAACTCAACTATAATATGAATAAGATGGTGATGAGATTAACTGAACTAATGAGAGAACTACAGATGGTTGAGGGGATTCTTAAGGACCAGAAAGGTATTCATATGGTAGTGAAGGGTTTTTCAAGTTCTTCTAGCTAGAAGAATAAGAACACTATAGAGTCCACTAAGTGGAAAAGAAAGTTCAAGGGTAAAAGGGAGAAGAAAAAGAGCAAGGGTCAGGAAAAATGTTTCCTTTTTGGTCAAAAAGGCCATTAGAAAAGGAATTCCCTAAGTTCCTAAAGAGACAGTCAAGTATGCATCATTCTCTTCTAGTTGAATCATGTTTAGCATTGAATTCCAGTAATTTTTTATGGATAGATTCTAAGGCTATTGATCATATTTGTAATTCGTTATAAGGGTTTCAGTTAAGGAGAAGGCTGAATGATGGGGGTATGTACTTGACATTAGTTTTTTAAGCAAGAGTTGTAGTGCAAGTAGTAGATGTTACCTTTATGTTAGATTATAGTTGTCTTCTAAAGTTAAAAGATTATCTTTATGGTCCTAAGTCTAAAAAGAATTTGATTTCGGTTTTTAGTTTATGTAAACAAAATTATTCATTGGTTTTTAATAATAAATAAGTTTTTTTTTATTAAAATAGGTGATTTGTTTATATGCTTAGGATCATTGATAGATAATCTTTATTGTATGACTTTTATCTATTTTTCCAAGTAATGAGAATTATCATATCATATGTGAAAGAAAGGAGCCTACCACTAATTAAACATATTTTTAGCACTTAATCTAAACAATATCCAAAGATTATTCAAGTCTAGAATTTTACCTCATTTGATTCTAGAACATCTTCCAGTCTATGAATCCTATATAAAAGGTAAAATGACTAAGATACCCTTTATTAATAAAAGCTATAGAGCCAAGAAGTGTTTGGAGTTAGGGCACAATAAGGTGTGTGTGCCTTTTAATGTCCATGCACAGGGAGAGTATAACTACTTCATCATGTTTATGGATTATTAATTTAGGTTTGAATATGTTTACCTGATACATAGAAAGTTAGATGCCTTCGATAAATTCATTGAATTTAAGGCGAAATAAAAAAACCAATCCGGTAAACATATCAAGGCACTTCGATTTGATCAGGGTAGGGCATACATGTCTACTCAGTTTGATTCTTTTGAGGAGCATATGATTATATCCTAGTTGAGTGCACCTAGAACTCCATAACAAAATAGAGTAGCGGAAAAAAAAAATTGAATGTTGATGGACATGGTAAGATCTATTAGCCTGAGAGTTCTCCTAATCGTGCTTTGATGATAACAAATCATGGTTAAGTTGCTAATTGGTTTGAATTATAAAGAATTTTAGGTTTTAGTTTGGAAAATCAAAAGTATTTTCGAGAAATTCATCAAAAGACCTAATGGATGCAAGATCAAGACAATTGGAAGACTTTTCAATTATAGGAAACATATGTAAGATGAATGCATGGGTGCACTTAGAATTTTCATATCTTTTCATGCATTTTTAAAAACTTGGTTAATGCATTAAAGTTACATTTCCATCAAAACTCGAGTTTTATCAAATAAACCTTAGTTAAATCATTTCAAAATTGGCATATTAACTTACTTAAAGACCTTGCCTATGTGTCAAAAGTGAAAAAAACATAAACAAAAAAGAGGTTTTCAGGCAAAAAATGGTGAGCTAGTCGAGGCACTGGTCAATTGGCTCAATCGATTAGGGTACTGGTCGACCGCTTATGCCTTCCTAGTCAAGGTCCAGTCGAGAAATGCAAAAAAAACATTCCTGGTCGATGGTCATGCTTTTCCAATCGAGGTCTAGTTGAGGCCTAACAGTCACTTGCCATGCATTTATTGTCCAATGGCTAATCAATCGAACGACCCTCATCTCGACCGATTGAGGTTGTTTTTTGAAATTTTGGCTCTTAGGCTAGAAAACTATAAATTGAGAGCTCCACTTCATTTATGAGCAAGAGAACACTTGCATTTATTTATTTACCTACTTTTTCTTGACTCAAAAGCTCTCCATTCTTTTCTTGGTGCATTAAATCTCCATTTTCATATTCCTTAGTGCATCATTGTGATTCTTCCTAGCATTTAGGTTGTATTTGAGCCCTTATTAAGTTAGGTTGGGTGACTTAAATTTTTTATTTGAGTGTTAAAGGCTTCAAGTGAGCATAGACTTGAAGGGATTGTGTAAGAGCCCATTGGAGCCGGAATCCAAGTGTAAAGGTATTGGAAGCTTGGTTAAAGCTTCAAGTATAGGGGAACCCTCAATTGGTTAGGAGCTTAAGGAGAGTGGACCTAGGCAAGAGGTGTCCAACCACTATAAAATATGAGTTTGCTTTCTCTAACCTTATCTCTTTATATTTGTGTTTCTTTTGCTTGAATTTGTTATATTTTAAAAAATAATTTTTAAACCCTATTCACCCACTGGTTACTACTCAAAAAGTGTTATTTGATAGCTTGTAATTAACTCTTTTAAACGCTTTTGAGTAGTATTTATTACCTTTTAACTCAATTGGAATGTTAAGGACCCTAGCAATCGTTTCTAATCAAATTGTGTTAAGTTTTGGTGTTTTTAATAGCTTTTTGATCACCAAAGCAATTTAAGATGAGAGAGAGCTTTATATAATCCATGGCAAAGAAAATGGAAGCTCATTTACAAGAAGAATCCAAGCTTTGGAGCTTCGTAGTTCTTTGCCAAAGCCAAATCAAGGATGCAAAGAGGAAAAACAGAGGAATCTAACAAGAAATTCAAGATGACAGAAACTGTTGGACATATTTCGAGTACTTTTTGGAGTCCATTTCATACATACTATATGTCGTTTCGAATCTTAGGAAGTCAGGAGTCCAACGCTTCAAACGGTGTGCAAATTGGAGTTGAAACGAAGAAGTTATGGCCATTTGAAGACAATCGCACAAAGTTGAGCTAAAATTTCGCAGCTACGAAATGAGCTGCGAAAATTTCGCAGCTACAAAATGAGCTGCGAAAATTTCGCAGCCCAAAGCCCATTTCGCAGTTGCGAAATGGGCTGCGAAATGAAATCCATTTGCGAAATTTCGCAAGGTGTTTCGCAGCTGTGAAACCACCTGCAAGCACACGTGTGCCATTTCACAAGTTGAAACTCCATCTTCGCAGCTGCGAACCACGTTGCGAAATCACCTTCAAGCTGTGAAACAAGTTGCAAATCATCTCCAAGTTGCGGAATCACCTTCAAGTTGTGAAATCACAAATTCAACTTGCAGAATCAAAGTTCAAACTTGCAAAATGGATAATTCAACGTGTGAATCACCTTGCGAAATCCACCTGTGCAATCTCAGATATTTGCAACCGACTTAGTTAGATTTTTTCTCAAGATATTTTGTAAATTTCTATTTTCTCCTTCTAATCAGTCAAAGATATTATTGGGATATTTCTTAGAAAATATCTTTTCTATATATATCTTTGAACCAATGTAAAGAATACGAATATATGATATATCAGATATGTAATCGATGATAGTAAGAAATATATCTACAGAGCACTTGCTCTACTTTTCCTTCATATTTTTGTTTTCTCGTTATTTTTATTTCTAGCAAATCAAACTCTAAGGATGTTTCTTCAGAGGATGAGTGGCTAGGCTCTTTGTCTCTTGGAGTGAAGAAAGCCGGGTAAGTTTCCGAATGCAAAATTGGAAGTTTTGTTGTTTCAATTATTAATGAAGAGAAAGTGTGACCCATTAATGGTTTTTATCTTTTTAGTTAACTTAAAATACCTTTAAATCACTTGGGCCAACACTTGGTAAGGCAAGTGATCTCCATCCATTGAGATGCACTAGTTTATCTTTTGCGAGCCTTTGGGAGGTGGTTTGAAGGTAGGATTTTCTAGAATAGCCAACACTTGGTAAGCTTTTGGACTCTAAAGAGACATCCATTAGTTATCTCTTGCGAGCTTGTGAAGGGAAATCCAAGGTTAAGGATCACCTTGAATGGTAAATTCTAGGTGAGAGGCACAAGCCATTCCAAGATGAATCAGTGAGAGGGATTTAGTGTTTGAACCCATTAAGGGGAAGCATCTGTACCACACTGGTTTGGGAAATAACTATGTGTTAAATCCCCAATGCGAGGAAAAGAAACAAGTGACCGAAACTCTCTTTTTGTATTAGGAACCTAAGCCTAGTGATCTGAAACTCTAAGAAACACTTTTCTTTGTAATTAAAATCAGTTACTATTTTTTGTTAGCTTAAAATCAACCTTTTCAAACATCTTTATGTTTTCTTTTAAAGCTAACCTTGAAATGAAAAAGCACCAATTCAGCTTTGAATTAATATCAATTGTGAAGTGAAAACCCATCCCAATGAACGATCCTAGAGCCACTATGCTATGCTAGCTGAGGCTATCCTAGTACATGGTGTAATAGGTTATAAATTTTGTTGATTACTCCCATCTGAGGACCGCAATCAAGGAACATCAGCTGGACATGAATCAAATGGCACCGTTGTCGGGGACCATTGAGAGGACATGAATCAGTTGATACACCAATTGGGAACGAATCACCCACCCTCTTGGTGTTTTCCCTGTCGAGATTAGCCTTTATTTTCTCAAGATCTATGATGAGTTTATCATCACTTCTTGTATCCTTTTAGAGATATGCCTTGGAGAACGCAATGCACATTCTCAACCTAGTGCCTTTTAATTTGGTACCTTAACTCATAATGAGATGTGGAAAGGTCGAAAACCTAGTTTCTAAAATATTCACATTTAGGGGTACCCAACACATGTGCTGAAACCAAAAGTAGACAAGTTCGAAGCAAGGTTTGAGGTATGCCGATTCATAAGGTATCCAAAAGGAATGAGAAGGCATTGCTTTTATGTATTTGTTAGAACAAATGCTAGATTTCTAAAAGAGAACTATATGATGAATAATAGGGTAAAACGTGATATAGATTACAAAGCACTTAAAGTCAACACTCCACATTAGCATAGGGGACCATGGATCTAGAGGTTCCTACACTTACCAGTCCAGTTAGTTCTAATACACTAGTGTTTTGTTGTAGTGGGAGGGTTGTTATACAACCATGTAGGTTTATGTATTGGGAAGAGTCTTTTGAAGTGATTCTAGAAAAACATGAGACTGATCCCACGGGTTACGATTAAGCAATGAGCAATTATGATGCTATTCTTTTGCAAGAAGTTATGAAGGTAGAATTAGAATCTATGTATTCTAATAAAGTTTGTGATCTTGTAAAAGCACCTTAAGAGATAAAACCCATAATGTGTAAGTGAGTCTACAAGAGGAAGAGATGAGTAGTTGGAAAGATCGACAAGTATAAGGCTAGGCTAGTAGCGAAAGGATATAGTCAAAAACCTAGTTTCGACTATGAGAAGACTTTCTCACTAGTAGCCATGCCAATCTATCAGAATGTTGCTATCCATTGCGATGCATCTTGATTATGAGATATGAAAAATGGATGTTAAGATATCATTCTTGAACAATGCTCTTGAAGAGAGCATCGATATGATGCAACTAGATGGATTCATAGCAAATGGCCAAGAACACCTTATGTGTAAGTTGCATAAATTCATTTATGGACTAAAAAAAACATCTCGCTGATGGAATAAGCTTTTTGATTAGGCTATCAAGACTCTTGATTTTGATCAAAATGAGGATGAGCCTT
This sequence comes from Vitis vinifera, assembly GCF_030704535.1. Lineage (NCBI taxonomy): Eukaryota > Viridiplantae > Streptophyta > Magnoliopsida > Vitales > Vitaceae > Vitis > Vitis vinifera. The sequence continues at coordinate 23,613,017 of NC_081814.1, read as the reverse complement.
GTGAGAACAAGAAGACACAAGAAAGCATGGTGATGTTTTTGGTCTTGTACGTTGATGACATTCTAGTCATTGGGAATGATGTGGGGTCATTGTTGTCAGTCAAGATTTGGTTATCTACTTAGTTCCAAATGAAAGATTTGGGTGAGGTGCAATATATTCTTGGGATAAAGGTCTTTTAAGATCTTAAGAATAGGAAGATTACATGGTCTCAGGACACCTACATTGACAAGATTTTGGTCAAGTATGTGATGCAAGACTCAAAGAAGGGTTTGTTACCTTTCAGGCATGGAGTGCCTTTTTCTCAGAATCAGTGCCTTAAGGCAACTGAGGAGAAAGATCGCATGAAGGCAATACCCTATGCTTTTGCGGTGGGTAGCCTTATATATGAGATGTTATATACTAGGCTAGATATTTGCTTTGCTATAAGGATGGTAAGTAGATATCAGTCCAATCCAAGCATGGAGCATTGGATGGTAGTTAAACATATACTAAACTATCTTCGGAGAATGAGAGATTATATGCTAGTTTATCATTGTGATGAGTTGTTACCCCTTTGATCGTCATAAGGATAGTTTAGGTATTAGATGTGTTCCCAACAAGATTTAGGGTTAGTGGGAGTTTGTTGGGATTGTGCCCTGGAAAACATGACATGATGTAACAAATTGAGATTGATTTATAAATTTATTTATTTATGTTTCTTGGTTTCTTTTAATTATCCCATTGTATTAATTGGTTATTTGAGCATACAAGCCCCACATCACTTGTATTGTACATAACTTGGGTACATTAGTAGTTGCGTAGAAGATCCAAGTTATGGGTTTCTTGTAGAGTGATGAGTTGTCCACAGTCGATTCATGGATTTAGGCATTCCATTTGAGAATGTAGTGCAATACCTTCTAATTAAAGGGATGTATTATCTTGGCTATTGGGATGGTTTCCCATGGTGAGTGTACTAGTGCATGTGATGCACATTAGACAAGACCTATGGTGAATCATGACGTAAGACTATCAATTGTCATGATTCACCAAGCTACTGTACTATTTGGACTCCTTGAGATGATATTGAGACTACGCTAAAGTAATCAATAAGAGGCTTTGACCTATGGGTGAGACCCTTAACTGGTCATATATCCCTATGGATTGGGTCACTGTTGATGGAAGTTAATAGCAACATGTATTCTTAATAAAGGCACCATGATATCTCATGTATTGAGGTAGTGTGCCCCATTGTTTTATCCAAAGGACATGTGATCTAGAAGACTATGGCCATAACACTTCCTTTAGAGGGAATTTGACATATGATCCTTGGAGTTAGAGTATGTCAATTGATCACATAATAAGCGAGATCTGTAACTCAAGGATTGGAGAAGTAATCTAAATAGGTGATAACACTACCTTATTAGATTACAAACACCAGTTCATGGGGAGTTTACATGCAGTGAATAGTAGGTCATGGACCCGACCTTTGTCTTGTTGTTATTTATATAAGATACTAGAGTACAATTGATTATCTTTAGTGGAATGTTGAATTAACTTCATAATTGAATTCATTTATTAGATTTTTATTGAGGTTGTTATGTTGATTATTCTGGTGATTATTATTTTTCCTAACATATATCAATATATATTCCAAATATTAACAATAATATTATTTTTATCCCTAACCAATTGCAGGGTATCCCTAAGATTTAAAAATCATATTTCAATATCCATAAAGATTCTAGGTATAACTATTTATTTATTTAGGACATTCCCAATATCTCTTGAGATAAAGTTTTGATGTGACATAAATTTTTATTTAAATTTTTTAAATCATTGATTCATCCCCCTCTAGGTGTTCCCTATTGGACTTTAGGTTGTTTTTCAAGTGGTATTAAGAGCAAGACCATTTTTCAATTGGTATCAGAGCGAGATAAAAATTGATTCTTTATCCTATTGATTAAAAATCCAATTTCTATTGCTTATATTATTTAAAAATCATTTTTTTATTGGGCATATAGGATAAAAATCAATTTTTTATTGATCTTGTAAGTTCGATATGGAACAAAAAAAAAGTAGTGCTATTTTGATAGTCTTTCTTACTTTGATGAGAATAATTACTCCCATTGGAAAACACGAATGATGTTTTTCCTTCAAATAAAAGACGCAAAGGTATGGAATTCAGTTGAATATGCTTGGGGACCACCATTAATCCTTGAAGCTCAAGGAAGATCAATAGGAGAACCTAAACCTAAACATGTATGGGACAAAGTCGATAATTAGGGTAGTGAAGTCAACTGAATATTTAGTATTTTTAATGGAGTTTATCTAGATGAGTTTTGTAGGATAGCAAATTGCAAACGTGCAAGGAAAACATGAGACATTCTTCAAGTCACTCATGAAGGTACGTCTTTTGTAAAGATCTCTAAGTTACAAATACTTGCTACTTAGTTTGAGAATATTGGGATGCATGAAAATCAAACTCTTTCTTTCTTTTATTTTGAATTAAGTGATATTGTAAATTTCTTGTCTAGCCTTGGAGAACCTTTTCCAAATTCTAAGGTAGTTAGGAAAATATTGAGATCTCTTCTAGAGAGATTTAGACCTAAAGTACTGCTATAAAGGAGAGTAAGGACATCAATTCCATGAGAGTTGATGAACTTGTAGGCTCCATTCAAACATATGAGATGACCTTACCTAATTCCCAAAAGCCTAATGACTCTTCCTTTAAGGCTTCTAAGAACGAGGAGAAAGATATTGAAATGTCATATGATATAACTAGTGATGAATTGACACATATGGCCAAAAGAATTAAAAGGGTCATGAAATTCAATAAAAGGTTCTACAAGAACTAGGAATCTAGAAAAGGAAAAAAGACTTAATGAACAAACATCCAATGTGAAAGAAAAATATTCATCTAAAGGTAAGAAATTTGAATGCTTTAATTATGAAGGTCTCAGACACTATGCTTAAGATTGTCCTAGCCCAAAGATACCAAAAAGTCTATGCAAGCAACATGGAGTGACATAGATTCTAAATAAAGTGCTTCCACGGCTTCTAAAGATGCAATGTATGATTCCAATGACATATTAGCTTTTGTTGCATCAATGGATCCTATGAATGATACTAATTGTGATAGTGATAGTGATGATAATGAGTTTATTGATAAACAAAGGGCTGAATTTTTGGATAATCTTGTTGTTGAGCATAAAAAATTAATTAAGAGTTATATGAAAAATCATGATGTTCTTGAAGCTCATAAAAACAAGATTGATGTGCTTAGTGTTGAAAAGACTAATTTACTTGAAAAAATAGGTTTCTTGAATCTAAACATTATTCTCTCCTTGAGAAGAATAATGCTTTTACTCAAGAGATCAAGAATGATAAGTCTTCTTTATATGTAAATGAAAATTTTCACCCTACAACTAAAGTGCTTAATGAAATACTTGATAAATGCAAGACCCATGGTGATAAAAGAGGTTTAGGGTATATTAACAAAGATGAAACTCCCTATGGTGGAGAAACTATGTTTGTTAGAGGTAAGGATGATACCCCTAACCAAGTAGAATCTCTTAAAAAGACATCACTATGCACACTTTAAGAAAACTGGACATAATCAATTTAGATGCTACACTAGATTTCTTGAAAGGTTTGAAACTCAAATGAATAGACTTATAAATGACTTTAATTCCCTTAAAAATAACATCTTGAATAATGGGAAATGGAATAAAACCAATCAAAAGCCTAGAAATCAATTTAGTTCCTCCAAGTTACCACCTAGGATTAAACAAGTTTGGTTGAGAAAGAATAGGTTTAAATGTCAAGTTGTGTTCAATGTTCTTAAAGCTAAATTTTTTAGAGAGTGATACCTTGATAGTGGCTGCTCTAGACATAGGATACAAATCCTCATTTACATTCCTTGAAAACTATGGTGGTGGGGTTGTTAATTTTAAAAATAGAAGCCTAGCTTGATTAAAAGGCAAGGACAGTATAGCTATCCTCAGTTATCCTAAACTAGATGGAGTTCTATATGTAAAAGGACTAAAGGCATACCTCTTAAGAATTGGTCAAATGTGTGACAAAGACTATAAAGTGAATTTTTACCAAGAATTATGCGAGGTAGTCAATGAAGGGGGAAAGATAGTCATCATAGGACATAAGACTATGGATAATTGTTATGCCATAAATCTTAACTCTAGAACTCCTCTCGTGTGTAGTAAGGCAAAGCTTGATCCTATTGAATTATGACATCGAAGGTTAGGTCACATAAACTATAGAGACCTTGTGCACTTAGTGAATACTGAAAAAGTTAGAGGTAACCTAGACTTAGTAGTGAACCTAAACCCATTTATGGTGAGTGCATGAAAGACAAAAAAACTATGAGTTCACACAAGAAGGTTAAGGAGATAAAGACCATTAGACCTTTAGATCTTCTTCACATAGATCGTACGGGTCCAATACGAATTGAAAGTAGAGGTGTTAAAAGATACATCCTTATAGTTGTAGATGATTTTTCAAGATACTCATTTGTGAGTTTTCTTAGGGAGAAATTTGAGGCCATAGAACATTTGAAGTGTTTATTTAATAGAATACAAATGGAAATTGGCTATCTAATTGTAACAATTAAGAGTGATAGGGGGAAAGAATTTGACAATGTGGATATTAACCTCTTTTGCCAGTTTAAAGGAATTAAACATGAATATTCAGCCCCTAGGACTCCTCAACAGAAAAGAGTAGTTGAAAGAATAATAAAATGCTATAAGAGATGGCTAGGGAGATGATTCATATGCATAATACCCCTATGCAATTTTAAGCAGAAGTTATTAATACAACCTATTATACTACCTATAGAATTTTTCTTAGGCCAGGAACAAAGTAGACATCTTTTGAGTTATGGACTGGGAGAAAACCTAAGCTTAAATATTTTAAGACCTTTGGCACTAAAAGCTATATACTCAAGGATAAGGAGAACCTTGGTAAATTTGATGCTAAATTTGATGTAGGTCTCTTCCTAGGCCATTCTATTTCTAGTAAAGCCTATAGGGTGAATAATCAAAATTCAAAAGTCATCCAGGAATCTTCTAATGTGGTTATAAATGATATTGGGTACGATTAGGATATAATTGATAAACAAATTTTAACCTAAGAATCAATTGGGGATAACCCTAAAAACTTGGAGACTACAAAAGAAAACCCTAATGATATCTCTGAAAGAAACATTTACCCTAATAATATGAAGATGTACCTTTAGATGACACTCCTAAATAACTAAGGAATAAACATAGATCCAGAATACATAAGAACCACCCAATCTCAAATGTTATAAGAAATATGAATGAACGTGTTATTACTAGGAGACAATCAAGATTAAATAAGATGTGTCTTGTATGCTATACCTCCCAAATTGAGCCAAAGAATATGAAGGAAGCTTTAGGAGATGAATCTTGGACTACTGCACTCCAGGAAGAGTTAAATTAATCTACTAGGAATGATATGTGGTACTTAGTCCCTAGACCTAAAGATAAACATGTCATGGGTACAAAATGGATTTTCAAGAATAAATAAGATGAAAATAGGGTCATTGTAAGAAATAAAGCAATAATAGTTGCCCAATGACACTCATAGATAAAGGAGATTGATTATGAAGATACATTTGCACCTATAGCCAGTTTAGAATCAATTAGGATACTTTTGGCAATAACAACTCCTTGAGGATAAAGCTTTACCAAATGGATGTCAAGAGTGCATTTCTAAATGGAATTCTGAGTGAAGAAGTTTATGGTAAGCAATCTAAGGTATTCGAGGATCCAAAATTCCCTAATCATGTCGATAGGTTAAAGAAAGCCCTTTATAAATTAAAGCAAACTCCTAGAGCTTGGTATGAGAGTCTCACACTATCTTTGGGATAAAAAGTTTGAAAGAGGGGGAGTTGATAGAACCTTGTTTATAAATAGATCAAATGATGAGTTGTTAGTAGTTTAGATTTATTTTGATGATATAGTTTTTGGAGTTACCTCTAGTGACCTTGCCCCTAGTTTTGCTGAGGAAATGAAGACTAAATTTGAGATGAGTATGGTAGGTGACTTAGCCTCCTTTTTATGATTGCAGATTAGATGACTAAAAGATGGAATCTTTCTTTCTCTAAGCATGCTAGGGAATTAGTTAGAATTCGATTTAGAATTGTCTAAACACTTTAGAACAACTATGAGCACTACCACTAAGCTTAGCAAGGGTGCATCTAGAAAAAATGTTGTGCAAAATCTTTGCAGAAGTATGATAAAAAGCTTAATTTTCCTCACTGTGAGTCGTCTTGACATATTTTTTTTAGTATTGGAGCCTGTGTTAAGTATCAAGCGAGCCCCAACAAGTCACACTTAATGTCCGTTAAAAGAATTATTCATTATATAAATAAAACTCTTAATTATGGTTGTTGGGATTGAGTCCCTAAAAGCAAGACATGATGTAACAAAGTTAGACTTAACTATCCCCTTGTTATCCCTTTGGTGTATTAAAATTGATTTGAGCATTCAACCCATGTCTCTTACATTATACACGACTTGGGTGCATTAGGAGTTACACAAAATATATAAGTTATGGGTTCCTTGTAAGTAGATAAGTTGTTCATTGTTGGTTCATGGATTTAGGCAATCTAGTAGAGACTATAGGGCACCACTTCCTAATTGGAGGGATTGCTTGTCTTGGTCATCGAGATAGGTTTCCCTTGTTAAGTGCACTAGTGAATATGATACACACTAAACAGGACCTACAATGAATCATGACGCAAGGCTATCAATTATCATGATTCACCAAGCTACTATACTACATGGACTCTTAACCTTGAGAGGATATTGAGTCTGTACCTAAATCAACAGGAGGCTTTGACTTATGGGTGAGATCCTAAAGTGGTCACATATCCCTATGGATTGGGTCACTATTGATGGAGGTTGGTGGCAACAGGTATTCTCAATAGAAACACCATAATATCTCATAGGATTGAGATAGTATGTCATCTTGGGTGATCCAAAGGACATATGATCATGAAATATGTGGTCACAGTAATTCCTTTAGTAGAATTTGACATATGCTCCTTAGATTTAGAGTAAGTCAATTGATCACATAATAAGTAAGATATGTAACTTAAGGATTGAAGAGGTAATCTTGATAGGTGATAGCACTACCTTATTAGATTACAGACACCAGTTCATGGGAAGTCTGCATGAAGTGGATAGTAGGTCACGAGTATGAACACTTGGTGTCTCGTTGTAATATACATAGAGTGCTAGAGTGCAGTTGACTCTCTGTAGTGGGATGTTGAGTCAATTTTAGAATTTGATTTTGAGAGAGCCAGTATTTCTATAGGTTCTAATGGTCCTTGCTCTGAGCTCATATTCCTTTATGGCACGGTTTATAAGTGTTAGAAGGGTTATTAGTTCACTTTTGTGCATAAAAGGCGTTTTGGTAATTACGCAAGGTTACAAAAGGATAAGTAAGTGGTATGTCTGGATTGGGTTAATTGATTAATTAGAGCCTTGTATAGTTAATTAACCAATTAGCAACCTTTTTGGGTTAAATTAAGTGACCCAAGCCCATGGTGGGGTTAAGTCACTTAAACCTAATAAGAAGCCTATAAATACCCCTTTAGCATCTATATGATGAAACCAAACATTTTTATAGCAAAGGGCTAGGAACGTTTATTATGCAAGTTGTATAAATCCATTTATGGATTAATGTAAGCATCTTGCTTATGGAACAAGTGTTTTGATCAAGAAATCAAAATTCTTGATTTTGATCAAAACAAGGATAAGTATCAAGTGTACAAAAAGATGCTAGGAAGCATGGTGGTGTGTTACATCATAAATGAAGATGATAATCTACTCATTAGGAAGATTTGATAAGTTAGTTCATGGTTGGTTCATGGATTTGGGTAATCTATTAGAATCCATAGTATACTATCACCTAATTGGTGGGATGGCTTGTCTTGTTCATTAAAATGAGTTTTTCATAATGAGTATACTAGTATGTATGATTACACATTGAAAAAAACCTATAGGAAGTAATAATTGAATGGTTATTGGATTGTCATAACTACTCCAAGCTACTCTATTACATGGGCTCCCAACTTTAAGAGAATATTGTGTTAATGTTGAGGCCATCAATGACTTTGGCCTATTGGTGAGATCCTAGAGTGGTCACACTTTCTCTCCAGATTGAGTTACTAATGGTTTAAATAGATAATAATAGATTTTCTCAATAGAGGCGCCATGATATCTCATTGGTTTTAGATAATATGTCCTCTAAGGTGATTCCAAGCATTTATGATCATGAAATCTATGGTCATAGTAATTCCTTTAGTAGAATTTGATATCTATCCTTAGTGGATAGAAGAATGTCTATTGATCATAATATAGGTAGATATAACTTAAAGATTAAAAATGTAATACGAAAAAATTGCTAGCTACTATCTTGTTGGATTAGAAACATCAATTCATGAGGAAGTTTAAGCAATGCATAGTAAGTCACATATCTAAGTAATTAATTAATAAATAATTAACTAATTTTATCTTGATATAATTTCATAAGATATTGAAGTTCAAATGAATCTTTAGTGGACAATGAGTTCCTTTTAGAATTATAATTCTAAAGGAGCTAGTAATTTCTTATGAATCTTATTAGTCTTCACTCGAACTCATATTCTTGGTGGCACTTGTTATTAAGGAAATTTTATTAATTACATTATGTATATAAAGGTACGTTAAGTTGCACAAGGTTGAACTAGATCATATGATTAATTGATTGTTAGGTTTTATTTAGGTTATTTAATTAATTCAAGCTCAGCTTATGAGATAATTAATTAAATATGATCTAATGTGCTAGAATTAACTAACTTAAGCCTATGTCTTGGACCTCTATCACTAAAGCCTATTATTTATCTATACAAACCCATTAGGGTTTAGGGTTAGATACTCTTAGATATTCTTGAGAAACCCTAGCCTCCATCTTCCTCGAGAGAGAATATCACTTATCTTAGTGCCTACATCCTTGAAAAAGTCATTGGGTGGAGACACATGAAGTCTTCAAGAGCATCATCAACCTTAGAAAAATAGAGTTCAAGAACATTCAAATCTAAAGGTATGATTTTGAACCCTAAAACATCAAATGTTGATTTGATTTTGCTTTTGTTTCGTAGGATCCAAAATGCCAACACTTTGTATAGTTTGATTTACTCATGTGTATGATCCTAAGATCTACAAAAGGAGTACAATTCAAGGTATAATACATTGGACTTGTGGGTTCACGGATTCAAGTAAGAAATCCACTAAGAAAGTAAACTATTGGTTGGTAATGTATGATCACACAAATATGAGTCGAAGAGTTATGTCCAAGGAAATTGATTTAATTATTATTATTATTATTATCATTGCATGTGTATATTATAAAAAGGAAATATTTTTTATCCAAAGAACTTTTATTTCTTTTCTATGAGTGTTAAAACATGGATGAACTAAAGACCCAAGAAGAGTATAGATGATCAATCATTAAGATAGACCATGTTTCAACTTCCTTGAATTGATTATTATCATGGAGGGGCCAACTTACAAATCATCTAACAAGTTTTAGGTCTAGCATAACATGTTCTACTTTTTGGAGTGTAGCCATGACATTGTGGTACCATATATTTATGGTTTATCAATGTCAACTACACCATAAGAATTAGTTTGAATGTTTATAGTTTGATAGCGAGTTAAATAGTATAATGACCATTAGATTCGAACAACGATTTCTTATGGACCTAGTGCAGTTATTCTCTCTTTGTCCATTGTTGGTCTACTAGTGCCTAATTAGACTCAATTATGTAAGGCAATTGATGTTAAAAACATGGGTTTAATGAAATAATTGAGTGATAGTCATTCTTTCTAGCTTGAAGGAATGCTAAGTTCTGTTAGTGGACCAATGAGTTGTGAGAGTGTATTTTCACCAAGTCATATAGGTAAATTATGCCAAATAAAATTAAAAAAAAAAATCAATTTGTGGAAGTTGGAAAGTTGAAAGAAGCCTTGAGAAGTGAAAATGATAACTTAAGAATGGTTCTACGAAAAAGGAATGCAAGGGCAAAAATTTGAGTAAATAGGAAATCAAATGATTTTAGAAATAAAAAAGGTACAAATATTTGTATGTAAAGAAAAAGAACTAGGCCCTATTTCAATGGACTTCTAAGAAGTCATTTTTTTTAAGCTCAAATAAATTTTTTTATATCTATTTAATTAATTTTATTCAAAAGAATTTATGACTTTAAAAAATAATTTAATATAAAAAATTAAAAATTGTTGTCTTTTTGTTTTTTGGGAAACTTGTGTTTTGATGGGGCAATTTAGGAAATATATGGTTTTCGAAACCCAACTTTATGAAATATGAGAACCAACTTTTAATATTGTAAGTAATATTGTCTTCATGCACTTTGAGCCGGCTCCATTTTATTGTGGCGAGATTGCCCTTTCGGTTTCATACACGTTAGAGATTACCGATCTAAGAAATAGGTAAAGTGCACTGTAAGAAGTTGGGTTTAGCTAAAATGGTGGCGGCGACGACGATGGACTGATGTGGAGCTGCGATGACAATGACCTTGGCACCTCTGGATTTTTCTTTTCCTTGAACAACTATGGTTATTATTAAGATCATGGTTTTAAAAATAGGACCGGACTGGCTGGTTCGACCGCCGATCGGTCACGGTTCCTGTCCAGTTCGACCAATTGGATCGGGAAGCAATCAAATCAGAATTAGACAGTTTGAACCGACGGTTCGACCGGTGAACCGATCGGTCCCCTATGGACCCAACAGTTCTTTTTCTTTCCCTTCCTCGTGTGGTTGGTACCCCCACTATCACATGGAGCATCGTTCGACCGACAACGGTGGCTCCACTGTCGCCTGGAGCATCATCCCATCGGCAGCACCCCCGGCGCTGAGAACCCTGCCCACCTCCCCCTGCCGTGCACTGAAAAACCTTCCCGACCTCGGCAACACCTAGCGCAAATCCCGTCAATAGCTCCCAGTACCACCTCCTAACCTCGCCCCCAAAATGCCCAAATCCCCATCGCCAACCCCTTGCTTGCAAAGCCCCACTAGCCCCCACCCCTGGAAAGCTCCCACCTCTCTCTCTCTATCTCCCCCCCACACCATGACTGGAAAATGCAAAACGATTGTGGAAAAGCCTTGCCTTCTTAGTTTTTTAAAATTTAACTCTCTCTCTCTCTTTCTTCCCCACATAAGAAAAGTCTTGCCTTCTTAGTTTTTAAAAATTTAATTCTCTCTCTCTCCATGATTGGAAAAGTTTTTTAAAATTTAATTTTGATGTTTTATATTTAATTTTTTAAATTTTTTATTGATTGTAATTGTTGTGATATGTTTAATATTTAATTTTTTTTATTTTTATTTTTTTTATTGCATATTGATATTTTAATTTATTGAAATTGTTAAAAATATTGGGTTGATTGACAATTATAGGTAATAAATTTTGTGAAAAAAATCAACAAACATAATGAATACTGTCAAAATTTAGATATAATTTATTATTTTTATTTATCAAATTTTTTTAAAATTTTAATAATATATAAAAGTATATATTAAAGACATCACTGATTCGACTACCGGTTTGACCAGTGAACCGTGAACCGATAACTTTTTCGGTTCAATAACCGGTCCGGTTCTGAAAACATTGATTAAGATAGAGGTGGATCAGCGATGAATAGGTGTTGAAGGATTGGAATTTGGTATGGTGAAGACGAAGATGATTTTAGAGTTGGAAGTCGCCGGAACTGGAGATGTGAAGAAGTTGCGACAGTGATGGTGGGTTTTGACAGCAATTGAGGGGAAGCTGGTGGTGATTAATGGCGATAGTGGTCAGTGCTCACCCCCTGTAGTGATCGCATGGTGGCTCTACTTCAGCTCTTTCTTTTTCAGTGGAAAAACTTAGAAAACAAAGAAGATGACGAAGGAAGAGGAGAAATAGAAAAAAATGAGCTAGGAAACCTATTCAAATTTCGATGGTGCTGACATGGAAGAAAAATCCAGAGGTGCCAAGGTCATTGTTGTAGTAGCTCCACATCAGTCCATCACCACCACCATTGTAGCTAAACCCAACTTCTTATAGTGCATGATTGGACAACTATAAAATATGAGGTATGTATGTGCAAAAAGATAAGAAAACAAGTCATACCTTGCTTCTTGCGCCATAAAGAGGAAGGTAGAGGAGATAAAGGATTAATATATTACAATGATATAAAGTATTAAATAAAAATATATTTTGGTTTTGGTTGATGTGGGATAAATTCTTTTAAATAAAGTGAAAGAAAAAATTAAATATATTTTAAATTTATAATAATTTCCAACTACTAAAAATTGATTTTTTTTTTATAAGTAACAATATAAAAAGAAAAGTATTGGACTTGTCTAATAATGTTTAGAAAAACAAATCTCAAATTGTTTTTCTATAACATTTTAAAAAAAAATATTTCTCAATTATTTTTAGGAATAAAATTATTTGAGAACTCAAATATTAAAATGGTTTTATTAACTTATACTATGTGTGATACAAAAGGTTTTAGAAATATTTTTCATGTTTTTTCATCACATTTTATAAAAAATAATTAAAACCATCTAAAAAATAACTTTTTTTTGAAACAAATTTTTAAAAAACTATTTTCTACAAAATCTTCATCAAATTTGTTTTTAGATTTAAAAATCTATTTTCTATTCTAAATATTAAAAAACTCAATAATAGTTTCCAAACAGGACGATAATCTAATATAAAACTACATAATACAATTAGTTATTGGACATAAAACTATGTTTGGGGCTAAACCCAAAAGGAAAATAGTCCAATTAATAAACTTTGAAATGAATTGAATGGATTTCAATTAAGGTAATTTGGTATAAAAACGAATTGAAATGAAGAAATTCTTTCCTTTATTTTGTGTTACAAGAGATGGGATGGAATTTTAACAACAATTCAACCATAACAGTAAATAGTGACCCTAAGTGACTCAAAATTATAAAAATAATAAATTAATTTTTTTTAAAAAAAACAAAACGATGTAATACCTATAAATTCCAATTAAAATTTGAGGGAAAGAAAATTTTCTGTTTGATTATTTTTTTGAAAACATTCTAATTAATCATAATAATAATAATAATAATCCATGAAATAAATAATATAAGAGTAATGATGAAAAAATGAAATTCTGACTCAATTATTTTATTACTAGCGTCGATTTTCGTTTTGCCATGGTTCTTGATTCTCTAGCTCCGTCTTATCGTGATGGAAGTCAAAAGAAATAAGAGTGGAGATCCCAAGATAAACACCATTTATTTTGGGAAAGTTGTGTTTGCATCCAGCTATTTGAAAGTAATATGACAATCAAACTCCAATTGCCTAGAATATGAGATTTGACTGTCAAAGGGGAAAATATTATCTTTTTCGTGCACTCTTTGCTGACTCCATTTTATATTCCTAGATTGTCCGTCCATGCCTCCATGTTAGTTGCAACCCTGTCTCCATATTAGCAGCAAGCCCCCCATGTCATAGGAGAAACTGAAAATTTAAAAAACAGAAAAAATCTAAATTTGAAGCCTATGAAAAATCACCCGACCTGACAACCGATTGTTATTTCCCTAATCTAAAACCTTTCTTCTCTCTGATTTGGGAGCATCTTTCTCTCTCTCTCTTGGTTTCATCACCCACACAATCCCGAGACCCATATAAAATTTCCCAAAAATTGTGTCATTTGAGAGAAAAAAACCATTAATCCAAAACTCAAACTTGCATGTTTCTCTCTTGTCCACATAAAACTGAAATGAAATGGAGTTTTCCATCCTAAGAATGTCAGGTTAAAAGACGACTTCAAGATAAGCATATGTGATTGTGAATTTACTACAATAGTGCATACCCGAACGGAAAGCTAGAATCCAAAATATTGGCTTCGTCAACAAGATATCTCTTCCTGTCATTGAGTTGCATTTTGCCCTAACCCCAAATTTCAATTTGAAGGTAAATAATTTTTATTTATTGGTCTTTAGTTCCTTTGTTTAAAATGGAGCACATCAACGATATTGGAGTCATTGGTAGACTTGAACTTTTTTGTTGGGTTGTGAAAACCATATTATTCCCAAATAACCATATGACCTACAAGTCGCATTGAATCCAAATGGAACTTACGGCATATCCAATTGCAGGTCACATTGTTACTTTGGGAACTGTACCTTAGGTACTACCTTAATAACCCTTGGGTACCACCTTAATGTACCTTAGGTACTACTTTAACGGAGCTTAGGTACTACCTTAGTTAAACTTGGATACTACCTGTTCGAAGCCTTGGAACTTCAATTGTGGGTATTACTTACTTCATTTGTGACCTTAGAGCATGTCATTATGTGATTATTTAGTGTGGCGAAATGATTCACCTTTCTTATTTTGGGGATTGTACCTTAGGTACTACCTTAATATTCCTTAGGTACCACCTTAATACCTTAGGTACTACTTTAATGGAGATTAGGTACTACCTTAGTTAAACTTGGGTACTACCTATCTGAAGCCTCGGAACTTCAATTGTGGACATTTCTTACTTCATTTGTGACCCTTAGAGCATGCCATTATGTGATTAATTAGTGTGCTCAATTGGTTCACCTTTGGTATTTTGGGGACCATATCTTAGGTACTATCTTAATAGCCCTTAGGCAATGATGAAAATATCGGTAATCATGGATATATCAGTACTTTGATTTTATGGATATATCGGATATATTGGAGATATATTAGCGGATATTTTGGAAAAAATATCGATAAGCCTAAAATTAATCAAAATTTATAAAAATATAAGAAAATTTTCATAAAAATGTAATTAGAAGTATAATGATATTTTAAAGTTGTTTTATTAAATAATTTGATATATGTATAATATGATTTATCATATTTGATAATAATATCATATGCATCGATAAAAATATGAATTTTATAAGTGTACATTTATTATTAAATTACATCTAATATTATGATATTTGATTGTAATATGTCTAATTTTAAAATGTATATTAATATTAAAATTATGATCCATTTAATTCAATTGTATTAAACAATATAAAATAAATTATGATATATGTATAATTTTTTAATATTTAATTAATTATTAATGATATTAAAAACATTATGAAGAAAATTATATAATTTTTATATTTTTGGAAATCAATTAAAAGAAAATTTTGCACTTAATTATAAAATAATTATAATTAATTTTCTCTTTAAAATATTCTTTTAATATTTTCTTTATATAATGAGTTTAATTATATATATATATATATATATATATATATATATTTAATGCATATTGTATAATAAGGGTGAGTTTGCCCGGACGGTAAGTGGGTTGAACCCCAAACCTTTTTCCCCTTAGCAACAAAAGGTTTTTCGGACTTCACTGTAGCGCATTTGACCGCCGTTGACCCGCGTTGATCATGTGATATATCGGGAAAAATCACTGATACATCATGAAATATCGCCAATTTTTTAGGATTTCTCCCGAAATTTCGCCTGATCGATATTTCTCCATGAAATATCCTATCGATACCCTCCGATACACGATATATCGGCGATATATCGCCGACATATGGCGATATTTTCCTCCTTGCCCTTAGGTACCACCTTAATCAACCTTAGGTACTACCTTAACCGAACTTAGGTACTATCTATCTAAAGCCTCGAAACTTCATTCGTGACCCTTAGAGCATGCCATTATGTGATTATTTTATATGGTCAAGTGGTTCACCTTTGGTATTTTGGGGACTGTACCTTTGGTATTTTGGTATTTCATTGGTCCCTTTAAAAATGAATCATTCAAACAAAAAGTAAATGTTAAGTTGGGTTTCTATTTTACCAATATATCCATATCATCCTATGGAAACCAAAGAAACCCCTAAATAATCATATAATGACATGCTCTAAGGGTCACAAATGAAGTTCCGAGGCTTCAGATAGGTAGTACCCAACTGTAACTAAGGTAGTACCTAAGGTCGGTTAAGGTGGTACCTAAGGTTGATTAAGGTGGTACCTAAGGTACAGTCCCCAAAATACCAAATGTGAACCACTTGACCACATAAAATAATCACATAATGGCATGCTCTAAGGGTCATGAATGAAGTTCCAAGGCTTTATATAGGTAGTACCCAACCTTAACTAAGGTAGTGCCTAAGGTCGGTTAAGGTAGTACCAAAGGTTGATTAAGGTGGTACCTAAGGGCTATTAAGGTAGTACCTAAGGTACAGTCCCCAAAATAACAAAGGTGAACCAATTGAGCACACTAATTAATCACATAATGGCATGCTCTAAGGGTCACAAATGAAGTAAGAAATGTCCACAATTGAAGTTCTGAGGTTTTGGATAGGTAGTACCCAAGTTTAACTAAGGTAGTACCTAATCTCCGTTAAGGTAGTACCTAAGGTACATTAAGGTGGTACCTAAGGGATATTAAGGTAGTACCTAAGGTACAGTCCCCAAAATAAGAAAGGTGAACCATTTCACCACACTAAATAATCACATAATGACATGCTCTAAGGGTCACAAATGAAGTAAGTAATGTCCATAATTGAAGTTTCAAGGCTTCGAACAAGTAGTACCCAAGTTTAACTAAGGTAGTACCTAAACTCTGTTAAGGTAGTACCTAAGGTACATTAAGGTGGTACCTAAGGGCTATTAAGGTAGTACCTAAGGTACAGTCCCCAAAGTAACAATGCGACTTGCAACTGGATATGCCATAAGTTCCATCTGGATTCAATGCGACTTGTAGTCATATGGTTATTTGGGAATAATATGGTTTCCACAACCCAACACAAAAGTTCAAGTCCACCAATGACTCCAAAATCGTTGATGTGCTCCATTTTAAACAAATGAACTAAAGAAAAATAAATAAAAATTATTTACCTTCAAATTTCAATTTGGGGTTAGGGCAAAATGTGACTCAATGACAGGAAGAGATATCTTGTTATTTTGGATTCTAGCTTTCTGTTCGGGTACGCACTGCTGTAGTAAATTCACATTCACAGATGTGTCTCTTGAAGTCGTCTTTTTATCGAACATTCTTAGGATTGAATGCTCCATTTCATTGCAATTTTATGTGGACAAGAGAAAAACACACAAGTTTGAGTTTTGGATTAACGGTTTTTTTCTCTCAAATGAGACAATTTTGGGGGAATTTTAGATAGGTCTTGGGATTGTGTGGGTGATGAAACCAAGAGAAAAAGAGAGAGAGAGAGAGAGAGAGATAGATAGAGAGAGAGAGAGACGTTCCCAAATCAGAGAGAAGAAAGGTTTCGAATTAGGGAATAACAGCTGGTTGTCGAGTCGGGTGAGTTTTCATAAGTTTCAAATTTAGATTTTTCTGTTTTTAAAATTTTCAGTCTCTCCTATGACATGGAGGACCTACTGTTGATATGGAGACAAGGTTGCAGCTGACATGGAGGCATGAATGGGCAATCTAGGAGCATAAAATGGAGTCAACAAAGAGTGCACGAGAAAGATAATATTTTCCTCTTTGATAGTCAAATCTCATATTCTAGCCGATTGGAGTTTGATTGTCATATTACTTTCAAATAGCTGGCTGCAAACACAACTTTCCCAAAATAAATGGTGTTTATCTTGGGATCTCCACTCTTATTTCTTTTGACTTCCATCACGATAAGACAGAGCTAGAGAATTAAGAACCATGGCAAAATAAAAATCGGTGCTAGTAATAAAATAATTGAGTCAAATTTCATCTTTTCCACCATTACTCTTATATCATTTATTTCATGGATTATTATTATTATTATTATTATTATTATTATTATTATTATTATTATTATTATTATTATTATTATTAATTAGAATGTTTTCAAAAAAATAATCAAACATAAAATTTTCTTTCCCTCAAATTTTAATTGGAATTTATAGGTATTACATCATTTTGTTTTTTTAAAATTAATTTATTATTTTTATAATTTTGAGTCACTCAAGGTCACAATTTACTGTTATGGTTGAATTGTGGTTAAAATTCCATCCGATCTCTTGTAACACCAAATAAAGGAAAGAATTTCTTCATTTCAATTCATTTTTATACCAAATTACCTTAATTGAAATCCATTCAATTCATTTCAAAGTTTATTAATTGGATTATTTTCCTTTTGGGTTTAGCCCCAAACATAGTTTTATGTCCAATAACTAATTGTATTATGTAGTTTTATATTATACTATCGTCCTATTTGGAAACTATTATTGAGTTTTTTGATATTTAGAATAGAAAATAGATTTTTAAATCTAAAAACAAATTTGATGAAGATTTTGTAGAAAATAATTTTTAAAAAATTTGTTTCAAAAACAAGTTATTTTTTAGATGGTTTTAATTATTTTTTATAAAATCTTATGAAAAAACATGAAAAATATTTTTAAAAACTTTTGTATCACATGTAGTATAAGTTAATAAAACCATTTTAATATTTGAGTTCTCAAATAATTTTATTCCTAAAAATAATTGAGAAATATTCAAAAAAAAAAATGTTATAGAAAAACAATTTGAGAGTTGTTTTTCTAAACATTATTAGACAAGTCCAATATTTTCTTTTTATATTGTCACTTATAAAAAAAAATCAATTTTTAATAGTTGGAAATCATTATAAATTTAAAATATATTTATTTTTTTTCTTTGACTTATTTAAAAGAATTTATCCCCCATCAACCAGAACCAAAATATATTTTTATTTAATACTTTATCTCATTGTAATATACTAATCCTTCATCTCCTCTGCCTAGGACTTCATGGTGCGAGAAGAAAGGTATGACTCGTTTTCTTATTTCTTTTACTCACATAGGTACCTCCTATTTTATAGTTGTCCAATCATGCACTGTAAGAAGTTGGGTTTAGCTATAGTGGTGGCAGCAGTAATGGACTAATGTGGAGCTGCAATGGCAATGACCTTGGCACTTGTGGATTTTTCTTCCATGTTAGCACCGATCGAAATTTGAACAGGTTTCCTGGCTCATCTTTTCTATTTCTCCTCTTCCTTCATCATGTTCTTTGTTTTTTGGGGTTTTTCACTGAAAAAGAAAGAGCTAAAGTAGAGCCACCATGCGATCGCCACAGGGGGTGAGCGTCGGCCACTGTCGCCATTAATCACCACCAGCTTCCCCTCAATCACGGCTAGAACTCACCATCACTGTTGCAGCTTTTTCACATTTCCAGTTCCGACGACTTCCAACTCTAAAACCATATTCGTCTTCACCACACCAAATTCCAATCCTTCAACATCTATTCGTCGTTGATCCACCTCCATCTTAATAATAGTTGTAACAGTTGAAGGAAAAGAAAAATCTGGAGGTGCCAAGGTCATTGCCGCCGTAGCTCCACATCAGTCCATCGCCGTCACCGCCACCACTGTAGCTAAACCCAACTTCTTATAGTGAACTTTACCTATTTTTTAGATCAGTAATCTTTGACGTGCATGAAGCCAAAAGGGCAATCTTGCCACAAAAAAATGGAGCCAGCTCAGAGTGCATAGAAACAATATTACTTTCCATATTAAAAGTTGGTTCTCATATTTCATAAAGTTGGGTTCCAAAAACCATATATTTCCCAAATTGCCCCATCAAAACACGAAGTTTCCCTTTTTTTTTCTTTTAATTTTATTTTTATAAAAACTCTATTTTAGTTTATTAGAAAACCAATATTACCCTCTAAAAATTATGAGATTGATTTCAACTTCAATTTCTAATTGAAATAAAAATTCCTAATCATCCCAAAAGAGAACTTAGGCTTAAAGCAGTTTTAATGAATGTTTATGGAAATTGCAGGGCGCCGAGAGAGTTCTCGATTCTGCCCTTAAAGTGGCTTGAAGAAAGTGGATTAAAGTGCCCTGCAAAAGTCATTCCACCCTTAGAGCGGACTTGGAGTAGACCATTCCTACTTCCTGAGCTCCAGATCAAAGCGCACTGTAAAGTGAATTCCACCCTCACTGCGCCCCTAGAGTGGAATTACAGCAAGAGAGCATCGAGACCCCATTCTTCTTTATTCAGTCCTTCCATATACTCAATCCAATCACCAACCCGCCCAACTCTTTCACTATGCCCTCTTGTTACATTTTGAGATAGTCGTTTTCAGAATTCAGGTTGAAGCTGAATTCATTAGTTCAAATGGACAACCTTGTTACATGGAAGTTCCAGCAAATAGAAAACAATGTCCTGTATGAGCAAAAGAAGGGCTTCCACCGAAGTAGATTTTCTTTCTTTGTTTGACTCTTCAAAGTAAGAAAAACTGTAGTTCAAACCATCCAAACACATGGTTCCAGAAAAAGAGCAATCCCAAGTACAGGGCTTGAGCATCCAACAGCATTGGTCTGTAAGAAACTACCCTCTGTTGAATTGTAAGCTTTCTCCACAAAAGAGGAACAATCCACTTAAGCCCCACTGTGTCCTAGGAGACTAACCACAGAAAGAGCCATAACAGGCCCGTATAACCATTTTCTAACTAAAATGACCTGATTTAAACCATCATCAAAAACCGCAAGGCAAGGAGCTGAAAACCACATGGAGCTCTATTTTGATGTAGATATATATATACACACACACACAAGCAGTTGTAAATGTAAAATGATAGAAAGATAAGAAAACAATACTATAGTATAATAACAAAAGCAAGAAATTCCATTGCCAGGGAGTACTATTCAAACAATACTATACCCATGGCCCCGATGCCCCTTTTAACTGGAGAAGCCTTTAATAATAATGATAATAACAATAATAGGCCTACCAAACAGGCGATCCATCAATCTTGTTTCAAAACTCAAAAAGTCATCTAAGGAAAAGCAGAGAGTCCTTTACAGGCTCAGGTTAGCATAGAATGATGGATCCTCCACCCCCACCTCATTATATTGAGTACTTGAGTTGGCTTCAGCAAATATGACAAAACCAATGCTTAAATAAACCATGAATCTTCAAACCATTTTGAGTGTCCTTTTCTGTCCGCATGATGGAACAGTGAGATGTACTTTTGTTTCTCTAAACAAAGTTCCTCAGTCACACATTCACAAATCACAACAGAATCCGAAATTAAGATCAACCATGTAAGTATTAAAGAGTATAAGCCAGTATGAAGTTCAAATCAGAAGAAGAAAGACAGAGGGCAAGACAGGAAGTTGCAACTCAAAGTATCTCGATATAGTTCTATTCATGATCATGACATTCATGTGCCACTACCATAGTTAAAAAAAGAACACAACAAAGGAGCCCTAGTAGAAAATTGTAACTGAGTTTGGCTCCTCCCCTTACATCAACTCCTGGAAGAAAAATAACCTTCACTAGACCTTACAAACCCTAATACAAAGTACATTTAACATATTATATTAGTATCCCATCTATACTTGTGCTACTATTTCCATTTTCTATCCATCACTACTCTACATTATTTGAAATATATATAATTTCCCGATTATGCTCATTATCAAAAGTACTTGCTTCGCCTTCCTCTTCCTCATTCATCTCAAGGCCATCCATAGCCACCAGTATAGGATCAAAGCCATCCACATCTTCTGTCCTTTCATGTTATCTTCTTTATCTCCTCATTATTGGCTGTCACCAGCATCTCTCCGATGCAGTTAAGCCCATGAAGTAAACAACCAAGCCCAGGTTGGTTCAAGCTTCACACCTTGAATCTGAAAGGATGCACTTGAGATCTGTTATAACGCATAGGGATATATCAGCATCCAAATATTGAGACTTGAGATTGGAAAAATGTTCGAGTGTCACTTAAGATTTATTGCACAAATGTGGTTATTGTGGTTGTGATCAGCAAAGAAAAGGATAAGCAATACAACTTGAGAAAAATCAGGGAGGACGATGACTGTTGAAATATGGGTTGAGTTATTTCATGGCATCAAATACTTAAGAGCGATGTTAGAGTTGATGGGAGACATCTAAGCAGAAATCTTTTTGCATAGCAATTAAAGAGTCAGTTGCTAAAAGGGAACCATTAGTTAAGGGTTGACAATAGAGGTTTAACAATATTGATTTTCTTTAAGCATGAATGAAGAGAGACCAATAAATGGATGGATAATATAGAATTTATTTAAGCTTGATTTTCTTTTCAACATTAAAATGGGACCTGCTCACTCCTATAAAGGCTACAACAATGATGAGATGTTCAAGTTTGGTAATATCACATTAGAACCAATCACTCTTAGACATATGCTATGCTAGGATACTGATAATAGATCACTCTTGTTCAATTTAATTCCATTGTTACGCAAGTTATTTTGAGTTGTTAATCAACTGTAATATAACAACCAATGTTGCATACCTCTTTCCGAATCCGTTCATGCCATTGCATTTTCAATCCATCAAAAGCAAACCTAAATTAGAAGATAAAAAATTAATTATCTTAACTTACTACAATGATAAGGAATGGGCCATGAAGCATAAAAGAAATTCAATTTTTTTTAAAAATAAAAATTGAAAAATTAAAAAGAAATTGATTTCTTCTCTTTTAGCACAAAGAAATTTTTAATTATACCACATTTTACACCACTTATGCTTACATCATCTAATATTTCAACTCATAATAACTTTCCTATTCTAACTAACATAGATAGTTCCCTTTTCTTATTATTTTCCTAACAGTTATTTGAATTAAGCATTTCCCAATAATAGATGTTAGTTACTTCTTGTTAAAACCATATTGAAGGAGACAATAATCACATATGTTGGGATTAAATGAGATAAGAAAATCTCCAAGACTATTCCAAAATGTTTTTTTCCTAGTATACCACAAAATTTTATCCCTTGTAAATAAGGTCAAACTGTACATTTTCAAGTAATTCCTCCCTTCAATAATTCTATGAAAAATATGTAAATAAATAAGTAATTACCTCAAAAACTAAAGCTTCCAAGTTGATGAATGATTCAACATGTATTTAACACAAAATCCATATGCATGAGCATTGCAGTCCTTTATCCAACTAAAAAAAGTCTCGTGTATCCTCAGTAAAGAATGTTTCAAGTTCAAAAGAAAGGAAAAAATATTCATATACATGTACAAGCACCTTGTTAATGTTTTAATTAATAAAATAGATTAACAATCCCATATGGTATCTTTGAGATCAATGACCAAAATAAAATGTAAGAGATAAATTAAATATGATATAATTAAATAAACAGTATATCCCCCAAAAATTTTCCACAGACGTCTATTTTATAGTTTAGATCAATAGATTTTGAGGTAAAAAAGCCATACATATCTCCAGAAGACGGCTGCATTTTCTCACCCCTCAATATATTTCTGAGATCAGTCTACCTGTTCTGTCCAACTATTAGAACAATGATGCCAATTGACTCTTTTTTTTACCATGGAGAATGTCAAATTGAGTTGTAACCGCTACCTCCTTTTACTTCTTGCTCTTTCTCTCAGCTAAAGCCTTGCTTCGCTGTGACGAAAAAATTTGCACACATGATCAACATTGTTATCATTTTTCATTTTGAAAAATTACACTTATTTGGATGTCAATCGAGTGGGTTTGAAGTCATCATCTTATCTTGGTCACTCCCCTATAGTAGAGGAATTTCCCATGCCCAAACAAACCTAAGTCAGGGCAGGGTGGAGAGGGATGGTTAAGCATAATTGCTCCCCATTCTAGCCCCATCCTCCCTAGGGTTAGTGTTATCAAGCTGAGACAAGTCGGGTTGGGTATAAACATTGGCATAAGAAAACAAAACCAAAGAGGGATTAAAGGGGTTTCTTCATAGCAGTCACATTATAGAGAAAATTAAGATCACTTGCCCACCCATTTTTCCTTCATTAACAAGTTAAAAGATAAAATATAACTGAAGGATACCATCTAGAATTATAAGCAACTTAGCTAACAAAGACCAAATTTGATCATTCTGAGGGACAACCAAAAGTATACCAGCAATGTTTGTGATAGCAATGGTGATGATGATGGGGACAACTATAGGGACAGCCACAGTGATGGCTGCAACGTAGAGCTGTAATTGGACTTGATGCGGTGATGTAGTTCCTCCTAATGGAGTGAAGAGCATCTGCAAATATCACTCATTCTGTCAACTTCTTCTAGTGAGGGCTCTTATCTTTTGTCTGCAAGGTGGTTTTTCCTCAATCTTGAAAGTATCTTAGCTTCTAATTGGTAGAAATGAAGATTCTCAATGTTAAAAGGATGAGGAGGATTGCAATGGAGATGGACACTCCTTATATTTTGGCGGAGAAAACGAGGATGACTGCAATAGATAGAGGTGCAATGAGATTTAGGGTGGATTTGACAATGAGGGGAGTCAATAGAAATTGAATGCTATAAACGGCGTACTTGTCTTTTCATATGTAAGTGCAAGGCAAGGCAGGTGGACACAAAACCCAAATCACCCTAAACACGTCTCAATTAAATAATAATAATAATAATAATAATCTATGTTGCATGGGTTTGACTATGAGTGTAAGATGTGGGTATGTGTGAAACTATCTCATGTTTCACAACTCAAATTCTAGGATATGGGCACTCAACTAAAAAGGATCCAAAAATGGGTATGGATACTAGGATATGGACTATTAAAAGAAATTTTAACTAAAAATAAATTGGAAGTCAAGATTGCCATTTTAGAAGCGCCGATCTTTCTCCTCTAATCCTTTTTTTCTACTCCTCTTATCCCTAAATATTCTTAGGGAAATTTATTTTTCATCTAACTCTTCTTTTTCTCTAATGCAGTTATTACTAAGTTGAAAGAATAAAATAGGAATGCTTACAAAGATCTCATACCCAAACTCATGTCATGTCATTTTGATTTGGGTATGTTGGTTGAAATCGAAGGATCCGGGTATCATAAATAATAATAATAATCCCATACCTAATCCATCCCTAATTAGGAGTAGTTTACTTGAATTTTCAGGTAGTTAACATCCATAAGTAAAAATGGCATGTTTGATAGAGAAAATAAACTATTTGTTGTTTTTGAGAACAAAAATATGAGAATGATACAAAATTATAAATAATACATATTAAAAAATTATTTTACAAACCTTTTTTTCTTATGAAAAGGGTCGATTTAAAAATATTACATTTTAATATATTTCTCTTTATTCATCAAAAAAATTACCATGTTCAAAGTCACTTGACCTTTCCCCTTTGATGAAAAACTTACCAAAGGAGGATGTATGTTTGAGGTCCTCTAAGTTAGGATTACATTAACATGTTCAAAGTCACTTAACCTTTCACCTTTGATGAAAATATTATCCAATTTATTCCTTAATTGTCACCAATTTTTCAAAAAATTGGATGAAGTGAAAATTGTATTTCAATCAATTCCATTGAAGCTTAAGAGATTTTCCAAAATTGTTAGGAGTATAACCTAGCAGATTCCCCAACTTTTTTATGCTCAAAAATTGAAAATTTGTAAAATTAGAATTGGAACGAGACAACTGATTGATCTAGGGAATGAGGGTTCCTTGTTGGTAGCAAAAGGTCATGTGATTACTACTCAAAACATGCTATTTTGTAGCTTGTAATTAGTTCTTTTAAACACCCTTGAGTAGTAATTATTACCTTTTAACTCAATTGACATGTTAAGGACCCTTGCAATCGTTTCTAATCAAATTGTGTTAAGTTTTGGTGTTTTTGATAGCTTTTAGCTACACCAAAGCAATTTAAGAATGAGGGAGAGCTGTATATAGTTCATGGCAAAGCTTTTGGAAGCTCAAATTCATGAAGAAACCAAGCTTTGGAGCCTGATAGTCCTTTGCCTTAGTCGTTCAAAGTATGCAAGGAAAGAGCAATGGAGAGAGGAAAAACAGAGTGAAGAAAATAGAGGACAGCAGCTGCAGTCTTCTTTCGCACTTTTGGAGCACTTCCCGAAGTCTATTTTCTACATTCTATATACCATTTCAAAGCTCAGGAAGTCAAGAATCCAACGCTTCAAACTGTGTACGATTTGGAACTGAAATGAGGAAGATATGACCTTTTTAAGACAACTGCATTCAGCTGAAGGACAAATTCGCATCTTGCGAATTTGGAACTCCAACGTGCGAAATTGAAGTCCAACATGCGAAAGTGATTTTGCAACTTGCAAACTTGGATCTCAACGTGCGAAAGTGGATTCCAAGTTGCGAAATCAACTTGCGAGATTTTCGCAAGTCACCATGCAACGTGTGAAATCTACATGCGAACTGGGATTTGTGCACCGACTCTTTTAGATATTTTCTTCAGATATTTTTGTACAAATTTCCATTCTTCTCCTTGTAATCCTCCAACCATAAGATTTCTTAGCTAGGAAGGTTGGAAAAACTTCTCTATATATATTCCCTTGCATCCATTGTAATAGATATCGATCAATATATAGATATTTAAATATATAGACTATACAGAGCCTTGCTCTGTTTTTCTCTCTTCTCCTGTTCTTCCCCATTTCTATTTTCTTAGTAGCCAAACAGCCTCTGAGGGCTTTTCCTCAAAGGATGATTGGCTAAAACTTTTAGTTTCTCAAAGTATGGATGTTATGTGATGACTTGGATGCAATCCCATGGAAATTTCTCGCACCTGGAAGATAAGGTAGTCGTTTTTCATTAAAGGTTCATTAATGCAAAGTTTGGTTTTTATTTCCTTTGGACAACTTCCAACGGCCAATACTTGATAAGCTTTTGGATTTCTATTCATTAGTTATCTCCTACGAGCTATTGGAAGGTGAGGTTTTCAATTCCAAGTTTTGCATTAATCCGTTAGAACCAATTTCAATGGCCATTGAAAGGTGAGTTTATCACATGGAATGACTTTGAGTTGCCAATATTTGGTAAGCTTTTGGCTTTAGACCATTAGTTATCTCTTACGAGCCATTCAAAGGAAGTCTAAGGTGAATAACCATTGATGAAATTCACTACCATCTGTTTTGCCATTTTAAAGGATTAAAACTTGATTTGCTAAATCCATACCGGTTCGGGAAGCAAGCATCACCATAGTTGCAACCCCAACGTGAGGAGCCTATCCTGAGATTTCCAATTTGCATAAGAGCCAGAGCATAGCTATCCTATCTTTGAGAAACTTGTTTTTACACCCTTTCATTTTAGTCTTTAATGTTAGCTTAGATTAGTTTAAATCTTTCTAAAACATTTACATCTTCTTTTAAAGCTAACATCCATAAGAAAATCACCTATTTTCCTAATTTGAATATCATTTGTGAAGTGAAAACTCATCCCAGTGAACGATCCTAGAGCTACTATGCTATAGTAGCTTGGCTACTTTAGTAATAGTATTTAAGGTATAAATTTTGTTGATACGCCTTTAAAGCTAAGCGACCATGAGTCGAATCATCATGCTATCATTTAAGTGAACTCAAACCAGTTAAACCATCACCTACAACCCCTCACAGCTAATTGATAGTCAACTGGTCAATCGATCAGTTGTGTTGTTACTTATGCTTGACGGTTATTTTCAACCTTAAGCTCCTATTTAAATTTTATTCATGATGTAACCTATTCTTGAAATTCATTGATACATTACATTAAAGAGCTTTTGAGTGCACCCACCCTTTAAATTGCAAATCTTGTTTAGTGCATGTTGATGCTAATTTTATTGGGGTGGTGGGGCCCAATATTTTGAAAATTTCCCAACTTACAATAAGATAAAATTAGGATTAAGATGCACTCAATTTTCAACTCCTAGTTTACAATGAAGCTTAAATATAAAATGGTGCCATCCTAGCACTTAATTTTCAATTTTCAACTCCTATTTTGAGCTTAATTGAGTTGCTATCCTAGCATCATTTTTTACAAAGCATTGAACTAGCACAATGTAAAATGGTGCCAAGACGGTGATAGGGCTTGAAGTTGCACCATCCTAGTGCAATTTTTGGCTGAGACTGAATTCTCCATAGAGAAAGATGTTGCCAAGACCTATGTGGCACCATCCTGGCACCATTTTCCTCAAAGAATTAAATGAGTTGTCATTCTCGTGTTACATTGCTATCTCATGCTCCCTCGCTTTGATTGCTTGCCCCAGGATGCTTTCACCACCTTCAAAATGCCTTAGGAGTTCTAGGAAATACCAAACAGTCCCACTTACATGAGCTCAAAACATCATTCTCCCTTAAAACAAAAAAGAACTCACCCCAAGCTATCAATCACAGCAAATGGATAGCATCTACCTCAAAGAAAAAGAGGGAATCAACAGCAAGCAACACATGTCAGACTTGTACTCCTTGCCTCTCCTTCGTAACCATGAAACTAATGAGTCCACCTTCCACTGCCTTAGAAATAAGACACTTAAGGCTTCAGTAACTAAGACTAACAATAGGTTGAGAGAATGTCATGCCCTTTTGAAATCTAGCTTGCAAGAAACCGTGGCCCTTAAGTCCTTCAATCTAAAATCTAAAGCCTCATCAGTAATAAGAGCAATGTTCAAAATCTACCTCTCTTCCACAAAAGACTTCTAACACTGACACCAGACCAATAACCTTCTGTAGTTTATTCACCAACACTTTTAGAGAACAACTTGAATAAACCTCTGTAAGAAATTGATAGGCAAAGTACGTGATGTAGTTAGTCCCATCTCCTCTTTATTGAAACCAAAATAATGAATGTGACATTTAAGTTCCTTACAAAAGTCCCAAATTCAAAAAGACCTAAAAAGATTGCATTACTGCTTCCTGCACCATTCCCTAGTTGTACTGCACCAAAAAGCTATGGTGAACCCATCCAATTCCACATAAGTCAAGTAAAGCTACTAACATCTCTTCACAATACACACTCTCAAGACCACCTTTCTAGGTTTAAAAGCCACCTTAGCAATATCAAGCCTCTGAACACCAAGATCCAAGCACAAAAGCTGGAAAAAAAATTAGAGACCTGTGATTTAATATCTGAAACCTTTGCAAGCCAAAGTTCATTCATCTTTGAGCTACCAACGAAGCTCCTCTCTTGTATTTTTGTGTCCCCCTTCCAACACCAGCAAAGGCTCCTCCAAAATGGAACTCGAAACAATCAACTCATCACTAGAGAGACAACCCTTTTTGTGATATCCCACATCAAATAGAAGAGAAAATATAGGTATAAACTCCTCTTAACCATGTAAACACGTTTTAAAACTGTTAGGGTCATTTGGGTCCAAAGTGGACAATATCTATATGGTTGGGTACAAATCGTTATAAATGGTATCAAAACCGATACTCGACTTCAGTATAGGGGTTTGTTTGGCCCCATGAAGGATGTCTGTTTGTTTGGCCCATTGTGTTTGTATGAGGGGTGATTGTGATGTCTCACATCAGATAGGGGAGAAAGTTAGTGGTGCTATATATGTATGGCCTCTTCTTAACTTTATAGATGTGTTTTAAAATTGTGAAGGCCCCTTGGGTGTGGGGCGTTACACTTTCTACATTCCTATCTCAGAAATCCTAACCTGCTGTAAAGCATCAGCTGTCCGAACAAATTTTGATCAAATCACCAAACCAGCAACTTTAAGCCACATGTTCTCACAATTTCTTCTCCTAATGCCACCACAATCCAAAAGAAAGAAGAACATGGAACATCAACATAGTTCTCTCTAGATGCCAAAGTCTTTTAAACCTTAAATTATTAACTATACTTACATACTTACATACATACATACATACATATATATATATATATATATAATAGCTACATTAATTAACAGATAAAAACATATCATGCATTATCAGAAGTGAACACAAAAAGGGGAAAATAAATACCAATTCCGTAAGCAGGGGATGCAAAATCGCTTCCTCTCAGATTTCAGGCATCGAGCAACTCGTCCTTTATTGTTCCTCCGACATTGATGGCACGTTAAAGACTGCTCCTTTTTCTCCACTTTTAGGAATTCTTAGTCAATCGCATTATGCTGGACTCCTGTCCCGAGCCATCGAAGGCGTCGACTTCTCCACACAGAAACTCCTTCATCTTCAGAGTATCCAATTTCCATGCCTTTTTTGGTTCCCCCGTTTTCCTCAATCATCAAACCCTCATTCTCCCCAAATTTCACATCTTCGAGATTTTAGGCTGCTCCTCCCCTCACCAAATCCTGATGTTTCCCTTAATTTCACATCTTTTCGAGGTTCTCGAACAGGCCTCCTCTCATCACCACTCCCCCACATTTTCTCGGAAAAATCATCATTTTCCGGCCTGCGCTCTTCCCACTTTCGACTTCGAAAGGCGTTTTTCCCGAGATCCTCCGACCGAGGCTCTGCTTGTGGCACCCTTCCACACCGTTGCGGTTCTTCATACCGATTCCGATGACACAGGAATTCCAAAAAAAACCAGGTAGAAAGCTTTAGAAAGAGAAGTGGAAACACTCCTGTTGTCCTATAGAGACCGCATCTCTCGGAGTAGTGGTGGAGTGACTGCTCAGTAGACGTTTCAAGCGTTCCCGCCATACGTGTTAAATTATTTGCTAATTAAAAAACAAAAATAATCTTTTTATTTTCTAAAAACAAGGGTTTGTGCGGAATTAGTTTTTAAAAACACATTTCAAATAAGAAAAAAAAATAATGATTTAAATAACTGAATTTTAAATTTTTCAAAAATATTTTTTTCTGTTTTAAGTTTGTAAAAATATTTATAAATTTAATTTATATTTTTAAGTTTTTAAAAATATTTTTAAAATTAATTGATACTAATATCAATTAAAAATATAGAAATATTTTTAATAACAAATAAATTAAAGATAAATAATTTTTTGGTAAAATAAAATAGTAAATTTTTAATAAAATAGTAAATTTTAAATTTATATCAAAAGGAATGATTCTATTAATAGATATTATAAAATATAGGCATTAATATTTTCATAAAAATATAATTAATTTGTTGATAAAAATGAATTACTAATATTTTATTTAAATTCAAATAAACTTTAAAAAAAAAGTGAACCGCACTTCTTTAATATGCAAACTTTTTAATTTTTTTTTTCATAATATATGCATATTTATACTAATATAGTGTGTTGGACTAATTTTGATTTGGAAAATTATACTTCATTCATCCAACTTCTCTCTATAATAAATTTTTTTAGGACAAAATATTCATGAAATAACCAAAGTACCCTCAAGCAGAAATACTCGTTCATCTTTCCCTTGAATGCCACATTACATTAAGCTCGAACATTTGCATGGTGTCTGACCTTTAGGTCCAAATATTTGCACGGTGTTCACCCTTCTAGGTCTAGAGATTTGCATGACGTTCAACCTTTTTGGTCTAGACATTTTCACCATGTTTAAAATTCCAAGTTGGACACTATTGAACGAGTTTATTTATTTATTTATTTCTCTTACACTTTTTCATAATTTCTCATTTCTAAATTATTTTTATATTCTTTTTAATTTTTTTTTAACTATTTTCATAATATATTTTTTTATCAAAATTTACATATAAAATAAAATAAGTCCTAAAAGATTTTTTTTTTTTACAATGTCTGGTTCTCGAAAATTTTGAAGGAAAGAAAATAAAAAAAAATATCAAGAAAAATAAAATAATAAGTTCAAAGTTAACAAATTATTTATAAATGTTTCTTCAAACTTGTTTCACTTTTTTTATATATATATAAAAATCAAATAATTTTAAAATGTATAAATTTTTAACTAAGTTTAATTATATTTTATTTTCTTTGGTGAAATCAAATATGAGAAAACTATTTTCCTCAATATATTTTTTTCTTTTCTTAGTATTTTTAGTTATGTTTGGTTCTCAAGAAATTTAAGGAAAAATGTAAGAGAAAGAAAAGTGGAAGACAAGAAAAAGTAAAAGAAAATAAAAAATAGATTTAAAATCAATTATTTTCATTTCTACTTCAAACTCACTTCATTTATTTTAACTCTTCCACATAAAAATCCAAGAATTTAAAAATACATAAGTTTTTAACTAATTTTAATTATATATATATATATATATATATATATATATATATATTAGTATTTTTTATAATAAAACCAAATATAAAAAAAATATTTTTCTTAAAAAAAAAATTTCCTTAGTATTTTATAGGGATCAAACATACCTTCTAGGAACTAAACATACTTATAAGTTATTGTTGGGAAGCAAAAAGTTGAGATAGAAAAATGAAGAAGATGATGAGTATGGAAGAAAAGAATGGGAAGAATCTTTTAGGTATATTGAAAATTTGTAAGAGTATATATTAATAAGGTTAATATTTTAAAGTGGATGTGTTAATAGGGTAGATGTAAAGAGAAATTTAGTGAATGCAACTATAATTTTCCTTTTGATTTAATCTACTATTAATTAGGCCATTTTTTTAATTCCAAATTATACTTAAAATTGACTAGACTCATTAAAGAATTTAAAGCATTAAGCTTCACTTTATTTGATCCAACTTAATTTGAAATCTTAGGGGTCTTTTTTTTGTAAAACTTAATACTTATTACTTAATGACTTAAAATGCTCGAGCGGGTGCCCAAGTCAAGCTAACCCAACCAAATAATAGATCAAGGGGGAGTAGTTTCTAGGAGTTGGAACTGTTAGAAACTACACAGAAACCACCCAGAAACCACTCCATAAAATAAATAAATAAATAAAAATAAAAAGATATATATATATATATATATATTCTCTGGGAAAAGAAAGACCGAGAGAACTCGAGAAAAAAAAGTTTTCTAAAAAAGAAGGTAAAAGGCTTTTATGTTATGAAACAAAGTGGTTCTCGATTTTTGTGTGGTTCCATTCACGACTTGGGGTGAAGAATTAAATGGTTAAACAACTATTTTTTGGATCTTGGGGCATTTCAACATGGTAATCCAAAGTTTTCCTACAATGGTATCAGAGCATGTTTGGTTTGTTTCTCGTTTTGTTTTGTTTGTTTCTATAAAGAACACAAAGTCGATAAAAATGTTTCCATGGTTCCTTAAAAGAATAGTGTTCCTGTAAATAAAATAAAATTAAAAAATGAAAAAAAAATGGTGGATGCAGTGAAAAGTGGATAATATCTTGTAAAAGGCAGAGGAAAGTGGATGATATATATATAATTGCAAATTGTTGGAGTTAGTTGGGTGCCCAAGTTGTATTGACCTAACTCGATCCAACCAAATAAGAGATAAAGGGGGAGTAGTTTTTGGGAGTTGGAATTGCCAAAAACTACCTAGAAACCACCCCATTAAAAAAAAAAAAATCACTCTCTCACTCTCACTTTTACTTTTCTCTGGGAAAAGAAAGATTGAGAAAACTTGGGAAGAAAAGTTATCTGAAAAAAAAGGTGAAAGAATTTTATGTTGTGAAATGAAGTGGTTCTCGATTTTAGTGTGGTTTTATTCACGACTTGGGGTGAAGAATTAAATAGTGAAACAACTACTTTTTAGATCTTGGACATTTCAAAAAGGTAATTTGAAGTTTTTCTATAATGATATCAAAGTATGCTTAGTTTGTTTTCCGTTTTGTTTTGTATTTTTTTAAATAATAATTAGGTTCTTCTAATTAAAATTTTTATTTGTTCAAATAATTAATTAAAGTATGAGTATATGTTACTCATTAAAATTAAATTAAATTAGATCCTTTTGGTCAAGTGTGAAATGGTACAAATGAAGAGAACTAGAAGAGTACTAAGGGATAAAAGACCTTGGTTGTTTTTTAATATGCTTATGAACTACAAGAGGGACCCTAGCCTTTCTATAAATGAACATGTGGATCATGTCATTAATATGATCAAGAGTTTGGAAGTGGAATATATTTTTCCGCTAGGCTATAAAAAGCGAATCTTATAAATGTCATTAATGAGAGCTGAGGTTAAAGTTCTAGAACATATATGAGAATTTGTTCAAGAAGTGCCTCAAGGTTTCACAAATAAGTCTTTTGATGACTTAGGCGGTGTTTGTTTTTTTACTTAATTCTAAATAAAAACTTTAATGCATAATAGTGTTAAATATTAGGTTGTTTATTTTTGTACTATTTTATTTCTATTAAGTAATAAAAAGTAAAAAAAAAAAACCAATATGTTATTTTTTCTATTTAGAAAAAGCTACATATTTTGGCTTTTTCTATTTAGTAAAAAGTTTATAATAAGTCATGAAAAAGTAGAAAAACAAACAACCTAAATTCTAAAACTAAATTGATTTAGGCAAAAAGCCAAAAAAACAAACACCACCTTAGTAGCTCTTTTTAAGGAATATTGGCAAATATGCTTTATGAAGAATGTCATTATACAAATGACAGTGCTTTCTATTTATCCTAACTTGCAAAGTGTGAATTTTTCAAATTCTATTAGATATAAAAATATTAGAGGATTATGGTTATTGAAAACAACTTCTAGAGTTATAGAAGACACTCTATATAATCCAAATATTGTTTCTTCTAGCTTCAAGGGAGAATATTAGTTTTCTTCTATATATATATATATATTAATTTTTTATGCTTTGTACATAAAATGTAAGTATTTTGATATGCAAGACATAACATTTGATGAATTAGTATATTCTTTTATTCACATGTCTTCAGTTCTTTATAGATATATTGTCAACACATGCTAGTTGACAATATTATTTCATGGAGTGAGAGGTTTTTGGTTAAAAGAAATTTATGTAATTTTTTTACCTAAAATTAGTAATACTTGCATAGATTATTTCTAATTTGAAATAATTAAAATTATATATAGGAGTTGATTGAGAACATATTGAACTTTCATTTCTATTACAATTTAAGGTTATTATATTTTAAAAGATAATTAGAGCAAGTATGAGTATTAATATCTGTAAAAGTACTCATTAATAAGATTTGTGCAATATCTCTATGTAGTTGAATATGTGGACTGCAACTAAGAATATCATAATAGAACTAAATAAGGGTAAGAAACTGCTGAATGGTGATAATTACGAGATTTGGCATCGCAAGGTTTAGTATATCCTTGAAGAATAAGAGGCTCTTAAAAGTCTGAATCATGTCATGAAAGAACTTGAATGAGCGAACTCTGCTAACATAGAAGGAATTAGGAGGCTTATGTGGTTTGAAAGAAAAAAAAATTCTATAGCTTACATTACATTGTTAAGCTACATGCAAGATGATCTCTTGATTGAGTAAAAAGTATACCAAACTTCTTATAAGATGTGGGAAACTCTAAAGGAAAAGTATGATGGACTTTCAGATACAAAATTGAGAGACCTTGTAATGAAATTTGGAAATTACAAGATACGATTGAACCATACAATTAAATAGCATCTCAGGGAGATGAAAAGAATGATAAGAGAGCTTAAGACATCCGGGAATGTCCTCATTGATGAACAACAAGTTGAGGCAATCTCAGATCATTACCAAAGAACTAGAAACACATGGTGGTGAACATGACACATAATGAGAGTGTCAAGAACTTTGATGATATAGTTCGTCATCTTGAATTGGAAACTGAGCTACTTGTGGTTGTTAAGCATTATTGAGAAAATAAAGGCTAATCTTAATAGAGAAAACACTCAAGAGAGATGGTGAATTGGGTTTTTTTATATTAAAAAAATCAAATACAACAAATTCAAGCAAATGAAGCACAAATATAAGGAGATAAGGTTAAAGGAAGCAAACTCAGATTTTATAGTGGTTCGACACCCCTTGCCTATATCCACTCTCCTCAAACTCCTAACCAAGTGAGGGTTTCACTATACTTGAGGTTTTAACCAAGCTTCCAACACCTTTACACTTGGATTCTAGCTTTAATGGGTTTTTACAGAATCCTTTCAAGTCTTTACTCACTTGAAGCTTCTAACACTCAAATAACAAATTCAAATCTCTCAACCTAGCTCAACAATGACTCAAATACAACACAAATGCTAAGATAAATCAGAATGGTGCACTAAAGAATATGCAAATGGAGATTTAATGTTTTAAGAAAAGAATGAGAGCTTTTAAGGCAAAAACAAATAGGTAAACAAATAAATGTAGGTGTTGTTTTGCTCATAAATGAAGTGGAGCTTTCAATTTATAGGTTTCTAGCATCGGGAGCCAAAATGCCAAAAAATAGCCTCGACTGGTCGAGTTGGGGGTTGACCGGTTGACTAGTTATTAGAGCATTTAATGCTTGGCAGGTGACCGTTATCCTCGACTGGACCTCAACCAGGAAAACATAGCCCTTGACTAGGAATGAAAGGCTACTAGAAGAGAGAAAATGTTTTTTTGCATCTCTTAATCGATCCTCGACCAGGAAGGTATAATCGGTCGACCAATAACTTAGCCAGTTGAGTTGGTTGGCTAGTGCCTCAACTGATTGACCATTTTTTGCTTAAAAACCTATCTTTTTCTATTCTTTTTTCCTTCTAACACTTAAACAAGGCCTTTAGGTAAATTAATATGTCAATTTTGAAATGATTTGCCTAAGGTTCATTTAATAAAACTCGGGTTTTGATGAAAATGTAACTTTAATGCATAAACCGAGTTTTTAAAGATGCATGAAAAGATATGAAAATCCTAACTACACTCATGCATTCTTCTTACATAAGTTACTACGATCAAAGGGTCTTCCAATTGTCTTGATCTTGCATCCATTGGGTCCTTTAATGAACTTCTAAACTAACACTTGAAATTTTTTAAAATGCAATTAGGAGAACATTGGGCTAACAATCTTCCTTTTTTTTATGATGACAAACCTTGGTTATCTAGGAAAAAAAAATCTCCCCCTAAAACTAATCATGGATCGACAATCAATATTTAAGAAATTAAAAAC
The DNA here is from genome assembly GCF_030704535.1 of Vitis vinifera. Classification (NCBI taxonomy): domain Eukaryota; kingdom Viridiplantae; phylum Streptophyta; class Magnoliopsida; order Vitales; family Vitaceae; genus Vitis; species Vitis vinifera. Next base: position 23,576,330 of record NC_081814.1, on the reverse strand, counting down.
ACAATGATCAAGACATGTTAGAAAGTATTGCAATAAAGAAAAATTTTAAAGGCATATCATATATCATATGTCAAATGTATTAGTCAGTACATCATATGTCCAATCAAGCTAAAGTAACTAAAGATAAGCAATATATGATCCGAACAAAAAAATGATATGGACGTATGAGTCTCCTATATCTAGCCTCTTGGATCCTAAAATATCTCTCCCTTTAGCAACATAAAAAAGAACAAGGGGGGTCTCCAACGAATCAAGGTTGAGGAGGTGGAAGAGGAAACACGAAACACAAGTAGGCCATCATCTCCTCATGTTGACGCTCCATGCAATCATCAAAGTGATCAATCCTCTACTAGAGATACTCAGACTAAGAAATGAACGCAATTTAATACTAGTCCATCTTATCCTCCATAGAGTAAAATCGTGTATCATTGACCACTACAAGCTCCTCCATGCGAGTACCAAGGGAACTAATATGGGCTAATAAGTCCATCCATGGAGCATGGTCAAGAGCAGGAGGTGCTTAAGGAGGTGGTATCTCAGTATAGGTGGGCTCGGTGAAAGTTGGTCCAGAGAATGAGGGCTCGATGTATGATGGTTAAGTATATGGTTCCTCTATAAAAGTCGAATCAGTCATCATCGTCCTAGAGAAGGTGGACACAAACTTAACACAACCGGTCTGTGAAGGAATCTCTGTCTAAAGTGGGGAAATATCAAGCTCGGGCCCTCTTTGTTGGTGGCCACTCTAAGGGTCTACTCCACCCTCTATTTTCCTAATCTCTGCCTCCTCCTAAACTCCAGGGTGTACATGTCCCTATGCATGTCCTCTTTCTGCTTTTCTGATCCAAGAACCATCTAGAGCCTTCTCAAATTTCATCATCCCCATAGACTAATCATTATATGTGTTAAAAAATTTCAGGAGCCTCAAAGTCTGTCTCTTTGCTCAAGTCTATGTCGGCCTCCTTAAATACCAAAGAGAGAAAACGTTCATAAGGGAATACTCTGGTCCTACTCTCACAACAAGCAATCATACGCATCATCATTAGATATCTCAAATGAATTCGTCTCCTAGTGAGGATCAAATCCATAAAAAAAATGCCTCATAGTAGGAGACCTCATCTCGGTGTCCACCCCGTGGCAAGAAAGTGAAGCATAGCATGTGATGGAGCACTTTGCAAATGATTATCAAGTTGTGTGTCGATGGCTTGCCTATCCCATGGGCATTTGGCAGCCCACATATCTTCTAAATGGCCTTTCTAGGCTCAAATCCTGAAATAGTAGGCCACACCTTAGACTCATATATCCTTAATCCAACAATTGGCACTCTAAGAATCTAGAAAATAAAGTTGACATCCAGCTCAATCTCCGATCATGTCAAGGTATAGGAAATAGGGCCTCCAACACGATACCTCGCCTTAGCATAAAATGCCCATATCAAAGACAAAAAGACAGGTTCGGATAAAGAAACAGATGGAAGTCAACCCATCAAAATGTCCTAAAATCTGAAGTAACTCAGCTATGCAAAGTTAATGTCTCTCTTGAGTACCACACGACAGTGAGAGAAATGTTGTTTGTACCATTGGTACTCATCTGTGGTACTGAACAGGGCGGTGTCAAAACGCACATTTCGGCGTGCCTCCAGTTGAGACGGTTTAGTTAAGTGTTTGCCTTATGCCCTAGAAGTTGCGGGCTCTCATTTGGGTGCCATAAAAGAATGAGACAGAGCAAGGTGAAGAGGAGAAACTAGTAAACGCTCACACCTAAAACCCTAACAAACGGAAATGGAGAGGAATCGATGCTAGAGTAAGCTATGATGCACGGAAGGAAGAGAAGATGACCCAAATCCGAAATCCTAACCTTCAAAGCCCTCAAATCTCATCCAAAAATGCTTCAATATGCTGCAATGGCACCAAAATCTCTCTTAGACCAGTGAATCGACAAAGCCCTTGAAGAGCTAGAGGAAACGATGCAGAAAATGAAATGCGGGAGACTCTTAAAGTTTTCAGTCTTGTCGAATTGGTCAATCAGACCTCAACCAGTTGACCGCCTAGTCAACAGGGTTAATACTCTTTGACTTTCCATTTTTGCACACTTTTTCATTTCTTAAACCTTCTCATGCCCTTTTCAATTAAATTCCCCAATTTTTTATGCTCAATCACTAGGGAATTTTGATTTTTGGTTAAAAATTGACCATTTTCTAAGTAAATGTCTATATGATGTTCTATATGATGCATATGACATGAAATTCAAGTAATCAATAGGCATAGACATCAAGAATTCATAAGCAAGTATTATATCATAATGAAATCACCCCTAGTTGTCTTCTAATGTCAACAAATTGTTCTTCACTTAGAGGTTTTGTAAAGATATTGACAAGTTGATCTTTAGTACTTACAAACTCAAGTGTTATGTCACCCTTTTGTGCATAATCTCTAAGAAAATGATGTCTAATCTCTATATGCTCAATCTTAGAGTGTTGCATGGGGTTTTTTTTATATACTTATGGCACTAGTATTATCGCATTTAATAGATACATGTTTAAAAGATAAACCAAAATCACTAAGTGTTTGTTTCATCCAAAGAATTTGTGCACAACATAAATCGGCTGTTATGTTTTTGGCTTTCATTGTTGACAAAACTACTGAATTTTGCTTCTTACTATGCTATGAAAAAAGTGAGTGTCCTAAGAAATGACATGTATCACTAGTGATTTTTCTTTCAACCTTACAACTGGCAAAATCTACATCTAAAAAATCAATTAATTCAAAGTTATCATTCTTAAGATACCATAAGCTTATGTCCATTATTCCTTTCAAATATTTAAGGATTCTTTTTACTGCACTTAAATAAGATTCTTTAAAACAATATTGAAATTTAGCAGACAAGCATACACTATACATAATATCAGGTCTACTAGTAGTCAAGTATAGCAAAGAACCTATCATGCCTCTTTACATAGTAGAGTCAATGGATTTACCTTTTTCACCCATTATCAAGCTTGATGGATGAGCTCCTTAGAGTCTTCATTCTCTTGGCTACCTCCATGTTGAACCTTTTGAAAAGATCTCTTATATACTTTGCTTGATTAATGAAAGTTCCTTCCTTTAGTTGCTTGATTTGAAGTCCAAGAAAAAAGTTGAGTTATTCCATCATGCTCATTTCAAACTCACTATGCAATGCACTTATCAAATTCTTCATAGAGACATTAGTAGCACAAAAAATTATAGTATTTGAACTATGAGCATTTCATTTTCTTTGGTTTTTATGAAAAAAGTTGTGTCAATTTTACCCATTTTAAAATCATTTTCCAAAAGAAATTTGATCAATCTTTCATACCATGCTCTAGGTGCTTGTTTCAAACCATAAAGTGTTTTTTTAAGTTTAAAAACATGGTTAGGAAAATTAAAACTTTAAAAATCGGGTGATTGTTCAACATACACTTCTTCATTTATAAAACCATTTAAAAATTCACTTTTCACATCCATTTGATATAAAACAAAATCTTTAAAATATGCAAAGACAAGTAGCATCCAAATGGCTTTCAACCTAGCTATGGGGGCAAAGGTTTCTTCATAATCTATTCCTTCTTCTTGATTAAAACCTTGGACTACTAACCTTGCTTTGTTTCTAACAATTATGTCATTTTCATCCATTTTATTTCTAAAGGCCCATCTAGTTCCAATAACACTTTGATTTGATGGTCTTGATACTAATTCACATACTTCACTTCTTTCAAATTGATTTAACTCTTCTTGCATAGCAATCATCCAATTTTCATAATCTAAAACATCATTTATATTTTTAGGCTCAATTTGAGACATAAAAGTTAGATTATTGCAAATGTTTCTAAGAAATGATCTAGTTCTTATCCTACTAGATGGATTACCAATGATTTGATCTTATAGGTGATTGATGACAAACTTCCGTTCTCTAGGAAGGTATTGGTTTGATTCACCTTACACTTGTTGAGGAAATGGTAGTGCCAATGGTGATCTTTCTTCCTTAGGATTAACTCCATTCTCTTCTTGTTGTCTTCTATCTTCAATTAGAATCTTCCCATGTAGGTCTCCAAACCTAAATCATCATCAACACTCTCTCTTTCTTGAAAAGAATTGTTGATTCATAAATATATATATATATATATATGGACAGACTCCTCTACAACTATGGTTCTTTTGTTGAAAACTCTAAAAGTTTTACTTGAAGTTGAGTAACCAAGGAAAATTCCAACATCCGATTTTGCATCAAATTTTCCAAGAATGTCTTTGGTGTTTAATATAAAACATTTGCATCCAAAGACTTTGAAATAGCTAATGTTGGGTTTCTTGTTTTTCGAAAGCTTATAGGAATTTGTTTTTTAAGTATGGGCCTTAATAAAACTCTATTTAAAACATAACAAGAGGAGTTAACCGCTTCGAGCTAAAAATATTTTGGTAGATTGTTTTCATTTAGCATAGTTCTTGTCATCTCTTGAATGGTTCTATTTTTCCTTTCAACTACCCCATTTTGTTGAGGAGTTCTAGGAGCCGAAAAATTGTGATCAATTCTATACTCATTGCAATAATTTTCAAAATCAACATTTTCAAATTCTCTCCCATGATCACTTTTTATACAAGTAATTGCAAAACCTTTTTTTATTTTAAACCTTATTGCAAAACTTTGAAAACTCATAAAAGGCTTCATTCTTTTGACTTAAAAACAAGACTCATGTGTATCTAGAGAAGTTATCTATAATAACGTAATCATAAGACTTTCCTCCAAGATTTGGTGTCCTAGAAGGACGAAATAAATCCATATGCAATAACTCAAGTGACCTAGTTGTAGAAATGAAGTTTCTAATTTGCTTTCCCATTTGACAAGTTTGACAAACTTTATCTTTTTGAAAATTTATTTTGGGAATGCCTCTAACAAGTTCATCTTTGTTGAGTTGGGAAATGAGGTCCATGTTAGCATGTCCCAACCTCTTATGCCACAACCAACTTTGATTATGCATGCTGGAAAAACATCTATCATGACCATCATATTTTGAAATATTTATGATGTAAACATTATCATATATATGACTCATAAAGATGGTTTTGTCATTTTAAATGTCCTTGCTAATGCAATGAGATGCTTCAAAAATCGCTTTTAAACTTTTGTCATTAAGTTGACTAATGCTTAAAAGATTATGTTTTAAACCATCCACTAATAAAACATTTTCAATGAGAGAAGGTGTGTCATTTCCAATGTTGTCTTGACTAATGATTTTTCATTTTTCTTTGTAAGAAAAGCAAACTTGGATTCTTCTCCTGTCATGTGTTTTGAGCATCCACTATCGAAGAACCACTTATCCTTCTTTGAATCCTACAACATATAACTTAAGTTGATTTAGGTACCCATATCTTCTTGGGTCCTTGAGGGTCAGTGACCTTGGATTTTTCAACCCAAAACTTTTTAGCTTTTGCATTTAAATTCTTTTGAAAACCATTTCTTAAAGGGCATGTGCTACTAATGTGTCATCTTCCACAAGATTTGCAAGTAGTGGAAGGACTTGCACTTGTGGATTCATTTACAAAATAGTTCTTAAAATCATATTGATTCTTTGAAGATTTGAATTTTAGCCTTTGTTTGTCAAAAATACATTTTTGGCTAGTTAGGATCATTTTAAAAGATTTTTGTCTGCAAGAGAAGATTGAAATAGATGAGGTCAACCATTCATTTTCTTTCTTAAAAGCTCTTTTTTTTTTTCAAGATAAGTTTTAGATTCTTTAACATTTGAAAATTTTTCTTTTACTTCTCCAAGTTCTTTTTCAAGTTGTTGAACTTTCTTTTTGAGAAAAATATTTTTCCAACCAAGTTTTTCAAAATCCTCATACAATTCTTGAAAAGCATCATGTATATCTTCATCACTAATGATAGAGTTTACCTCATCAAGTTCATCTATTGCCATTAAGCACATGTTTGTCACTTCTTTCTCATTTTCTTCTTTAGATGATTCATTTTCACTTTCACTCCAAGTGGCCATCATTGCCTTCCTTTTTCTCATCTTGGCTTTACTTTTGTAGAGAGGACAATCATATTTAATGTGTCCCAGTTTCTTGCACTTGAAGCACACCAAGTCCCTTTTCTCTTCCCATCTCTCCTTGTCACCATGGGATGAAGATTCCTTTTTAAAGGAGTCTTTTCTAGAAGTGAACCTTCTTCCTTTAAATTTTTCACCCTTCATGAACTTGTTGAACTTTATTGTGATGAGGGTTAAGTCTTCATCTTTTTTACTTTGTTTTTCTTCTTCAACTTCTTTCTCTTCCTTAGTTGTAGCTTTGAGAGTTATACTCTTCTTCTTTTTGTCTTCCCTTTCTTGTTTCTTCTTTGCCAAATTGATCTTATATGTCATCAATGATCATATGAGCTCCTCCAAAGGTAGCTTGGTCAAGTCTTGGGCTTCTTGAATTGCAATGACCTTTGTATCCCACTTTGATGGAAGTGACCTCAAGATTTTCATCACCTTCTCCGATTCCTTGTAGGTCTTTCCCAAAGCTTCAAGACCATTGACAATATAGGTGAACCTAGTGATCATCTCAACAATTGTTTCATTATCTTTCATAAAAAATAGTTCATAACTATGAACAAGTAAATTTATTTTTGATTTTTTAACTTGATTTGTTCCTTCATGAGTTATTTCAAGTAATCTGCAAATTTCTTTAGCTAATTTGCATTGACAAATTCTATTATATTCATTTCTATCCATAGCACATTACAAAGTATAAATGACCTTAGCATTTAATTGGAAATTTCTTGTATCATGCTCATCCTATTCTTGTTTGGGTTTTGGAACCATGACTTCATCAACTAGTTTTGAAGGAAAAGTTTGGTCATCTTCAATGACATCCCATAATTCTAAATCGGTTGATTGTAAAATCCAAGTCATTTTAGTTTTCCAATAGGGATAATCGGTTCCCGTAAAAAATGGAGGTCTATTGGTTACAAAACTTTCAATAGGAGATGAACTTGATGGATTAATCATTTCCTCTTAAACGGTTAAGTCTTAAACACAAGGCTTAGCTCTGATACCAATTGAGAAAATAAAGGTTAATCTTAATAGAGATAACACCCACAACGGGAGAGGGGTTGAATTAGGTTTTTAATTTTTTTTTTCAAACACAACAAATTCAAGCAAAGGAAACACAAATATAAAGAGATAAGGTTAAAGAAAGCAAACTCAAATTTTATAATGGTTTGGCACCCCTTGCCTACGTCCACTCTCCTTAAGCTCCTAATCGAGTGAGGGTTCCACTATACTTGAAGCTTCAACCAAGCTTCCAACACCTTTACACTTGGATTCCGGCTCCAATGGGCTCTTACACAATCCCTTCAAGTCTCTATTGACTTGAAACTTCTAACACTCAAATAACAAATTCAAATCTCTCAACCTAGCTCAACAATGGCTCAAATACAACTCAAATGCTAGGATGAATCATAAGGGTGCATGATTACTACCAAAAAGTTCTATTTTGTAGACCTAATTATAATGGTTTTAAGCACCTTTGAGTAGTAATCATATTCATTTAACCCAATTAATTCATTAAGGTCCTTAGTAATTGGTTTTAACCATTTTGTGGCAAGTTTACATGTTTTTATCAGCTTATGAATCAATTCAAGCATGCCAAATGATGGAGGAGCTACTTGGACAAGTTATGGCAAAGCTTTTGGAAGCTCAAATTCATGAAGAACCAAGCTTTGGAGCTCCATAGCCCTTTGCCAAAGTCGTTCAAAGTATGCAAGGAAAGAACAATGGAGAAGAGGAAAAAAGAGGACAACAGCTGCAGTCTTCTTTCGCACTTTTGGAGCACTTCCCGAAGTCCATTTTTTACATACTATATACCATTTCAAAGCTCTGGAAGTCAAGAATCCAACGCTTCAAACCGTGCATGATTTGGAGTTGAAATGAGGAAGATATGGCCTTCAGAAGCCAACTGCTCCAGGTTATGCGAAAATTTCGCATAACACCTTCAAAATTCGCATAACCCATGCGTGATGCAAATTTTCCTCTGCTTTTGCCGACTCCACTTTAGATATTTTCCTTTGTATTTTGTGATGTAATTTCCTTTCTTATCCTTGTAACTAACCAATCACAAGCTTTTGCTTTTGTAAAGACTATATAAGGGGTGGAAATCACCTCTTGGAAGAGATAGAATAGATATTACGTTTAACACTTAGAGAATAGATACAGAGCTCTCTCGTTTCTCCTGTTCTTTCCCATTTCTATTTTCTTAGTAGCCAAACAGCCTCTGAGGGCTTTTCCTTAGAAGATGATTGGCTAAAACTTTTAGTTTCTCAAAGTATGGATGTTATGTGATGACTTAGATGCAATCCCATGGAAATTTCTCGCACCCGGAAGGTAAGGTAGTCGTTTTTCATTAAAGGTTCATTAATGCAAAGGTTAGTTTTTATTTCCTTTGGACAACTTCCAACGGCCAATACTTGATAAGCTTTTGGATTTCTATCCATTAGTTATCTCCTACGAGCTATTGGAAGGTGAGGTTTTCAATTCCAAGTTTTGCATTAATCCGTTAGAACCAATTTCAATGGCCATTGAAAGGTGAGTTTATCACTTGGAATGACTTTGAGTTGCCAATATTTGGTAAGCTTTTGGCTATAGACCATTAGTTATCTCTTACGAGCCATTCAAAGGAAGTCTAAGGTGAATAACCATTGATGAAATTCACTACCATCTGTTTTGCCATTTTAAAGGATTAAAACTTGATTTGCTAAATCCATACCGGTTCGGGAAGCAAGCATCACCATAGTTGCAACCCCAACGCGAGGAGCCTATCCTGAGATTTCCAATTTGCATAAAAGCCAGAGCATAGCTATCCTATCTTTGAGAAACTTGTTTTTACACCCTTTCATTTTAGTCTTTAATGTTAGCTTAGATTAGTTTAAATCTTTCTAAAACATTTACATCTTCTTTTAAAGCTAACATCCATAAGAAAATCACCTATTTTCCTAATTTGAATATCACTTGTGTTTGCGAAAACTCTTCCCAGTGAACGATCCTAGAACCACTATGATATAGTAGCTTGGCTACTTTAGTAATAGTATTCAAGGTATAAATTTTGTTGATACGCCTTTAAAGCTAAGCTACCATGAGTCGCATCAAATGGCGCCGTTGCCGGGGAAGGTGCCACAAGCACAGTGAAGCAACCATTAAGGGTAACTTGTGATCTTCATCACAAGTTTGGTGAGTTTTCTTATAAATTTTTTTTTTAGTTTAGTTTTTATTTAGTTAAATTTTTTATTCTCTTTTCTTTTATTTTTGTTTTAATTTTAATTTGTGCATTCCTTGTTGGATTCGAGACCAAGAGGGAACCCTGGTACAAATTGAAGAAAAGAGCCTTAGTTGAATATCATTTTTTTTAGAAATGGAAATTCCACATGAAGATCAAAGCCCTCATTATGATCATGAGAAGGACAAATTTGCATACCTATCCATGAGGGATCGGATTGAATTAGGGAAAAGGCAAGTTCAACAAAGCCAATGGGGTAGTAAGTATGCTTTGAATGAAGACATGAGCATGAAGGCAAAGCTAGCATCTGTGGCTAGAAGGATAGAAGAGTTTGAATTGAGGAATGTGGATACTGAAGCACAACCACAAGCCATGCCAACTTCATTTGAGTATATAAACCATCCCAACCTTATAACCCAACCTCAACCTCAACCATCAATGAGTACATCTTCATTGGAGCAAGCCATTTTGAAGATAAGCAAAGTCATGGAGGACTTTGTAGGTGAGCAACAAAAGATCAACTCTCATCTTAATGAAAAGATTGATAATTTGGAGAGTTCAATAAATGTAAGAATGGAGGGGGTTTATAATGATCTATCACTAAGGATAGAAAAAGTTCAAGACTCCATTGAGAAGCTCACCAATCTCGACATAGCAAGGGGGAAAAGGAAGCTTCCTCCTCAACCCCACCATAACCTTCAAGGAACCAATGCAAAAAGATCAAGGAAAGTGTTGAAGAGCGACACTTTGGTGGGGGATTGCTATGACAACTCTATGGACCAACCTTCCATTGAAAATCATAAGGTTCAAGATGACAAAGGGTTACTTGAACCCTTTAAAGCATCCACTTCTCCAGGGAAGAGAAGAGAAACGAATTCCCTTGGGCCAAATGGGAAGGATGCCAATTTTGTTTGGGATCCAGGGGGAATTCAGCATGAAGTGGGTGTGTGAGTGAGGATGAGCTAAATAGTTCATCTTCTTTTTGGGGTACATGCTATCAGCTTCATTTAAATTCTATGCTTTCTTTAAATTTATGCATGTTTTAGTTTGAATTCTTAGCTTTAATTTAGTTTTAATATGTTTTTAAGATGAGTTTTGAAGTGTTCATGCAGGTATGATGCTTGCAAAAATCGAATTTATGGTGAAAACAAAGGAAAACAGGGGAGAAAAGCCAAAACAGAGCAATTCGCACCACCCCATTTCGGCAACTGTTGGGAACATTTCGATCACTTCTCGAAGTTTATTTCATGCATACTATATCTCGTTTCAAAGCTTGGGAAGTCAGGAGTTCATAGCTTCAAACGGTGCTCGATTTGGAGTTGAAACGAAGAAGTTATGGCCGTTTGAAGACGACTGTGCAAAGCTGAACGGGAATGTTGCAACCGCACCCCATTTTGCTACTGTTGGACACGTTTTTGGAGCACTTTCTGGAGCTCAAATTATGCATACCATATCTCTTTTTGAAGCTTAGGAAGTCAGGAGTCCAGTGCTTCAAACGGTGTGCGATTTGGATTTGAAACGAAGAAGTTATGGCCATTTGAAAGAATCCAATTTTGCATTTGGGCGGGTGAATAGTGCCTTGTGCGAAATTTTCACACAACACATCCCCTTGTGCAAAATTTTCGCACCACTCTTCCCTTGTGCGAATTTTTAGCTTCTTCATCCCTACCCTCCCCAATCCCAAGCCTTTGAGCCTTGTCCTCAGCTGCTCAAAGTGGGGCCCACTCATCATTTTTGTAAATATTTAGTATAAATTCCTCTCTCATTCAATTTTTGAATTTTGAAATAGGTGGTTCAACCTTCTCAACTCCAAGTCCACATCACATGAGGTACCACTTCCTTCCTCCTTATTTTCGATTCAAACATTGAGGACAATGTTCATCTCGGTTGGGGGGAGAGATGAGGAAGTAAGTATTACTCAAAGGTGCTTAAAACCATTATAATTAGGTCTACAAAATAGAACTTTTTGGTAGTAATCACACCCCCCAACCGACTCATTGCTAGTCCCTTAGCAATGGAGGAGATAAAAACTAAGTAAACTATAATAATATACATAAAAGGGATCATGCAAATCACTCCAAAAAATGATATGAGTGGCATGATGGACATCCATGGATCAATAAAGATGTGAAACTCAACCTATAATAAGAGTTGTCAAAGCATTCGCTTGATCATAGAGTACAAAGAATGGATATTATGCAAGTTTAAGCATCAAAAGAATTTCCACTCTCAAAAGATCCAAATCAAATTCTTCCACTAAAAGCTAAGTGTTAATGTGATTAGCTTCCGAGTATAGTATGGATAACTATCATCTCCCCCCAACCTAAGTCTTTCTTTAAGCTTAGCAAAATTAACCATTTCTTGATAGGCTAGGAACGCACCTCTTATTCACAATTCTTTTCACTTACTAAACTTAACCAATTCACCCATGTAACAAGCAGAGGATCGGTGACTCCCAACCAATAAAGGCTTAGGGCACCAGGCTTTAAAGGTTTTTGCCACCCTTTCAGACCATGCTCAGGTTTCAAGACAAGCAAAGAAGTTTATTCTATTTTTTTTTCTTTTTCTTTTTCTTTTTCTATTTTTTTCAAAGACTCATTGGTCTTTATGAGGTGTCCCAACACAATTAAAGAGAGGTTAAAGGTGTCAAATTATGATTTCTCAAGCTTAGAGGGTGAGATAGTTTCACATCTTATAACCGGAATCTAATGTATGTGTGTGCGAATAGCTTAAGGTGGAAGAGATAAGTTTGCATGCAATGGGAGTTTCAACAATTCATCAACTTTTAGAAGAGCATGATACAAACTCTAAGACTCATGTAATCAAGTTGAAACTCGACTTCTCTCATTTAATTTTGAGAGTTAATCCTTAATATCCATGAAGTTTAAAGCAAAAAATTTTTAAAATTAAACAAAAAGTAGCTAATTTAACTAAGTATGATAAAAATTTAAACTAATACTTACTTCCTCATCTGTGCACTAAAGAATATGTAAATGGAGATTTAACGCACCAAGGAAAGAATGAGAGTTTTTGAGGCAAGAACAAGTAGGTAGACAAATAAATGTAGGTGTTATCTTGCTCATAAATGAAGTGGAGCTCTAAATTTATAGGTTTCTAGCATCAGAAGCCAAAATGCCAAAAAACAGCCTTGATCAGTCGAGTTGGGGATCAACTAGTTGACTAGCCATTGGAGTATTTAATGCTTGGCACTTGACCGTTATCCTCAATCGAACCTCGACCGGGAAGGCATAGCCCTTGACCAGGAATGAAAGGTTATTAGAAGAGAGAGAAAGTTTTTTGCATCTCTTGATCAGTTCTCAGGCAGGAATGTATAATTGGTTGACCAATAACTTAGCCGGTTGAGCTGGTTGGCTAATGCCTCGACCGGTTCACCATTTTTGGCCCGAAAACCTATCTTTTTATATTCTTTTTCTTTCTAACACTTGGAAAGGTCTATAGGTAAATTAATATGTTGATTTTGAAATGATTTGCCTAAGGTTCATTTGATTAAACTCGGGTTTTGATGGAAATGTAACTTTAATGCATAAACTGGGTTTTTAAAGATGCATGAAAAGATATGAAAATCCTAAATGCACTTATGTATTCATCTTACATATATTTCCTTATGATCAAAGGGTCTTCCAATTGTCTTGATCTTGCATCAATTAGGTCATTTGATGAATTTTCAAACTAACACTTGAAATTCTTTAAAATTCAAACTAATTAGCAACTTAACCATGGTTTGTTATCATCAAAACGCGATTAGGAGAACTCTTAGGCTAACATTATGAACAAGCTTATGTAACTAAATCTAGTTCACGTAAAATTTCCAACTTTAAGCGTAATAGAAAATTCTTTAACAAGAATAAGAAATATGACGATGCTTTAAAGAAAGGAAAGATCGGGGCACGTAAGAAGTTCAAGCTTGCTAAGAGGGATAAGTGCAAGTTGAAATACTAGAATTGTGGTAACAAGTGTCATTTGGTTCATGAGTGCACCAAGCCGAAAGAGGTATGGTCTTATTCAAATAATTTGTGCGCTTATGTTTCTAGTTGTGTAATGTTAACTAAATTTGTTCTTTTGTGAATGGTAGACTTAGCCATCACCGACCATATAGCTAGACACCGAGGAGCACATGTAGAGTTTTGACAAATAAGTTCTGGTACTAGATGGATCTATATAGGAAACAACTTCAAAGTTGGGGTCGATGGTATTGGAACGTGTAAATCGGAATTGCATAGAGGATGTACCCTATTTCTATATGATGTTTTTATGCTCTAGATATTCGATGATATTTGGTTTTTGTGTTAGTCCTTCTTGGTTTAGGTTTCAACTTGAATTTTCATGATTCAGGTATGGAGTTGTATTTGGGAACAACATACTATAGTTTTGGATTTATTTTGGATGGTTTTATGGTTCTTGACATTGATAACGACGTGTTGTCTAATATTAATGATAGTTATTATTCATTGATGACTACTTCTAGAAATACATGTGATAATGTGATCATATGGCATGCTAGACTTAGGCATATTAGGCAATAAAGAATTAATAAACTAGCTAGAGAAAATCTATTAGGTCAATTCACTAAAATTGATATGTCAACTTGTGAATATTGTATAGCTAGTAAAATAATAAGAAAACCATTTTGAAAAGGAATTAAAATTGAAATATCATTGCAATTGATCTATTATGACATTTGTGGTCTTATGAGTGTCAAATGAAAGCATGACGCCTTGTACTTCATCACATTTATAGATAACTTTACTCATTATGGTCATGTTTTCTGATTTCTCATAAGTTAGAAATATTAGATTGCTTCAGACGCTACATTAATTTAGTTGAGAATCAATTGGATAAAAAAAAATTAAAACATTAAGAACAAACCAGGGTAGAGAATATCTATTAGAACAATTTAAAGATTTATGTTATGAAAAAGATATTAGTAGACAACTGGCTATTCCAAGGACTCTATAACAAAACGTTGTTGCTAAAAAGAGGAATAAAACATTGTTAGACATAGTTAGGTCAATGATGGCTTAAGAAAATCTTCTCATTTCATATCGGGGAGATGCATTGTTGACTGGTAGTCATGTACTTAATCGAGTACCCTTAAAGACTATTGCATCTACTCTATATGAGTTATGGAATAATCAAAAGCCTAATCTTAGCAATTTGTGACCGTGGGGGTCAACAACTTATGTTCACAATCCTTCTCATAAATATGGAAAATTATGTCATTGAGAAAGGAAATGTATCTTTATAAGATACAATGAACACTCCAAAGAGTATGTGTTCATAGGTGAGCATGAAGATGGAATAGTAAAGAATCATGAGATGTCATGTTCTTAGAGGATGATTTCCCACGTACGAGTGAGAATGATAGGGATTTACATCTTTATGAAATGATGGATCTTGACATAAGAACTACACCCAAATGATAATTGATGCTTGAACCTAGAGGGAATGAACTAGTTCCTATAGCAAGTATGATAAAAGAGTCAATGTTGAGAAAAAGTTCTCGACAAATTATTCCTTGACAATGATTTGAGATTGAAGAGGAAGTTCATATTGTCACTCAATATGATGATGTTGAGCCTAAGTTAGTTCAAGAGGCTCTTAATTGTCCAGTTAAGGATGAATGGATAAAAGTAATGGAAGACGAATTAAAGTCAATACGAAATAATCGAGTCTAGGACTTTGTTGATTTGCCTTCAAATCGAAAAGCTATTAGGAACAAATGGGTTCTTAAAATAAAAAATAAAAAAACAAATAAAATAAAACAAAAACAAAAAAAATAAAAAAAAAATGGATCCACTGAAAATTATAATGCTCGATTAATGGCTAAAGGGTATACCTAACAAAAGGGTATAAACTATGAGGAAATATTCTCTTCAGTAGTTAGGTTTACCTCAATTCGCCTCATTCTAGCTATAGTAGCTCTTATGGATTTAGAGCTACACCAAATGGATGTTAAGACAACTTTCCTTAACGGGGAGTTGAATGAAGAAATCTATATGGAACAACTAGTAGGTTTCATTATCCAAAGGCAAGAGTGCAAATTGTGCAAGTTAAGTCGATCAATTTATGGCTTTAAGAAATCATCCAGGTGATGGTACTTGAGATTTCATAGTGCAATAACTTTATACGATTTCACAATGATTGATGAGGACCATTGTGTTTACATTAAGCAACATAAAGATAAATATGTGTTATTGTCTTTATATGTGGATGATATACTTATAGCTAGCAATGATTTCGAGTTTGTTCAAACCATTAAAAGATGGTTATCATCTACTTTTGAGATGAAAGATATGGGAGAAGCATTTTATATTCTTGGAGTAAAGATCCATAAAGATTGTTTTAATAGACTAGTGGCTCTCTCCCAAGAACACATTATTAAGAAAATCCTTGAACCATCTAATATGTAAGATTGTAATCCCATTAACACTTCATTTGCAAGAGATGAAAACCTAAGCAAAAAAAATGGATCCAAAGACTCCAGAAGAACATAGGAATTACTCTAATGTTGTTGGAAGTCTAATGTATGCTACAATGTGCACAAGACCAGACATTTACTATGTTGTTAGGATGGTTAGTAGCTACTAAGCAAATCTTGGAATGATGCATTAGAAAATAGTAAAGAGAATTCTTAGGTATCTAAAAGGCACTATGAACTATTCCCTTTATTATCAAGGTAAAGAATTGAGTTTGGTGGGCTATTCAGATACCGATTAGGCAAGTGATCCAAATTAGTGCAAATCAACATTTGGATATATATTCTTGTTTAAGAATGATGTTATCCCATGGAGAAGCAAAAAACAGACTAGTATAGTTTTGTCAACCATGGAAGCTAAATTTATTGTTTGTTCAGCTACAGTATAGGAAACTGTACGATTGAGAAGATTTTTGCAAAGCTTGGGAATAGTCAAGGATGTTTTTAGGTGAACACTAGTTTATAGTGATGGCAAGTTGTGATCACTAATGTAAATGACCTAAAATATCATGGAAGAACTAATTATATAGATACCAAGAATAATTTTATGAGATATTATTGCACAAAAGTAGGTGATCCTAAAATATTTACCTACACGTGAGATGGTTGTTGATCAATTCACAAAATTCATTTCAAGAGACATTTTTTCTATACATGTAAAGTCATTAGGACTGCGTAGGTTATAATTTATGTTGATTATATGACATGGATCATTATTGATTAGATATAAGATACTTTGTATATGATCAAATAAAATGAGTATTTGTTATTCATATCATTAAATATGTAAATGTTACTCATACAAATATACTCTTAAACATATGTCATCAGGTAGAGGTTGGCTCTCTCACATAAGCAACCGCCCCAATCAATGAGTTTATAGGTTGGGATGAGACACGATATACTAATGATGATAAATGAGTAAAAAGAATACAAAGACAATGTGTGTTGCCTTGATTAAGTATCAAGATGAGGTCTATGATAAGTGATATCTTGACCGAATGTAATAGCCCACAATTATATTTACCTCTTTAAATTGGACTTGAATTCTAGCATAAAAGATTTGGAATTGTTAGTTAAGGTCCATATGGTGGTAATTTTACAAACACTTTCCAATTGAAGAGAAACCACCATGTGTATTTCACACTACATGTGTTTGAAAGTGACTAATAAAGAAAGTCAATGATTAATACCTACATCCTCACTATATGAGATCCTTGAGGCTTATTCAATTATAATAGCCCACTATTGTACTTTTTGTATTTTTTTTTTGCTATGTTTTAAGGTGACAAATTAATGTTGCTACTTTGATATGTTTCTGATAGAAATAAAATGATTTATCCTTACGAGACATATTGGGCAAATGGTTAATTTGAATCTAAAAGACATGAGTTTAAAAGAAATATTTTTTTTTGAGTTACATTGATAAAAATGCGTTCACAATCGACCAGTTATGTTGCTTTTGTAGCTAATATAATTATAAATGCATTTGTAATATTGCGTAATTTGCAACTTTGAGGGATTAAGTGAATACATTAAAATGTGACTAAATAAATCTGGGTTACAACGAGACATGATTATAGTTGTTCACTTATAATTTTGGGGTTAAACTATTATGTATCCCTAACAGGTACATAACTTTATAAGCTCCCAAATTGTAAATGTGCTCGCATGGTCACACAACCCATTTGCCTGTAGGAATCACTTTTAAGGGTTGAAAAAATGGACTTGGATGATTATTGATCCGACTGTATTAGCTCATCTTGTGCAAATGGGAGATGTTGGAGTTGGGTGGGTGCTCAAGTCGGGCTGATCTAACCCAATCCAACCAAATAAGAGATCAAGGGGGAACAATTTTTAGGAGTTGAAACTGCCAAAAACTGGCCAAAAACCACCCCATTAAAAAAAAAATCCTCTTCTCTCACTTTTACCTTTCTTTGGGAAAAAAAAGATCGAGAGAACTTAGAAAGAAAAGTTCTCTAAAAAAGAAGGTGAAAGGCTTTTATACTGTGAAATGGAGTGGTTCTCAGTTTTAGTTTGGTTCCATTCATGACTTGGAGCGAAGAATTGAATGATGAAACAACTATTTTTTGGATTTTGGGTATTTCAAAAGGGTAATCTGAAGTTTTCGTACACAAATTAAATTAAAACATTATAGAATATTATATTCATAATTCGATATTAAATATGTACATGAAATGAAAAACTTTCTTTCATTTACATGTTAAAAAGTTAAACTTTATTCATTATTCATTTTAAATAAATATTATTTTAAATTTTTTTATGCATTTTTAACCAAAACTTTTTTCATGAAGATGTTAATATCTTTATTTTTCTAACATATGCTAAATACTATTTTTTTTTTTATAAAAATTATAATTTATGATTTTATTATAATATTATTATTCATGTTTTACTAAAAATTACTTATTCTTTTAATCCATTTGTTATTGCAAAACTACATTCATTTTTAATAAGACTAATTAAATTTAATTATATTATATAAATTGAATTTGCAATGTTTTTCCAAAATAATAAATAAACTGTTTTTAAAAACTTCTTGTCAAACACTCTTATTTTTAGAAAACTGTTTTTTTTTTTTTTAACTTAAAAACAATATATAAAAACAAGTTTAAGAAAACATGATCCGGTCTAAACTTTCCAGGTATTGGATTGAAATATTCTGTGTAATATCAGTAACGAAGTGAATACAAGAGGAAATTGCCTATGCTAAACCTTTGATAATCAATTACAACTGTCAAACTTGATAATTTGCTTTCACCCCACTCCAAAAGCCAAATGTGATAAATCCAAGCCTTGTTATACCTATCAAACTTTTGGGTTAAATCTTTGGCTTTTTGAATCTCTATTGCCATTATATGGAATCCAATACATTTCTCTTGAGAAATATCATAGCAAATCAACATGAAATTAGACCCAATTTCTACTCATTTTGAAATCCAAGACCTTTCCTTTCCTATTTTGAATAGGAAATGCGTCAGAAAATCCTTTATATATATTGAAATGCTCCACAGTTTGAAACTTCCACTGACTTTTGCAAGAGGAGAATTCATTTGGTTTCTACTAACAATATGTTAGGCTCAAGATTGAAATGCTTTTACAGAAAAGCAACCAACCAGAGAAGCAGTGAAGCACTTTACTAGAAATTACACTTGTACCAAACAGACCCTGAAAAAATAATTCTAATTGTAAAAATACCATGCATTAGAAGCTTCCTACTTCCTGAAGTGCATAGAATTGAACCAAAAGAGTTAATATGTCAGTTTTGGAAGGAAATATTCCAATCCATGGCAGTATCTTTACAAATCAATCTCAATCTTAGAATTTGGAGGTACAGTTGATGTGCGACAAGGCTTTTCTTTCGGGTAAAAACATCATATCGAAGTTTGACAACGACCGACTTAAAATTGTGGGCATGAAATGCTTGCAAGATTCTCCATTAAACCTAGGATACAAGTCTTGGAGATTTCTACAACAATACTCTCCAAATTAAATAAATAAAAAGAAAAGAAGAAGAAGAAGAAGAAAAGAGAGGAAAATGGGAGGTGGGATTAGAATTTTGAGGGGGTGGGAGAGTGTATTTTGTGCTTATGGGTGTATTTAACATCACCCTTAAATGAAAATGGCAGTCACCATTGTAACCAAGAGCTCAAAGAAAATCATTAAATGGATCCTATATCTTCAGTTGCAAACTATTTAAAATAAAGCATCTAGTACAAAAGTTTTGCTTTACGCGTTATGGCGACATGAAACATTGAAACTTCAATAACCAAGAATTTCAATGAAACATGCAAATCACCATGTGATGGAAAAGACTGAAAAAGAATCTTCCCGGACATTTTTCCAGGTCAAGCATGGAGAACCACGAAAATATTTCTACCATTGAATGCCAAAGATGAGTTCAACTGCCTCTAAAAGATTGGCTGAGGCATTTATCAACTTTGAGAAGAAAATGAGAACGGAAAAAAGAAGAATTAAAGATATCAGGCGAAAACTAACTCACAAGGCCCCTCTGTTTAAAGACGTCAAGCATGGCAACGCCAATTTTTGCTGGAGACTCAACCACGGTTGCCCCAACATCTCTCAAAGTCTTGATTTTGTCTTGAGCTGTACCCTTTCCCCCTGATACTATAGCTGCAAGTATAATATAGGTCAAAAAACAAATTAAAAGTAGTAATTTCATCAAATCATTCATAGCCACTTTTAAAAAGAAAAAAATGCAAGGGTTTGAATATAAAGATGAGAAGATTATTGTGTCCATAAAATTCAACATTCATTAGTAACCCTTCAAGAAGATATGATTTGATTCATGCATGAATAATTCTCAAACATCAACCACTAAGCCCATGACAATCGCCTAAGATATCTGACAATTTGAAACTATAATTTACCAAACATCAACTGTTTTTCCTTACAGCTGATTTTTCTTTTAGCACAGCTAAAATTTATTTTTCCAAAAGCTATAGTAACATCAAACTAAGCCAAAGCAAGAAGACACAAAGTAAAGAGTTAAACCCCTCAAACCAACCCCCCTCCTCTTTTAGCTAACAGCATATAAATTGTGCCTCCAAATAATCTCCTCCATTCCTGGCAGCATACAAATTCCTTTTCTCCTCAATTTATCAGCCACTCTCCACCATGGACATTGTTGCATTCACCTCTAAGCTTTAGCATGCAGCTCAAGCTTCATTTTGGCTCTAGCCAAAGTCAACTGACAACTTTTAATCAACATCAGCTTGAAGACCCCACAACTGGGCTCAGCTTGGCTTGCAATCCTATTCCAAATTTAGAGCAAAAGCATAACTTCTGAACAACCTCAATCGCTAAGAAAATTCTAGCAGGCAATATCAACTAGCCCATAGAGAACTCAAATAACCATGAGAAAAACATCCACTATCCTTGTAATGGTAAAAGAAACTAGAGTCCACAATGGATATATTCAATGAGGCAAAACACTTTAGGCTCAGCCAACCCAATTGACATCTCATGGAGGATTAGAGATTTTAAGGTTCAACTGAACTCCATGGTTAACCAACCAACATTTTTGAAATTCTACAAGAACACATCAACCTTTGGAATTAAAAGTACATAAAAAATGTATACTCTCAGTAAGAACATTTCTAAAATTTTCCAGTTTGGCACACAGAGGTGCACACAACTTGGAGAAGGGTAGGGAGGGAAATCCTACCATGTCCACGTGAAGAAACAGTAAAATCTTGGTGTCTGAAACAAGTCTGGTTTTCATCTCAATCTTACCCATGATACTAGTGAACTCGATTAGGTTGCTTAAAAATTTACCGCATTTAAGGAGAAAAAGGAAGTGAACCATGGACTTAAACTGGCACCGTTATACCATCTAAAGCATGGACCCAGAATCAATGTACTGTAAAAGTATATTCATTAAACAAAAAATAACAAAAATAGCAACAATAGTGTCAAAACATTAAATTGTAAATTTAATAGCGATGTAATACCTCCAGCATGACCCATACGTCGGCCAGGTGGGGCAGTCAGTCCAGCAATAAAAGCAACAACAGGCTTTTCAGTCCCACTTTCCTGTTTCATTTCTCACAAAAATCACTACCTCCCACAAAGAGGGAACAAATAGATACTGTGGAGAAATAAAAATGCACAGAAAACTTTGTATAGCCTTAATTTTGAATGGACTTGTAATGTTGAAATACCCAGTGGTTACACATACCAACTACCAAATTATTCTTTCAAGTGATGATTTTTAGACATTGACACATGTGATGCATTCCTAAATAGACATGGAGTATCAAATACCGTAACTAACCCAAATTAAGTGCTATGATGCAGATATAAATGTGAGTATTTGCTAATACATTTTTATTTATGTGAGTCTGGTATGTGTAGAAGAGACAGAAATAAAGCATTTAAAAGAGTGAAAATGAATATAGATTAACTCTTTTGTAAGTTTCAAAAAAGGGCCAGGCAAAGGGGCCAAGGCACCATGCTGAGCAGTTCTCCACATGCTAACTGTAGATTGGGAGAAGTTTCTTACATTTCATAGTTAACATACCATCAAATTGTGTAGGAATTGTATATATATTAAAATGGAAAACACTTAAATAGACTTTAAGCAATGTCTTTAACATGCATAAAACCACCGATGTATTGGGAGAGGAAGAAAGGAGAGGAGGCTGTCTCGGTATATCACCACTCTCCCAACTTTTGCCGAAAACTGAGACCATAGAAACACAAACAATATTTAACTACATATTACCTCAGTTAGCACCTAGGCTACCTTTCAATCTGGTGATTTTAGGCTGCCCCCTTAATGGACCTATCTTAAACTGTCATGTATATGCTTTTATTTTGTGTGTGTATGTGTTGTCAGCTAAAAATGCAATACGCGTGATCATAACACAATTATGGGGCATCAAGGACAAGGTTGAGCTTTTACTTAATGAAAGTTAATAATCAATAGTTGAGTACTAACATTGTCCTTGATATACAAATATATTTGTACTATGGGATGACTTGCACTGTACAAGGAATTTCCTGCAAGAGTGGAGAGGGAAGGCAGGCAATTCCTATCAGTTTCCAATATTTATTTTAATATTCTACAATTATTGGTCGAGTGTTAGCATTATCCTTGATATAGATATATATTGTACACTGGCATAACTTACAATATTTACGTGGGATTTCCTGCAAGACTGGGTATGGAGGGAGGGAGACTAGGATTTAATTCTTGTGAGTTTGGGCCCAAAGTACAAAGCCTAGACAAAAAAGTCCAACTTCAACATTTGGGGGGGAAAATAGTCCCAACTACTATGTTGTGTACATGTAGGAGAGTGTTGGACAATGTGGCAAGTGCCATGTCACTCTCCATTTTTTTTCCATTTTTCGAACCAAAATAAAAAAAACTAACCATGATAACTTTTTCTATTTTAAGTTAAAAACATTATCCTTTTTTAATCTTTTTCATGTTTCTTTCAAGAAGACTAAAAATGTTATCCAGATTAGCTTTTCATAAAATAAAAAAATAAAAAACTCTAAAAAATTTTATCCTTTTTCGCTTATTTAGATTTAAAATTGAAAAAGCTAATGATATTTGTCTTTTAACTCTCAAATTAAAAGGAAAATATCATTAACTTTTTCAGTTTTAAATCTAATTAAACTAACCGGATACTAATTTTAGGCTTTTTTGAACAAATGAAAAGCTAATTAAGATCAAAGTTTTTAAGCTCTTCATTTGTTATTGAAGGAAAAAACATGAAAAAATTAACAAGGATAATGACTTCAACTCAACACATAAAAGGCTACCATCTTTCACTTTTTCATTGTATGGCAGAAAAAATTACAAGGAAGAGTAAAGTGGCACCTATAACATCAACCTCTCTGTCCTATAGATTAAGATTATTTTTTTCCCCAAATCTGAAAATGGGACCTTTATTGCAAACACATTCCTTTTGGACCAAACTCAACTCTTGTCACTAGTTATATCTTATGCCAGATGATTCGAATTTTATGCATGTGCTGCTCTCAATAAGAAAATCTTAGATTTTTCCCACAGATCATAAGATTTGAGATTTAAATCCTGAACCCTATTAAACCACACAACATAACACTTTCAACATAAATGGTGGGAAAATACTATAAAATATTATGCAAACAGCACAGGATTTCAACATTATCCTCCTGATTCTCATGTGCCACAGAGAGAAAGGCAAGAAAATTATATACAAAAGGGCAGTACATATCTGCCAAAGAATATAAGACTATTATGGATCAAATTATCAGCTACACCAAATTAAATAAATTAGGATTCTAGACTAATCAACTGATAAACCACACTGAACTAAGCATTAGGCTGCAGAATAAATTTCAACCTATTGGACCAAATATTCCAGATTAAAAATCACCAGACAGAACTTGCACACCTCTAATTTGAATTGTTACTTGACTGCATATTACATGATTGCTCTACATGCAAAACATGCCACATGTTATAAATTAAGAATGTCAGCATTTTCTTAAACATATATCCCAGCCAAACAATGAAATGCAGCCCACTCTTTCCAATGTGCAATAGACTGCAAGTGTTATGCCAGATTATCTTAAGTTTCTACCTCAATTTCACAATGTTAATTTTAAATCTCAACACTAGTCACCTTTATTAGAGCAGCAGCATCCTCCTCTGCAGTGCCACCTATCTCACCTATAAGAATGATACCTGACAAGCAAAAAGCAAGCATAAATAGAAGTGAATTTCCACCTCCACTTCAAGTACAATAAATCTTATAACATATTGGTAGTCAATCAAGTGATGAAAAGGGAAGGAGCAAAGAATTAAACAACAATAAATGAAGATATTATGGTCAAGAAAACATGCAATATCAAGTTGAAAAAAGTAGAGTGGAAAATTTTCTTATTGTAGACAAACAAGGGAAATTAGTGGTAAAATGTTGAAATTTTCATTTCAACTTTTGAAAGTGTTAATAAAAACATTAGTGCATCAGTTAGGATATTGTCAATGAAATGCAAGCATAACAACTACATGGTCCATAGTGTATACAAAATGCAGAATGGTGAACATATACAGGGCATCCATTGATCTAATATCTTTCATGTATTCACCTCAATCTTCAAATACAACATAGTACAATCAGCTTAATATCCCTTTAAAGCATTTATTAGGTATGAAACAACATATCTTTTTATATTCCCTCCTTTGTATGCAAACTTTCACATTGCATGAAATTAACGAGAAATAATTAACTTATTAACTTAGAAGAAAATATAAAATTAATAACAATGCAAATCCACAATATTTTACATGAAACTGTTTAGAGAATGGTTTATTACAAGATTAGATCTAAAAAAGAAAAAACAATTTTCTAGATTCACTCCACGAGTTCAATAGAACAAAGAATTTTTATAATTGTTGGCAGAAGTTGAGAACTTGAGGAATGGTTTTTTAATGGTACAAGGTATTGGTCATTCAACATCTCTCTCTCTCTCTCTCTCTCTCTCTCTATAACAACCCACTCCCGACTGTATAGATATTTTTCGCTCTAAACCCAAGAGGACCCTCATGACTTAAAACACATCTATAAGATTAAAAGGAGTTCATACTTATATAGCCTTAAGAATTTTTTCCCCTATCCAATGTGAGACAAAAATCAACTGCCTCCCCCCCCCCCCCCCCCCCCCCCACAAATAAAACAATCTCACTATGTCCCATGGGATTACGTGACCAAACAAACAAACACCCCTCACAAGGTCAAACAAACCCCCACATTAGGGTTGGAGATCGACTTTGATACCATTTTCCTCTATCCAATGTGAGACATCACAATTTTTACAAAGGGCTCTGATAACTTATAGGTCCTAGGATCGAAAGCTAGCTCCGATACCATTTGTAACAACTCGCTCCCAACCATATAGATATTGTCCGCTCTAAGCTCAAGAATCTATCACAACTTTAAATCGCATCTATTGTAATGTCCCACATCAAATAGGAGAAAAAGTTCTTAAGGATATATAAGTATGAACTCCTCTTAACGTTGTAAATTTAAAGTTATGAGAGCCCATTGGACCCAAAGTGGATAATATTTACACGGTTGGGAGTGAGTTGTTACACTCTCTCTCTCTCTCTCTCTCTCTATATATATATATATATATACATACATATACCAATTTCATTTTAGGTCTTAGGATAATTAATCTTTTCACTGTTTACTACAGCTTCTTGAGAATCAATGGATTTCTTAAACATGGCTATGAAAATTGCACTCATTTTAAGGTCTTAATCTAGAGCCTAATAGCAAATTGACAAACCTAAGTGAGTAACCACCCAAAAACCTTGCCCTAAACATGCTTGACCTTGGCTAACAACGGGCACAACCTAGGATTGCCTCTAGGCAAATTGCTACTTCTTAGGATAGATTAAAATCTTAAAACAAACCAAATTTCCCTTCCCGTGGCTCTGATACCATACGACACCCAAGGTATCTAGTTAAGAAATTTACAAAAAAGGAACCTTTAAGTTTTTCTCAGACTACACCATTAAGACACTTGAGTAAACCATCAACCTAGAACAAGATGATCAAGCAATAAGACTCTTGGATAGTAAGTCCATAGAGAAACATAAGAAAGGCTAAAACTTCATACACTTTGGTATGATTCAAGTAGAAACTAAGCTTTTGACAAGAATAGGTTTAAACACCTCAATTGTCATGTGTTTAAGGGATAATAGACATCTTGATTACCAAGATTCTATTATTGTAGCTATTAAAGCTATTAGTGGAGAATCCCAATGCTGACAGTATGCTTAAACGACTTTGTCTTGAATGAAAATCAAGGGAGAAGATAATCCTTTCAATGTTAATCAATTAACTTAGTATCCTCTGTGATGGACTTGATCCAGAGAGGATCAATCCTCTTGCTGTAGAAGATCTGATGAAAGGAATCTGTTGCAATAAGATGACCCATACCCTTGGGAAAAGCCTCAAAGTCTCAGCTGATAATTCTGGCTCTCCAGAACTTGATATGCTTCTTAATGGATTTAGCACAAAGGTCCGTAAGATCAAGATTACAAGATAGAAGGGTCGACCTTTTGTTCCGGTAATGTAAAGAAATAATATGCTGAGCAGGTAATAGAATGAAGAACCTTTTCCTTCAAGTCTCTAACTAGAATGAAGGTTTGTTTAATGCATATATCTTGGTTACAAATGTGTGCATTGGACAATTTGTAATCAATCATAAGTCTTGTGGCATTGGCTCCTGAAAGCACTTGCTTATTTTTCTCATAAAACTGGGTTGGGACTAAACCTTCTTGGAGGCAATTCAAAGATGCTTCTAACTCAATCAAAGCAATGGTATGAAGGACAAACTTATCCTTGATTACTATAGTTAGGGAGACTTCCCACTTTTGGAAAATAACCTTGCTAACAGTATTCAAGTATGAATCTGTCGCTTCATCATTGACTTGTGAAGATTTTGGAACCTCTTCAAGGTTTCCTTGGTTAACAACAATCTTGTTGATTTGGTCTTGGAGGTTTGTTAAACCTAAACTTTTGAATTGTCTTAAACCCTTGATTTCTTTCTTATACTGTCTTGTTTCTTCCTGAAGATCCTTAATGGTTATATCTTTAAAAGAATTTTGATTAAATCTTATCAAGATTTCATTTAGGTTACAAGTACTTACTGTCTTCTTAATTTTTGGCTTACGGACAGATTTCTTACAGACTTCATAAAGTTCTTGCTTAACAATTTCATCTTCTACCTTTCTTTAAACATCTAAAACCAATTCTTGTTCTTGGCTTATGACATTTATAGTCTTAGGATGGCAACCACAACTACCCTTAATGCATTCTTCCTGATCACTAGATGTTTGACTCAAATTGTCTTCATCAGTGTCTAGAAGTTGATTAATATCACCATCATTATTTGAACCAATCCTTGATTCAAATTCTGAGGAGTTTAACATTACATCACAGAGCAAATCTTTTAAATCTTCTAATCATTATTTGAACCAGTCCTTGATTCAAATTCTGAGGAGTTTAACATTACATCATAGAGAAAATCTTTTAAATCTTCTAAAATGTTTAAGTCATTAATTTTCTTCTTAACCTTACAATCTTTCTTATAGTAGCCTACCTTACCACACCTAAAACAAACTGGGTTAGATTGTGATAGAAACCCCTTCACATGGTGATAAAGGGAGCAAGGCACCCATCAAGAAAGCTTTCCAAGGGATCATTGCGAATGATCTTGAACTTGAAATAACCTCTCAATCATCAAACAAAAGTCTCTTCAATAAGGATCAACTAGAACTTACAAGATGCTAGGTCAATATGGATCTCAATCCAACCCTTCCTCTTATTTTGCCAAGTCAGGTAATATTGATTATGCACTACATGCATCTGAAAATATTTTATCTAAACCCTAGATCATTAATTCAAGAGCCTCTAATCATATGACAATTGAGTATAAGTATTTCTTGTCCTCATTTATCCCTATTGGAGAAGGTTCTATTTCAATTTCTCCATTAATTACTCTTGATTCAGTTTTTCGTGTTCCAAAAACTGCTTGTAATCTTTTATCAATCAGTAAAATCACAAAATCTCTCAATTGTTGTATAAAGTTTTATCTAACTCATTATGGTTTTTAGGGCCTAAGATTGGCAATGTTGAGGAGAGAGGACTTTATTACATAACTCCCAAAGTGACAGAGTATGCAAGGGTTCTGGTTTCTAAAGCTTCTGAAAATTAAAATAAAAAAAGGCAAAGATATGGTTGCTGCACTTTCAATTTGGACATCCAAATTTTATTTCTCTTAAATTAATATTTCCTGAACTATTTTTGGAATTAAACCTTCAAGTTTTCAATGTCAAAATTGTGAGATGTACAAGAGTCATCGTGTTCCATATCCTTTGAGTAATAAAAGATCAAAAGTTCCTTTTTTTATCATTCATTGTGATGCTTGGGGTCCCTCCACAACTCTATTTTATTTTGGTTTTAAATGGTTTGGGAGAGTTTTATTGTTGATTGCACAAGAACCACATGGATTTGCTTGTGAAAAATCTTAAGTTGCCCTCTCATTAAAAAATTTTCATAAAATGATTCAACTCATTTCCAAACAAAAGTACAAGCTCTCAAAACTGATAATGGAAAAGAGTATTTCAATTCAATTTTGGGGAGTTATCTTCTTGAAAATGGCATTGTACATTTTTCTTCGTGCAATGACACACCTCAACAAAATGGTGTGGCCGAGAGAAAGAATAGAAATCTTTTAGAAGTGGGAAGAGCTCTAATGTTTAAAAAAAATGCCCCAAAAAACTATTGGAGTGATGTTGTTCTAACACCTGCATATTTGATCAATCGCATGCCTTTAAAAATTCTTGATATGAAAACTCCAATTTGATTTGCTAACAACTATGTTTCCTCATACAAATCTTTTCAGATCTCTTCCACTAAAAATTGGGTGTGTTGCTTATTTTCATGTTCAAAGTAGAGAGAGGTCCAAATTGGATCTAAGAGCTCTTAAGTATCTTTTCTTAGGTTATTCTCCAACTCATAAAGGTTTGTTTCTCCAACCAGGAAAAAATACATCATCATGGATGTCAAATTTTTTGAAAATCTTCTGTATTTTTCTCAAATAACTCTTCAAGGGGAGTATTTAGGAGTTGAAGACTTATCATCATCTTTATGCCTACCTAGCCCAATTTACCTTACCATAAATAATCTCATCACTACCCTAAAATTGAGTCTATGACTTCACAGAATGATAGCAGTAACAAGATGAATCAAGAAGTTGTTGGAATTCAAAAAACTCTCTTGGTTTACTCAAGTTGAAGAAGAGAGAATGTGATAAATCCTACCATTCTTCCTAATTGGCAATCCCCATCTCCAGAGAAAGGTATCATTCTCAATCCTTCAACTCCATCAAATTCTTTGCTTAAATCTGACTTCGATGTTCCCATTGCTAATAGGAAAAGTGCTAGAGCCTACACTAAATATCCCCTAGCCTACTTTTCTCCTACCATCGTCTTAGCCATAACTATCAAGCCTTTACCACTGCCTTGTCATCAGAAACCATCCCAAAAAATATGTAAGAAGCTCTAGGAAACCCTAAATGGAGGGATGCATATTTGAGGAAATGAGAGCACTCCATAAGAATGAAACTTGGGAAGTAGTTTGCCTAGTGGAAAAAAACCAGTGGGATGCAAATGGGTTTTCACAATCAAATATAAAGCCAATGGCTCTATTGAGAGCTACAAGGTGAGATTAGTAGCTAAGGAATACACTCAAACTCATGGTATTGATTACCAAGAAACATTTGCTCAAGTGGCTAAGATGAATTCAGTTAGAATCCTTTTATCTCTAGCAGCTAATCTTGATTGGAACTTATTCCAATTTGATGTTAAACATGTCTTTTTGCATAGAAACCTAAAGGAGGAAGTGTATATGGATTATTCAAAGTTTAAAGATGCACTTGGCAGAAGAGTTTGAGGAAATCCAAGAACCAAGCATGGCATAGTTGTTTGCCAAAGAAAGTATGTACTTGATCTCTTAGAAGAAACAAGGATGACAAAGTGCAAACCTTTTGTTACACCTCTAGATCCTAAGCATAAACTGGGAGCAGCGATTAAGGGAGATTCAGTTGACAAAGATAAGTATCAAAGACTTGTTGAAAGGCTTATTTATTTATCCCATACTCGATCAAACATAGCCTATGTTGTTGTTAGCCAATTTATGCACTCTCCGCTAAAGTGTCATTTGGAAGCAATTAAAAGGATTCTAAGCTACCTTAAAGCCACCCCAAGTAAGGGTCTATTCTTTAAGAAGATTGATCACCTTCTTGTGGAAGCTTATGTGGATGCAGACTAGGCTGGTTCAGTCAACGATCAAAGATCAACTACAGGTTATCGTACTTTTGTGGGAGGTAACTTGGTTACTTGGACAAGCAAGAAGCAAACTATTGTAGCACAATCAAGAGCTGAAGCTGAATTCCGTGCATTAGCCCAGGGAATTTGTGAAGTATTATGGATTAAAAATCTTCTCAAAGAGCTACGATCGGGGCCTAAAGGACCACCAACTATCTATCCATTGTGACAATAAAGCTGCTATCAGTATTGCTCACTACTCAGTCCAACACAATAGGACTAAACATGTGGAGGTGGACAAACACTTCATAAAGGAGAAAATTGAGATGGGGCAGATTGTAACTCCTTTTGTGTCTACTAAATAGCAACTAGTAGATGTCTTCGCAAAAGGACTCATAAACACCATGTTTAATCCTATAATAGACAAGTTGGGAATGCATAATATTTGTGAGTGGTGGGGGAGGGGAGGGAGGTAATGGAAAGTAGAGAATGTTTCTTCTGATTTGATTATGGATTAAAATCATAGAAAAACAAATCTGATTTGTATATTTATAGCAATATAGGAAAGTTAGAGTAATTGTAGGAATTTGTTTTTATTTCCTTTGCCTATTTCCTTTATTTGTTTTTATTTCCTTAGCATATTTCCTTTTTTCCTTCATTGTACAGCTTGTATAAATAGGTTGTAACTCAATAAAATCAGTGTGGGTGAATTATTCAAAATCCTAATTCCAGCTTTCAATATCGTGAGAATTATTACTTTAATGACAGTGCCTATTAAAGCTATGCAGCACAAATTGGGGCATTTTATTTTTTTTAAAGGCTAAAAGTGGGCATTTTTTATTATTATGGCTAACTGTAGGTTGTTGGAATCAGACTTATTAACAATTTATGGATAATGACAAAAATTCAGTGTATATAATCTTTTTTTCCTTTTATTTTAGCACTGACTTCCTGAAAAGCATCAAAGAACCAGTAGAAATTACCCATTTAAGATTATGCTCTTTTACATAGAAAATTTACCTTCTGTTTGAGGATCAGCAAGGAATTTCTTCACGCAGTCAACAAAGTTCGTCCCATTGAAAGGATCCCCACCAATTCCTACACAAGTAGATTGCCCCAGACCAACTGCAGTTGTTTGGAAAACCTACCACATATAATAAAGATAATCATTTGAAAATTGCATAAGATGATTGTTAACAGTGAGATGAATCATAGGAAATGCATCAATGTCATATTGTCATCAAGGCATTAACGTAATTAGAACTGTTTATGCCACTACTTTGCCTCACTAAATCTGCTAAGATTGTGATGGGATCAGTGTGAGCCACAAATGGATTGGTGCAGTAAGAAACTACGAAAGCTCGTTTAATCTGAATGACACCCAACAATTTCTACATATTTTATAAATTTTCAAGGATTAGAAGAGGTAACAAATTTTTGGAAAGAATTTGACTGGAAGAAATAAATTTGAAGGATATTTTTGGACCAGTTTGGCACAGCATTTTGATTGTCTGAAAGCTCCCTCACAAGCAAGTGCTTTATAACATGTTTTGTTATATATCAAAGAACCTTAAAGCAGAAGAGATAAGGGCTTAAAGGCTCTTCTCAATGAAGTTGGCACTGAAATGCTTTTGGAAAAGAGGTTTCAGAAAAAGTAGCTTCTTCATACAACTATTTTGAGTTGAGAACAGCACTTCAGTTGAAGTTAAAACTACATCAAGCAGGCCTTAGGGATTTGAAATCAGGAATTTCTAAGGTCTTTCATCATTATCTCATTGGAAACTAAGGTATAATTTGGAATTTCAGATGAGGTCGGCTTCTTTTCCTCTCTTGCAAGGAAGGATTACAATAGTAAGGCAGGTTCCAGTTATTGTATTTTTCAAATACAAACTGAAAGCATCCTCTTTAATTGGTTCATCATAGTTGGTTGATTGTTATTTGTCATGCATTGTCATTCCATCCAGATCATAAGGTCAATTAGTAAACTATTTGCCTAATTATATGTAACATGGGATCAAGATTGATTGATGCTTTTCTATTGGATTGTCACAAACTTTTGTTGAAATCATAAATTTGTGAAGCCATATATGCATGCGATAATTTTGTATAAGAGCATAGCCAAATGATACATCCTGTCACAACTTCTGGTGATTCTATGTACTTATTAATGACCTAGCAGGTGGGATGTGCTCAATGCCAGTAACAATCAATGTTTTAAAGGTAAAACAGTTAGGCAAGGCTTTTAGCTCTAATAAGAAGAAAATCCGGGCAACTAAACCCTTTTTATTTTTATTTTTATTTCTATATTCAAGTAAAATGTGGAAATATTAAAATTTCTAAACTTAAAACCAATCAACTATAAAATAAAAATAAAAATCATAAAACCATTTTGAGGACATTCTCAGGAGCATATTTACAAACAATGAAAATGATTGAGAGGAAGACACCTGTTGAAAGGTTTGCTTATTTGCATGTATTAAAAAACCTATTTAGGACCGTGTGCAGAACTATGAGAGAGAAAGAGAAGTGGTCCAGCAATCACCTATATGCATTCCTTGCATTCTGAAATATTATAAATCTATTTTCAATCATATTTTTTATGGTACATTAATAAATGAGATAAGGCCAACACTTGGAAGTCTTCTCAAACGTCTTTTTCTTTGAACATAGAAGTATCAAATAAATGAGGCCCCGTAAGGTCAACTCAACTGGCAGGCATCCCTGCTCAATGACGGGATATCCCAGGTTCAAGCACTGGGCTTAATTGACACATAGTCCTTGGAAGGGGATCAAGTATTTAGTGTTTTCCTTGATTCATCAGATTGAGACTAAATGATTTTTCTCATTGTAAAAATAAGTATTAAATAAGTAGGATATAGATGAAACCAAATAGAATAGAAACAAAAGATGTTGGAGCTTAAAAAAGAAATAGAAGAAAGCTCCATGTTACTAAATTTGCCTCAAATAAAGTTAGCTTGCTTCTCTTTAAATATGAGCAAGAATCAGAATTGCCATGTAATTATACTACAGTTAAGCTACATTAGATCTTTACAGCCGTTTTCAAACATGCAAGGACATCGTGTATGTATGTGTATGCATGTATCTACATTATACATAGATATATATATATGCATATACATACATAGATATATACATACATACCTATACATATACATATACATATACATATAGATGCATATATATACATACATAGATATATACATACATACCTATACATATACATATGTATATGTATGTATATGCATATGTATATGTGTATATGTGTATGTATGTATATATGAGATTTTAAAATTGGGCCTAATGACCAAGTGTTTTCTTAACCACATAAGGAGTTATAACAAATTGTGTCCAAGAAATCTCTTATGCCATAAATTGGCTATAAAGTCTGACTGTCCAGCATGTTAATATGTTCTCTCATAAAGGTAAGTCTGTAATGGCACATGATGCACATGTATAAACCTTTTTTCTTTCTTTCTTTTTCCTTTTTTTGTCCCCATTGGGACTTGAACCCGGAACCCCCATAAACCCAGCCCAACCCTTCACCACTTGAGCCAAGCCTCAAGGGCAGATACACATATATAAACCTTATTATCCAATAATGATCTCAGAAAATAAAAGTAACACTTTCATTTAAGACAAATAGAAGCCATGTTTGTTTTTCATCTAAAGTCTTAATAGCCTTTGGATGTTTTAGTACTCTCTGTTTTTAATTTAAGTTTTATTTTCAGATATTTTGTCATAAAAAAAGAAAAATTTTAACTTTTATCTGAAAGCTAAGGTCTTAATACGCTTTTGCATTAACTAGACTCATGCAAACTGCAAATGAGAAAAAGCATAAATCACCAAAATCTTACTGCTTCATATGTCAGTGTACCAGATCGAGAAACAATTCCTACACGCCCTGGTTTGTGAATGTACCCAGGCATAATTCCAATTTTGCATTCTCCAGGCTTGATAATACCAGGGCAGTTTGGACCAATCAGTCGGGTCTTTGATTGCCTGTTAAGAGCAGCCTTCACCTTAACCTGCAATTTGCAAATATCAACTTTGATGTCCCAAAACAAAATAAAATTCTTGATTAGAGCCAGTGCCTAACCTGCTCTTGGAATTATATAGGGAAAAAAAAACCAATATATAATGAAAAACAACCACATGCCAAGAAACCACCAAAAACATGTAAAATAAAGATAAAAATATTTTGAATATTTTAAAACCAAAACCAAATAAATAGCCATCTTGGTGAGTGTCACACCCAGTAAAATCGGCATCAATTTTTTTTCTAAGTGTGCAGTACTAAGACTCAACCTTAGCTAACCTTCTCAATGTCATAGCAAAAGCAAACGTAAATAGGCAACTACCAAATACAGGAACCTTCCCAACTTGTGTTTATTCCAAACTACAAGATTACAAAATTGTTTCTAAGTGTCCCAACACTTATACAGAGTCAGAGAACCCACCCCACAGTGTTTACAATCTAATAAAACACTCTAAGTCTCTCTGCAATGCAAAAGGCTTTTATACACACTGCCATCTGTTTGAATTTTGAATTCAAATCAGGAGCTTAGGGTGGTGGCTATGCAACCACCAAAAACACCTAGCTGAAGAGACTCCTTCCAACAGAGGTGTCCCTTCATGCCTCATGCAGCCAGCAAGATCTCTATCTGACATTCCCTTTTGATGCCAAGCCAAAACCTGCCCATCCAAGACACCCCTTGCCAATAGGTGCAAGTGTAACCGCCTCAGCCACTCAACCAAACAAGCCCTTCTCTGATCACCTCAGCCCTAGGTCGTGTCTGGTCCATGTTACAAGTCAAGCCCATGATAGTCTAGTCTTTGGTCTCAATGCATGTGGGTCGGGCCCACATCAAACCCCTTTTGGTGTGCACATAGCCTGCATTTATTATCTTGCCTCAGCCACATTCGCATGTCCAGCCCCTCTCTGACACATCAGTGTGCTTTGCCCCACAAACTGGTGCCCAACTCTCTGCCATGTCAAGGTGGCTATAGCACATTGAGTTTAATGTATGAACCATTTGTTGCAAGGCCCTCCTATGCCTTGCTCGTGTCAGCCATGCACCACCATGTCTGCCTTGATCTGGTTGCTACAAGGACACCCCATGCCATGTCCAACCCCTCTTGGTTGCAGCAATGAACCACGGCATTGTGCCCATGGCTTGTCATTTCCATGCACAAGGGTTGCACCCCTATGCCATGTATCAACCACCCATCTAACTTGGTCATGCTTTTTGCAACTCCATCATGGCATGCCCAAGGCCTTCCTTCATGTAGCACATGCCATGGCATTGTGCCCATGGCTTCATGGGCTGCCTCAATGCACAAGGTTGAGCGCCCACATGCCAGCGCCAATGAGGGAAAGGCTATATGATGCCTCGTGCCATTACGGTCACAAGTTGCACCCACACGTCATGGAGCCCATGTGTGCATGCTAGCATGTCATTCGTGTGCCATGGCAATGCCTAGGTGCCACCTTGGTGCGGCCAAGGCCTTGCCTTGGTGCCCACCTTGAGTCACCTACCATCCCCTCCCTTAAAGAGCATTTTAAGCCGTTTTGAATATTCTTAGAGGCATCAACCCTACTTGAGGAAGAATAATGGATTTATTTAGTAAATTAATAAATAAATCCCCATAAGCCTCACATTGCGTCTTAGCCATTGTCGTGCATGCAAGTGGCACACTACCTGCTTGCTGTGCATGGCAGTGCATGTGCGCACGCTGTCCCATTCCCGCAAGGGTGCGTGACGGTGCAGTGCTATCAACCTAAGTGTTAGCCCAACCAGCAACAGTTCCCCTTTGACTCAAAACCTCCAGTTCCACCTTGCTTCCTTCATAAGGCTCCTATGGGTGCAAGGCCTACCCATGAGGCCATTAGTGCCATTTTTCGAGTTAGGGGGCTAACAGTGAGCTTGAAGCTTAGTTTGGACATTTTTTTCAGACTAAAATTACTTCATATTCTCATCTAGAATCAAAATCATGAATCCAGATGAGGTAAAGATTATAGCAATTTTTCAGGGTTCCTCTCAAAATAACTCTCTTTAGGAAAAAGTAAGCTTAGAAAACTAATGTAAGTCTAGAATGAATGGATTGAGACATATGGCCAGACTATGAATGATCTTTGACTCCATAGTGTGATAAGTGATAACCTTTGTATTGCAGTTTTCTATAACTAAGAACAATTCTGAAAATTTCTAATGAAAAGTTAATTTCAAACTGAACAATGCAGGTTGGTCACACTTCTATTTTTCAATTTTTGTTTTCAAAACTTAAAATAGTTGTAAAAATCATGTAGAGTGACATGTTTTCACTTTTTATTTAAAATTGGATAGCAAAACTTCAAAAAATAATAACAATAAAGGAACCAAAAAAGTTTTGTATCCCCAAAACAAAGTCTAAAATAGAAAAGTAACAACCACAACTAACCTATATCTTATTATTCTTTAACAAGCCAATAATACTGGAGCCTCACATGTGAATATCATAAAATTGCCAAAAATCACAGATAAATAGTTGGAAAATTGTTGAAAAAGTTTTTTTTTTTTTATTTCTTGGTATGTAATCATCAAACATGCTTTTGTTTATCATTAAAACAAAATTAGAACTACAAAACATGTCTAGTATTTATAAAAAATTAAAGGTATAATTAGAAAAACACTTGTATTTTCTGCTTTTTAAAATAGTAAATGCAGATGTATATCCGAACGACATCTTTGCAATTTAATGTTGTACTAAGACATCATAGGTATGCTTTGTTCCAATATGTAGATATTTACTTTCTCTTTAGGCATAACACTAAAATGAATAAAAAGAACAAACTATAAAAAATCATAATCAGGTTATTAATTGGGACACAGTGAAATTACATATAACAAGATACATGGGATGTATGCAAATATTGAGGAACAGGGATGAAGATTTTCAGTGGTTTCCTGATTCAAGCGGCACTCAGCAGGCAGGCATAGCTATCAGAAAAAAGTGAACCACATCCGGATATGAGCTCAGGCTAAAGGGAGCATTTTGATTGTAGCCGTGATAAACCCAACAAATTATGGGACACCTTCACAGTTAGCACTACATTGTATCAACTTATACATCACCAAACACTTCTCATGAACTTTGAGAGCACTGATGTTTGCCCACTTCATATCATATGGATTTGGAAGTAGTGAAGAGAATGTAAGACTCAACGAGGCTGTCTTTTATCAAACCTCACTGCCAAATATCAACACTATTTTATTCTGCCTCTGGCACAACAATGTCCATCCCTTTCTGCTCAGGAGTAATATAGGTAGTGAGGTCATCCTACTCGGTGAAAATTAACAATCCAATTAGACATAGGGCTGAAAATTGCCCAAAGATTTTACAAGTGTTCAACTGCATTAAAGTTCTACACCCAGAAGACTACACTCACACTAACTTAAATTTGTTGATGTAGAAGGAAAAGTATTTTGATTGTTGGAGGAATTGTAACCACCGTGGGACTTACAAAGTGAATCACAGGTCTTCATTCATAATTATTTTTCACTCCTACTAATGTGTTCAGTTGCAGTTCTCATAAAGGTCCTCTTTTTAAAGTCTTATTCCATCTAGTAAACAGTTTGAATTGCATTGACATGATGCAAAATGAACTAGCAGATAAACCCAAGAAATCCATAAATGAAATCCCTCTAGATATATAAAAAATAATATCAAGTCATTGTTGTGGATATAGACATGCTTGCCAGGTAAACTTGCTGCTTTACTCATAAACAAACATAATCCCTCACACCAATTATACAAAATGCAGGTGACCACATTGCTTGTAATTCGCCAACACAAGGTATCATGTTATATCAACTTTGTGCCCTCCCATGATCCAATAGTAGCAGAATGTATTCACAGGCACATCCACCAGACCATAAAAAAGAACATTTTCAACCCTGGCTGACCCTTCCAATTAAGCATCCATAAAGAAGGTTTTCCACTTGTCTGCCCAAACAATACCATAAAAAGAAGGTTCCTAAGCCATATAACCAGTTGAGAAGTACTTCCGAATCACCAACTTCCAACTTAGCACCTTGATCCACATCAACCAATCTAGGATCTTCTTTTTAAAACAGAATTCTATTAGAAATAGGGCAAAAGAATGTATGTTAAAAGATGAGAGATCTTTTAAGGATAGGAAAGCAAATTTATCAAAAAAAATAAATAAAAAGAAAAAAGAAAAGGTTGGACAAGCTTTATCAAATATCAATAGACATCAAGGAAGACGCAAGCATGGTTTTCCTAATCATCTTTGTCTCCATTTTGCATTTCTATGTCAATCATTTTGACCTTAAAAGCAATTGTAGCAAGAGAGTCAGCATGACTTCTACTAGACAGAGACATGAGCAATTTGTGCTTCATTGAACATTCCTATCAATCTTATCGCCTTTAACCAATAAGCTTTCAAATGATTCTCTTTGAATTTGACACTTTCTTCACTCTAAGACACCAATAGAAATGAAACTCCCAACTGCTTACCATAAATAGAACCACCAAGACAAGGCTAATCCAAGGAAGCCCATGGAGGAAGAAGTGCCAGCAAACATTAGAAAGAGAAGGTCACCCTCTTAGCTAAGCTATATGCTTCATGATTAGCTGATCTCAACTTTCATGCCAAACATCACTCTGACCTCCATACACCAAGAATCTACCTCATTGAGCATACCTCCAAGATCCACTCCTTCCCTATGATGCTGAGGGTAAGTCCATCATCAAGTTCCCCCCTCCACAATGAGATTCCTCAATGTTATGGCAGCAAACTCATATAGGCCCTCCAATAAACCCAAAATCTATGACTATAATACACATTTGCCCTGGGTAATCCAAAACACCATAAGAATTGAGCTTGATGCAATCCATAAGCTAGGGGTTCCACTGAGCACTAATACCTTTTTTCCTCTGATGGGATGAGCAAACTAATCTCCATGTTAGCATTGGAAAAATAGGGACACAAGACTAATATGAATCATGTTTTTTAGTTAGAAGAGTAAAAGTGATTATCAATAAAACCAAAGAGCCTTTAACGTATAGCATGTAGTTGTCTAGTGTAGCTTGAATAATGTCCAAACTCCCATTCAATTATGGAATTTAAGCATCTTGTAACTTGTCAGCCTTTTTATGCAAATGTATGCTCCCTGAAAAATTCTTCAAAATCCACCTTTTAGTTGTCACTCAGCATTGGAGAAACCCACCTTTCTGTATGCAAAGCTCAAAGGCCCTGCATCTCTCAGCTGATACTGATACCAAATTTATGCAGGATGTCTCTAAAATCCAACATTACACTGAAGGGATTGGATTTAAAGTTTCACATAGAATTCTTGGAAAGGAGTGGATTGAATGAAGCATTTGGGAATAATTTTGGGGTTGTTGTAGTGGTTCGAAGAGAGGCTTGTGTTTCACACATTAAATCATATTCCAATACCCAACAAATTTCAAAGACAAGAAGAATAAGAAGATAAAGAAAATGGAATGAATATCATATAATAAGAAGGGAAGAAAACCAATTGTAAACTGAAACAAAGCATAAAGATGATAATCTTCAATTCAATAATAAATAACTCCAAAAGAGATTATCATTGTGTTGGACAACCAATTTTCCTAAAAGCTTAAGTTAGAATTTAGACCCACAAGATACCATACTCAACACCAAACCATCCATCCCCAACCCATGCCCACGCCCACACCCCCACCCCCACCCCCTTCCCCCCACAAACCACGCTAACCATGGGAGGCATACACCACAACAATGTGGACAAATCACACATTTGTGATTGGACAACCAATTTTCCTAAAATCTTAAGCTATTAGGATTTGGACCCACAATGCATATCATGCCCCAACAATTACAACCCATTGTATAAACTCAAAAACAATTAACCTTATCCCCTAAATCAAGCTAATCTTAACCGTCAACTAAAACAATCTCATGAAGGCCAAAAACTCTTTTATTTATTCAATGGTATAGTGGCATGAATGGGAATGTGCTAGATCACTTAAAGGTAACTTGAAATAGTTTTGAATTTACATACATGATTCTGGATTTATAATGCTGCAAATGGAAAAATCAGAGAAACGAAATTAAATTTCAACCCTCACATAGTTGGGATAAAGCACTTTCAGGATATCACTAATAACAGGAGTAGTTTTATCATTTATCTCCATATGATGACTTGTTAATTTTCACAATCACAAGCTAGCAACTTAATACTTAAG
The DNA here is from genome assembly GCF_030704535.1 of Vitis vinifera. Taxonomy (NCBI): domain Eukaryota; kingdom Viridiplantae; phylum Streptophyta; class Magnoliopsida; order Vitales; family Vitaceae; genus Vitis; species Vitis vinifera. The sequence continues at coordinate 23,535,916 of NC_081814.1, read as the reverse complement.
TTCCAAACTATATAGAAGAATACATAAACACGCATATGAAGATTATTAATAAATCTACTGAAAGTGCATCCTGATAGAATGGACATAGAATTTTATAACATTTGGTCTAGAATATAGATTTTGTTGGAATGCAACAGTTAGATCCTCCAATATTGCACAAAAATCTGATGACCATTTTCCATTGGCATTCTTGGAACATCATTAACTTTTGCACCAAAAAAAACAAAAAAAAAAAAAAAAAGAAGATATTTTACCATGTCATGCTGAGGAATTCCTTCTGTTATGCACACAACAAGATCCAGTTCAGCTTCCACTGCCTCCATGATAGCTGCAGCTGCAAATGGTGGCGGAACATAGATCACTGATGCATTTGCCCTTGTTTCAGCCTTGGCTTCTGCAACAGTGTTGAAAATAGGCAATCCCAAGTGCTCCATTCCACCCTTCTTTGGTGTCACCCCACCAACCTACTTAGGAAAATAAAAAAAATAAAAAAATAAAAATAAAACAAGATTATACTACTTGCAAATTTCTGAAGTACAAAAACGTAGCTGGCATCATACAGAACAGAATACAAGCATAAAAACTAATGAGAAACAAAATACACATTATGTAGACAATGATAAAATATCATAATTCAAAAGAGACACTATTTATGTGTTTCAATGAGAGAAAATGAACAAGGTATTAGGATTTGTCAGCTAAATCAGGTTTCGCTCAACTGATTCTTTTTTCTTTTTTTTTACTGTTTAGATTAGTGGACTGAACTCCACAACAAACATGTGTACATGGTGGCTAGAGTCAGACTTATCAAGGGACAATGGAGGCCCATGGCCACCCAGAAAGTTCAAAATTTTCTTTTATACCTTTCTTAGTCTACTAGTTACTCCCTTCAAGATTGATAATGGGATCCAAAGATTATCCTAATTTTAATACAGCCCCCAAAATGTCAATAGAATTCTCATTTTGACCTCAATTCTCCCAAGTCAGTAAATTTTTATATGACATTTGAGCACTTACCCAAAAGAGTATGGTATTGGGTGCAATGAAGTCGTTTCATTTTTAATAATTATTTTGAACTAAAGCTATGGAACTTGATCTTGGTCTTTCATAGAAGAGATCTTAGATTGTATGCTACTAAGTTTCACACAAGATGTAATCCTTATGACACACGCATCTGTGGATCTTTTACTCACACATTCAATTGGAAGTATTAATCCATTTCAAAAAAATTCAGGGGTCTACTTCTATGATTGGTGATTCAAATAGTGTTCATTTTGGTGGCAGCATTTGTGTGGTTCAGTGTGGTGTTTGGACCAGTGTAGTAGAAATAAGGACTAAAACAGTACATTTCCTCTCATGGACACAAATCCATACCTGTAAGCCTGGTTAATTTGAAAAGTGACACATCTTCCTGTAAGCTATGCAATGTCAATAGAAAAATGCTTAATGACACAAATCCATATTACCCAATTTTTTGAGAACGAGGGATGATTATTGCTTGTGTCTAAATTATGAAAAAATCCAACAAATAATTAAGCAAAATCTATTCATTTTACAGATCTAAAACCGATTAGGAACCAAACCCATCAACAAAACCATAAAAGGGCCAGATGAGCTGCCAGAACTTACCATTTTGGTGCCATACTCGATGGCCTGTTCAGTGTGGAAGGTGCCATTCTTGCCGGTGATGCCTTGGCAGATGACGCGCGTGTTCTTGTCAACGAAGACAGCTGGAGGAGCAGTTGTGCCCAGATGGCGAGACGGAGGAGCGAGTGGTGATTTGATTCTGGAAACCACATATGGGATCAGCCTTCTGACTTGTCCAACCATTTCTGCGAATGGGTTGTTGAAGATCCAAATCAAAAAGTTCTAAGCACAGGGAAGAGAATATCGGGGGAAGAGGAGACGACTGGGGCGAAACTGTTGAATCTTCCTACAGGCCAAAACCGTGCACTTGGCATAAAAGTAAGGGGGAAGGGGAAATTGAAATGGAGAGAAAAAATGCAAAAATGCTTAAGGCCTTGATTTAGCTCTTCTTTTTAAAAATAATAATAAAATATATTTTAAGAAATGTATTTTGAATTGAAAGAAAGAGCTTTATGGGAAAATAAAGTTGTGTTTTTATTGGAAGCAAAAGTTTTTATACAAATATTCCTTATATTTAAGTGTTCTACTTTTGAAAATAAAAATGAAATAATGCCACAATGGTATGATTAAATTTTATGTTTGAAAATTATATTTTAAAATAATTATATTCTAGTTAAAATGAAATTTTAAAATTCTAATTAAATAAAAATTTTAATTTTTGAATTTCATTTCTAGAAATGTACAAGTCTTTACCTTTTTAAAATGGGCTAAACCATGAGGTAGAGGTCAAGATAAAGTGTTTTAATACTTTTAAATTTTGTGATTCACATTAAAGCATTTCTTTTAAGTTATGTTTGTGACTCATATTTTTTACATGCATTCCCACTCAACAGCAAAACTTGGTTTTTAGTGAATTTTTTTTATTTTTTAAAAAGTTAGGATCACATTTTATTTTTAACAGAAAAACAAAATAAGAAATAAAATAATAAGTGATTCCTTTTTAAAGGATAACATGTTTGTGAAAATCATATCTAGATTTGAGGATCAAGTTATTTATTGAGAAGGTACCATAGGGTTGACACCCTCCAAGCCTTAAAAAGGTTTCTACTAAATAAGTTAAGACAATTGACTAATAAACTATGGATACCAAGAGACAACAACAACAAAAAATACAACAAGGCAAATGTGATGTAGAACAATAGATAAAGAACACTCAAAACACAATATGCACATCACAGAAATCAAACCAACAAAGAAAGAAGGAAACATACTTCAATAATGCCCAAAATGGGGCAGCGTGCTTGCATAGAAAGAAAGTGTTAGTTCATAAACAAAATAAAGGATATAATATCAATACAAAAGTCATCTAATATATATAAAATATACACAAACAAAATCAAGAATCAAAAATGGCTAAACTAGCATTAAAGTGGACTAGTATACATAACATGTGCAGGGATCAAAACAGGACAACAAGTACATAGTTACAAAATAAATTTAAATAAAATGTTTAAAGAATAGATATGTTACAAAGGAAGGCTTGTCTAACATATATAAGATGTCTACAATACAAATCAAAAATCAAAGGAAGTTAGAAGTGTTGGGACCTTGATTTTTCGCACCTCCTTCCCTTAGTTTTCATGTCTCATTTACTTAGCTATTCTTGTAAAAAAAAAAAAAAAAAAGGTGTGTCTAGATATTATCCAGGCAGACCTCTTCGAAGATTAAGTCAAACTACATAATGGATAGCTTTTGTGGGGAGATTTTTCTCCTCCTTGTTTTCTTTGATGCTCTACCATTTTACAAGTCTGACATTTACTTTTTATGTTACCTTATTAGTTATGTGTAACAATCAAACGTTTCAAATTGCTTTTAACTTTGTTGATCTACTCAAACTAGCTTGGCTAAATAGGCTTTAGTGGGCGAATTTTGATTTGCTCAGAAAGAGATGCCTTTTCCAAGAGGCTCATTAATTCATGCACTTATAACTAACTAAGCGCTATGGGATGTTACCATGTACTTTCCATTTCTACCTAAATGAACATTTTATGTTGATTAGCTCGTTTACCGATCCAGACATAGTCTGTCCAAACATAGTTTGTTTAGACATAGTTTATTAGGACACTTTTCTTTATTCAAGTGAAGTATGTTCAGATGAAGGATGTGCTCATTTGTTTAGACATAGTTTGTTTGGACATAGTTTATCAAGACACTTTTCTCTATTTGAGTGAAGTTTGTCTAGATGAAGGATGTGCTCATTCATCCAGATACTCTACCTCATACATTCATACCAACTCTCTCCATCTTAAGTAGGGATGTTTCGTCACTCCTATAAGAAGCGTGCAAAAAGAGACTGAATTAGCAAATTTATATAAGAAATACAAAAGTTGGACAACAAGTAGATATTTATAAAAAAAAATTCAAATAAAATAGTTAAAGATGCAGTAAAAATAAAAAAATAAAAAATTATACAAGTTTAAAGTGTCTAAAATAAAATTTAATAGCCCAAAGTGCTTAAACATCCATTAATTATCTCAAATTTCAAAGAACATCATATTGCTCAGAAACAAGGTAGAACAACAAGTCATGCAAACATGAAATTATTTGACAAACATAAAGATGAGATAAAATCAAAACTAAAATTCTATAATATATTTAAAGCATCTAGAACACATTAAAAAAAATAATGAGGTTCAAACATGTACCAATTGTCCCATATTTCAAAAAACAATTCACAACTCTAGGTTTAGGTTAGCACAATAAGTATGAAATGATGGAATTAATTCATAAGCTTGAAAATTGATTTTTGAGCAAAACCAAAGCCCACTAAGTTGTTTGAGAAGTTTAGAATATAGGGAAAATATTAAAAATAATTTAAAAACCCACAAATTATGACTGATTGGCAAAAAAATATCTCAAAGTTAAAAAACATGGTAGATTTTGGACACTTAAAAAAACCATTTGATTCAACAAGCTTGAAGAAGACTTATTTAACAAAATAAAAATTATTTAATATATTTAAGAAATTTAATACATATTCCAAGGCTAAAAATTATTTTAAAATAAGCCAAAAAGTTCAAATTTACAAAAACACTTTGGATGTCAAAAAAGGTTAGCAAGCAAGTGGGATTTAGAAAATCAAAGAGTGTGGACTTTACCAATACCCAAATTAATTTCTATGGAATAATTCACATCCTCAACCCTCTAATAGTCATAGAAAGAAGCTCATGAGGGCTAGAGATAATCTAATTAAATTTAGATTTGCAAGATTAGTCCATGCTCCAAAAATCAAGAAAATTTGAAAACCATAAGTTAGAAAAGTGAGTGATGTAAGCCAAATGAATGAGTCATGGATTAACCACAAAGCATTCACTCCTTTTCAACCCTCAAATGAGTATGAATTTGAGCTCATAAGAAGCATTGAGGGACAAATTAACACTCACAAATTAACTCTTTTAGTCAAACTTGATCGTGACAATTATCTATTGTGGAGGTCTTAAGTCTTGCCTACAGTTTGAGGCCATGGAATTAGTGGATACCTATTTGACACAAATGCCTATACACCAGAGTTTCTTGATATTCAAGATACATTTGGAAATTAGATTCGAAATTTGAATCCAACATACAAACAGTGGAATAAAGAGGATCAATTGTTACTAAGCTAGTTACTTTTATATCTGTCAACAATGATTCTTGGCTAAGTGATTCGATGCACAACTTCGCACGAACTCTTGATTGATTTGGAACATCTATATTCATCATGTTCTAAAGCAAAATTATTGCAATTGAAGATACAGTTACAAACCTTAAAGAAAGGTTCCTTATCGATGAGCGATTACTTTGTGAAAATGGAAAATATAGTTGATCAGTGTATGACTGTTAGTTTCCTCGTAAGTGAGGAAGATCTTATCCTTTCTATACTTGCTGGACTTGGACCTGCAAATCAACTTTCTCTTAAGGATGTTCAAGTTCTTCTATTGAATCAAGAATGTAGACTTGAGCAATTAAACACTGCAATGAAGCTTCAATATGCTTCAACAAATTTTGTTAACAAGAATAATGGAAATCGTGATCGTGTAAGAGCAAATTTTAATACTCGAGAAGGACATGATTACTACTCAAAAAGTGCTATTTGATAGCCTTTAATTAATCCTTTTTATCACTTTTGAGTAGTAGTTTAGGCCTTTTAACTCAATTGGCATGTTAAGGATCCTTTAAAGCAATTTTGATCACTTTGTGTAAGTTTTGGTGTTTTTGATAGTATATTGATCACCAAAGCAAGTCAAGAATGAGGAGAGCTATGAGGAATCTTGGGCAAAGCTTAGAATTCACTTTCCAAGAGTGAATCCGGATTACAAGGAGAAAAAGCAAAGAGAATCTGCCATGAAGCCTATTCTTGATTACAGTCGTAGCAGCCACTTTTGGAGCACTTTCCGAAGTCCAAATGATGCATGCTATATACCATTTCAAAACTTAGGAAGTCAACAATCCAATGCTTTAAACGGTGCACGATTCGAAGTTGAAACGAAGAAGTTGCAGCCATTACAAGTCAATCACTCTAAAGTGTTGCGGAATCAGCCTTTTGTTGCGAGAATTTCGCAGCACTTTTGTACAGTAAGGTGTTTCTCCTTCTGACGATGCACGAACCATGCCGCGAGAAGGGAGCTGGAAACCTCAAGGTGGAAGCCAACTTCGCAGCCCTGTGAAGATAGCTCGGTGTTGCGAAATAATTTCGCAGCCCTCTTGGGTGTCTGCGAAATTTCGCAGACACCACTTTTCTCCTGCGAAATGGCTCCTGAAGCCTCCCGAAGCTTGCTACCGACATTGGGAGATATTTTCCATTAGATTTTTGTTGTCTAAATCCCAAAATACTCCTTGTAAACCACCAATTACATGATTCCTTAGTTTTTAAGTTAGTAAAAAGACCAAATATCAATGTAATAATTAGTTTTATATTGTTTTGATATAAATACCTCTCGGGAGCATGTTCTCAGAGGGGGGGGGGGGGGGGGGGGGGGTTCCTTCTGTAACCGTTTTTCGTAAGCAAGTAAAGGTCTTTTCTTTCTACTGCCTTACCTTCTCACTTTGTATTTTCATTTTATTTCTAAGTTATGAATTCTCTGAGGAGTTTTCCCCAGAGAATGAGTAACTAAACCTCCAATTCCTTGGAGCTAAGGTTGCCGGGGGAGGTTCCAAGTGCAAGAATGCAAAGCTCTGTGGTTTTAGCTAGTAATGAAGAGGAAGTGAAATCCTTTAGTGATTTCAATGTTTTTAGTTAACTTAAAACACCTTAGAGTCACCTGGGCCAACACTTGGTAAAGCAAGTGATTTCCAACCATGGAAATGCACTAGTTTACCTCTTGCGAGCCTCTGGGAGGTGACTCCAAGGTAGGATTTTCTGGAATTACCAACACTTGGTAAGCTTTTGGACTCCTAGGAGACATCCATTAGTTATCTATTGCGAGTTTGTGAAGGGAAGTCCAAGGTTAAAGATCATCTTGAATGGTAAGTGCTCGTGAGAGGCATGAACCATTGCAAGTTGCATCAGTGAGAGAATTAAAGTGAAATCTAATTGAAGGAGTCTCTGTACATCACCGGTTAGAGAATTGACTATAAGTTGAATCTCTAATGCGAGGAAATGAACCATCTGACCGGAGCTATGTCTTTTGCATGAGAAACCACCCCAGTGAACCTAAATCTCCAAGGAATGCTTTTCTTCCTAAATTATTCCAAACTTCTATTAAGTTAGTTAGTTTAAGTCTCAACCTTTACCAATCAAAGTTTGTGTTTTACTTCTTAAGCTAACCATGAAATGAAACAAAACCAATTCACTTGGAATTGGTATCATTGATTGCTTGCAAATCATTCCCAGTGAACGATCCTAAAGCCACTATACTATAGTAGCTTTTTATTTGCTACCCTAGTGTATGGTGTTATAGGTATAAATTTTGTTGATCACTCCCTCATCCAAGGAGCACCAGCTGGACACGAATCAGTTGAGACACCAATTGGGCATGAATCAGGACACGGTTGAATTCAAAATAATTTTAGATCTTCTGGTCTTGGACATAGTGCTAGAAACTACAAACTTATTTGCTAGTGGCAAACAAGGTCACATAGCCCTTCAACTGTTAACATCGTTTAAATGAAAGTTTCAGCCTTTAGTGTTGCCGACTCCAAACACCTATAACAAGACTCCACTTACTGCTTTCATGGCTACACCGGAAACCATTCTTAACCTTAGTTGGTATGCTGGCAGTGGTGCGAAAAATCACGTGATTGCTACAATTGATAACACCACAATGAAAACAAAATATAGAGGCCAAGAGAAGCTTATAGTTCGAAATGGTAAGCAACTTTCCATTTCTCACATAGGCCAAGCTTATCTCCCAACACATTTTCCCATTCCTCTTCGTCTTGAAAATGTCTTACATGTTCCCCAAATTACAAAAAATTTAGTCAATATTTCCCAACTTACAGTTGATAACAGAGTTTTTGTGGAATTTTATGCAAATTGTTGTCTTGTGAAGGAAAAAACCTAAGGGAACAATTCTACTTTAAGGGAAGCTTAGAGATGGTTTTTACTTGCTACATGATCCTCGAACAGCAACCAACTCTCAATAAAAAATAATCAAACCAGTGTCAAAACTAGTTAATCTTTGCAAGTCTATTACATCCCCTATTTGTGTCAAGCATAATTGTACTTCAGTTGGTTTCTTTGTTTTTACATCTTCATTGAATGCTAATATATGGAATCAAAGACTTGGTCATCCTTTTGTCAAAGTCCTTACACAAGTTTTAAATTTGTGTAACTCTTCACTAAATAAAGGTCTTGAATTCTACAATGCTTGTCAATATGGGAAAAGTCATATACTTCCCTTCTCTATCTCTGAAATCAAAACTACTTCACCTTTAGAAGTCATACACTAATATTTGGGAAGTAACACCAATTCCTAGAAGTTTTGGGTATAGATATTATATTTATTTTATCAATGATTATACCCGTTTCACGTGGATATACTCAAACATAAATCTAAAGCTATTATCGTCTTTAAACAATTCAAACTTCTTGTGGAAAAATCATTAAACAAGCCCATACAATGTGTTCAAACTAATTGGGGAGGTGAATTTCATCCATTTGTTGTCTTTCTTTCACAAAACGAGATTTAGTTTCACCATCCATGTCCTCATATCCATTAACAAAATGGTCGAATTGAAAGAAAACATCGTCACATTGTTGAACTTGAGCTAACTTTGTTAACTTAAACTGGCATGACCTTACCCTTTTGGTGAGAGGCTTTCCATACTATAGTTTTCTTGATTAATCGCCTTCCCACTCCAGTTCTTCAAACATTTCTCCTTTCCAAAAGCTATTTGGTCGTTTGTCGAATTACTCATTTCTTTGTCATTTTGGTTGCTCATGTTACCCATGTCTAAAGCCCTACAATACACATAAGCTGCAATTTCGCTCTTGTAAATGCCTTTTTCTTGGATATAGTTAAACTCATAAGGGATATTTGTGTCTTCATCCTTTTGGTAGAATATTCATTTCATGAAATGTAATCTTTAATAAGTTGAAGTTTCCTTATACGGAGTTATTCTTATCTTTAGCAAATGTTTCCTCTTCTCAAACCACACACATGCTTCCAAGTTTGTCTTCAACTATGCATATAGGTACAACAATTTCAGTTAGTGATGTGCATCAACCACCCATTATGGCTAGTCCTAAGACATTCAAAGCTGATAATCATTCACAATTGCATGACCAATTAGAAGAGCATGTGACACATTCTAGTTCAACCACCACTAAATCTCCACAATCTAAGTAACCTTCCAGACACTATCATTCAACCCCAACAACCAGCCCCTACTTCTGAACCAAATCCTTCCACTCATCCCATTGTGACACGAAGCAAAGCTAGAATATACAAATCCAAGTTATTTAATGTCCTCAAGCATCCACTAATTGTATCTTCTAGTCTTGTTGAGCATTTTTCAGTTAAACAAGCCCTCAGTGATCCCAATTGGAAGAAAGCTTCGAATGCAAAATTTTAAGCTCTTAGGAATAATCATACTTAGGATTTAGTTCCATATCAGTCCAAGTATAATGTTTTTGGGAATAAATAGGTCTTTAAGCTGAAATACAATTCTAATGGTTCACTAAACAAGTATAAATATTGCTTGGTACATCAAACTCTTAGAGTGGATTTCTCTAAGACCTACAGTCCAGTTATTAAACCTTTTACCATTCGGGTAGTTTTGGCCTTGGCTTTGCAACAATGATGGGATATTCGTCAATTTGATGTAAATAATGTCTTCCTAAATGACCATTTACAATAAGATGTGTATATGAATCAAATTGAAGGATTTGTTGATTCTGCAAAGCCTCACTTTGTATGCAAGTTAAAGAAAGCCCTTTATGGGTTGAAGTAAGCATCGAGGGCTTGGTTTGATAGACTCAAGCAAGCACTCTTAGATTGGGGCTTTAGTACTAGTTCACGATCTGATATATCTTTGTTTATGTATAAATCAGGAGATACCTTGCTGATTTTATTGGCTTATGTTGATGACATCTTGATTATTGGTGACAATTCTACAATTGTATCAAAATTAGTAAGTGACTTAAATTGCAACTTTGCTCTTAAAGACCTTAGCTCCTTACATTTCTTGCTTGGAGTAGAAGCTTTTCAGGATACTACTGGGTTGTATTTAACTAACTCAAACCAAATAAATTACTGACTTGATAAAATGAACAAAGATGGATGGAGCTAAACCTCTACCATCCCCTACTTGCTTAGGAAAAATCTTGTCAAAGAGAGATGGAAACCTTATGGCAGAACCTTCACTCTATAGGAGTACTATTGGGGTATTACAATATGTCACATTGACTCATCCAGATATCTCATAGATGGTTAGTAAGTTGAGTCAATTCTTACAAAACCTTACTGATGTTCACTAGTAAGCTTGTAAAAGAGTACTTCGTTACTTGAAAGAGACCATCACTCATGGCCTTCACTTCAAGTCCAGCAAACAGTTGGACCTTGTAGACTTTTCTGATGCTGATTGGGCAAGCGATCCAGATGAAAGACGATCTATCAATGGCTATTGTGTGTTTTTTGGAGGCTATCTTATATATTGGAGCTCTAAGAAAAAAGTGTAGTAGAATGGTCAAGTACTAAGTCAGAATATAGTGTATTGGCTCTTGTTGCTCTAAAATTAACTTGGATGCATTCTTTACTAAGAGAATTGGGAGTTGAACTCAAATTATCACTAGTAATTTGGTGTGACAATCAAGGAGCAACTTCACTAGCAGCCAATCTTGTATACCATGCTCGAACAAAGCATATTGAGATTGACATGCATTTTTATGCAAGACAAGGTTCTGCAAAAGACATTAGAAATCTGCTTTGTTTCTTTAATATACCAAGTTGCTGATGTCTTCACCAAACCTTTGTCAATAGCTAGATTTTTACAATTGAAGAGCAAACTCAAAGTGGATGAATCCCTTTTTTTGTTTGAGGGGTGTGTGTGGAGACAGAAATGACAGTTGCCACATCATGTCTTTCTTAACGAAATTTGTTATAACTTTATTTGGTTAAATATGTGAAATCTCTAGAACCTCCTAGAACTACTATTTTTCCCTTCTCTCTATATTCTGTCTACACTCATTTTAAAGGTCCTGTAAGAAACAAAAAAAAAAAAAAACTAGAGCTGTGTAATTTTTTGGGTTCCCTCGAGATTTTCTTCATCTCCAAACACAAATCTCACTCTCCTTGGGTTTTTGTAATCATGTTCTTGAGAACACGACATTTGGTTTGTGTTCTCAACTGATTCATGTTCTTGAGAACAGACATATGGTTTGTGTTATCAAGAATACGACTTTAGGAGAGTTTTCGATATAATGAATTTATATTGTGTTGCTATCTTTACTTAAGAGTGCCCACTTCAATGATGGTTTCGATACAAGGAAAATTAGTGAGTGCTCTTGGAACTTCATAGCAAAATGGAGTAGCACAAAGAAGGAATCCAACTCTAACAAACATAGTGAGATCAATGATGAGTTTTTCAACTCTTTCAACATCTTTTTGGGGATATGCCTTGGAAGCTATAACTCTTAACCTAGTTCCTTCTAAATCGATACCTTTGACTCTCTAGAAATGTGTGTGTATGTGTACATATATTAAAATTGATTGTCATGAATTGTTCCCATCATATGTACACAAAATGTTTTCTTAAAACCAAATTTTTTGTATAATCTCTATTCTTCGTATTTTATTTTATTTTTTTGTTATCAATTGAGAGTTTGAAAAAGCTTAATCTCAAAAGAAGAATTTATTAAAGATTCCATATTAAGGAAGTTCGAGTTGGACATTAACTTGATGTGTTTTAAGTTTTAATTTACCTTGAACTTTTGTGAACTTTAACTTAACTCTTATAGAATATCAATTGAGGGCAAGGGCTTAGACGATTTGGCCTCAAATTGAGTCTTTTATAGATTTGAATCTTCAAGTTTGAAACATCAAGATTTTGGATCTTTTTTGAAAAACTCATTTAACTTTTGCATTTTGAAAGCTTTGGAACAATTATTCTTAGTAGAGACCTTAAGTCATCTTTGAAGATATTGGACTCTTTTGAAAACCTCATTTAAGTGGTTCTGAATTTTGAAAACTTTGAAATGAGTTTTATTTTTAAGGATTAAAAACATCATGTTTAAATAGTTTTATAATCCCTTAATTTTTTTTAATTAAAGTAAATATTAGTCAGATTTAGAATAAGAAAATTTAAAACCGCATTCTATAATTTTTATTTATTTTTTAACAAGATTTGATAATTACCCTATTTTTACTTATTAAATTTATTATTTTGATTTATTTTAATAATTACATTTTGATGATATAATATGCATTTTCAAACAACTTACAAAAAAATATATTATTCACTATAGTTTAAATTAATTATAAAAATGTACGTTGCTAGGAGCCCACGATTACGTTGAGACAAGCACCCTACCACAAGCTGTCAAGATGATGCCACGGGTCATCATGATTCATGAGCATGTCAGGACTGCCACAGCGGCTCCTACACTCATGCCTTAGTAATATCATTAATTTTAAAAATTGAAAACAATTTGATTGGACAAAGCACTTCATTTTTCAAGGGGGTTGGGCGGGTGGGCCCGTCTAAGCAGCCCTTCACATGCAAAATGCCAAAGGAAGCCCGTCTCAGTTGCTTCTTAAATTTCAACATCTATTTAATCGATCATAGCTTTACAATTATTATGATAAAATTTAAACTTTATTATTTAATTATTTAAATTAATTTAAAATTTATTATTTAATTTTTATTTTGAGTATTAAGATTAATTAATGAAATTAACTTAAAATTTATTTTAAATTGTTATATTAATATATTTATTCTCATAAATTATAAATCATAATTACGGTAAAAAAGTTTCGAGTAACAATAAAGGTCATGGAATAATAGAAAAAATAGTGGAGGTAATAAAAATAAATAGGATAAAAAGGTAAAATAAAGATGTAAATTTAAAAATAATAAATTATTTTAATTTATTATTTAAAGTTAATTTTAACTTTAAATTATATCATTAAATTATTTTATTAAATATATTTAATTTATTTAATCACTTAAAATTAAATTATTAAATTGATTTATCAAATAATGTTTAATATGTTAACTTAAAATCTATAGTATGATATATTATTATTTTTAAGTAGGAAAGGAGAAACATTTCTTCCTTTCTACTATATGGCCCTTGTGGTGGTCTTCGGGCACTGGTACAAATTTTATCCAATTGCCTTTTTCTGTTTTAGTTTTAGTTTTTTTTTTTTTTTTCATAAAAATCATTACCTTAAAGAAGTAATCTACTGAACTCTTAATTTTAATGGAAACTTTTTGACATGCCCTTCATATACTTTTAATTTTAATGGAAACATTTTGACATGCCCTTCATATTATATATATATATATATATATATATATATATATATATATATATATATATATATATATATATATATATTACAAAAAGCTTTTTCTATCAAACAATGATAAAATATTGAAAATTACAGATATATAGATACTTCGATTTTACAGATATATCGACAGATATTTTGGAAAAAAATATCGATAGATATAAAATTGATCAAAATTTATAAAAATATAAAAAAAACATTATAAAAACGTAATTAGAACTATAATAAATATTTTAAAGTTAGTTTTATTAAAGAATTTGATATATGTATAATATGATTTATCATATTTGATAATAATATCGTATGCATCGATAAAAATATGAATTTTATAAATATACATTTATTATTAAATTACATCAAATATTATTTCATATATTATGATATTTGATTATAATATCTCTATTTTTATAATATATATTAATATTATAATTATGATTCATTTAATTTAATTATATTAAATGATATAAAATAAATTATGATATATGTACAATCTTTTAATATTTAATTAATTTATTAATGATATTAAAAACACTATAAAAAAATTATTTTGACAATTTTTATAATTTTGGTAATCAATTAAAAGAAAATTTTGAATTTAATTATAAAATAATTATAATTAATTTGCTCTCTAAAATATTCTTTTAAAATTTTCTTGATGATTTTGAATATTTATTTTTAATGCATTACATCTAATAAGGGGCAAACTTGCCCTGTATAGTTTGAGTCCCCTCAATGGCAAAAGAAAACTGAGGCATTTTTGAGGGAGCACGGTAGATGCACTATAGTGGGAGCATTGTAGTTCACTATTGTGCGTTGACCATCCGATATATCGCAAAAAAACTTGCGATTTATTGCCATATCATCTATATATTGGGAAATATTGCCAATATTTGGGATCTCAAAATTTCATCAGATCATCAATATCAGCGATATATTACGATAATATGCTAACAGAACATTTGACCAAAACACATGTGGGGGCAAAACAGGAATTTCATTACTAGCAAGATCTTTATCAGCGTAAATAGTGACTACAAAATATCTCTCCTTGCAAATATCTTATCCCACGTCCAAGGACTACACACCTCCTTCTCACATTTTCTCCAGAAAGAAAAGAAAAGGAAAATATGCCTTCAACATGCCTCCCTCTGTACACTCCCACATCTTCAATCATAACCAGAATCTCCACCCCAAGGTCTGCCGGCTTGACTTTCCACCACGCCACCACTCTCAGAAAGTTGCATGGCAATAATTCAATAACGTGCAAAGCTTCATCGTCGTCATCATCATCTTCATTATCTTCTTTAGTAGATTTTGATCTCTATGATCTTCTGGGAATTGAGAGTTCTTCGGATCAGTGGCAGATAAAGATGGCGTACCGGAAGCTGCAGAAGCGGTGCCACCCAGATATCGCCGGTCCGGCCGGCCACGACATGGCCATCATTCTCAATGAAGTCTACTCGGTCCTCTCTGATCCAAATTTACGTTTAGCTTATGATAAGGTTAGCCATGGCCTGTGGCTTCTCAAATTTTCCTTAATTTTTTTTTTTTTTTTTTAGCCATGGTGCTAGGGGCGTTTTTGACATATTATTTGTTATGTCCTTCATCATCAACGATTCATATATTTTATTTTATTTATTTATTTAATTAATGGAAATTAAGCCCAAGAATCCTAATAAAACAAATTCTTTTGTGGTTTTTGAAGTTCATTGTAGTGTAGATTTGCAAAATTGGAGGTGAAGTCATGTGACATAAAATTACTTGACTTGGGTGCAAAAATAAATGATTTAAAAATTGATGGAAATGGTGCAGGAACAAGCTAAGATTGCAAGGCTGAGAGGGTACACAGGGAAGCCTTTGTATTCAGTATGGTATGGATCAGAAAGTGAAGAGAGAGCAGTGTTTGTGGATGAAGTCAAGTGTGTTGGCTGCTTGAAATGTGCCTTATTTGCTGAAAAAACTTTTGCCATTGAATCTGTTTATGGAAGAGCCAGGGTTGTCGCACAGTGGGCTGATCCTGAGTACAAAATCCAACAAGCTATAGATGCCTGCCCGGTCGATTGCATTTCGTAAGGAGTTTTCCTTTTTTTTTTTTGAAGGAATTTTGGTTTCTTATGAATGAAAATTGTTGTTAATGTGTTTAATTATATGGGCCTAGGTTTATAGTTGCGACCATACGTCACAGCCACAAGAAATAAAATTGTGACTATAAGAGTTAAGTGCGAATAAAATAGACCGCCGCAAAGTGTGGCCATGGGGCTGCAACCAAATCCTATATAAATGTTAAAACTTGTTACGAAGTATGTAATGCATCTTGATTGTCTAAAATGCATGTAAATTGACTTGATAACTTGACAAGACACTTCTTTTTATTTAATGAAGCTACTCGAGGTCAATCATATGTTATATTTGAGATACTATAGATGTATGCCCTATCGGTTCATATGCATAACATAAATATTTTTCTTCATTTGATCGAGTATAATGCAACTTAGATGTTTTGATAAATTTATATGAAGGTGAAAATTTGTTAGAGTATTTACTTAACTCTTGGTTGTCTAAACTCTTAAGTTAAGATATGATAATGCATTTGAATATTTCTTTTTATTGCTTAGGATTTCTCATAAGTTAGTCTTTTACACATATATGAAACGATAGCTTTAGGGACGAGATTGGCTAGCATGTTTTCTTGAGGTTTAAACATATGTAATGGTAGAACCAACAAACGGTTTTAGTAGGGCAATATGTAACTTTTTATTTCGGAGGAGTAAAAATTGAACAAAAAACATTTATAGTCTAGTGGTAACAAAAAAATTTCCCTTCTATTTATATTAAAGGGTTCAAATCCCTTTGAAGACCTAGGACATGCACTAGATCCACTCCTACAATAACCAATAATCTAATACATGATCGAAGTCCTTTCTTTTCCTGAAGGTCTCAAAACAGGCTAATGGTGTCTTTGTTTTTCCCTGGCATCCAATAGAGGGACTAGTCCACCCAAATTGAAAGAAAAACAAACACACACAAAAAAAAAAAAAAAAAAAAAATAGAGAAGAAAAAGACAGGATACCTTTTAACATTAAAATGAGTGATGATATAATAAATGATATTAAGAAATAATTAAGATGATCTTGGGACATGGATCTTTTTTTCCAGAGAATTTACATTCATTTATGTACTTTTCTCCCCCCTTTTTCTGCTGTACTAAACACAGGATGGTTGAGAGGTCGAACCTCGCTGCTTTGGAATTTCTAATGTCAAAGCAGCCGCGTGGCAGTGTAAGAATGAGCGCAGGCAATGCAGTGGGTGCATGCGTCTCCAACATTTTTGTAGATGTAAAAAAATTCCAAACTAGATTTCACGATGCCATGGACAAAGCTTCCACACATGGTTCCAAGGTATGCACATCTTGACTGATACCATGGCATCTTGTTTTTTTGAAGTTGTTCGAAATAATTATAATCGATTTTGTTTTGAAATAATGAATGAAGAAAACTGATTAATACGTGCGTATATGCGAAAATGATGACCAAATTTTTGTATCATTGATGCATTGTCATTTCTAACTTCGACAAGCTACGTTTCAGGAGAAAGATGACCAAAGAGAAGCAAGGATCTCAGCCATTCAAACGATCAGATCAATCACAAATTGGTTGTATTGGCAAGCACCCACTGGAGGATCAGACTCTGGCCAAAGTCTTACACGTGTTGCTGGAAGATTGTCAGGACCAAACTTTAACAAGCTACGGGACGCAGCTGCTGCTAGGAAACAAGCCAGGGAGAGCACAGAACCAAGAAGCCGGACCATGCCAAGTTACATATATGATGCTGAATACTGGGTTCCATCAACTCTTGCTCTTCCTGCCACAAACCAGAACAACGATTTGGCCTCCAAAGCTGCATCATCAGAGTCTTCACCACCTAGTAAACAATGGAAAGGAAAAAGCAAAAAAGATCATGGAGTCAGCAAAAACAATAGGAGGAGTTCCACTATATGGCAAATTCCCTTAGCAACAGCAACAATTGCAGCTGTTGTAGTGAGATTCCAATTGGGAGAAGGAGCTGTTGGCGAATTGAAAGAGCATATAGGCGGCTCATTAGCGTTGTATATTGTTAATAGCTCTTGGTTACAGGTTGTCCTAGCTGGGGTTACGTGGTATCTCATTGGAACCTACATGGTGGAACTATTAGAAGTGATTAGAAACAGGGACAAGGTGTAGGAAAAATTTGGAAGACAGGCACTACAGAACATTGGTAAACAAAGTTAATTGAATCACCAGCATTGTTATTGAATGTTGTACGCTAATTATTTGGGCACAGGTATGGCTCAACACCTCAATTGGCAACTCACTAGCTATGTTACTGCTCTCAATACAAATATGTATGGCTGCATTATTCTTTGGTTTGAGAGTGCAAGAACACTGATATAACTCATTTTGTTGTTAGATCTATTCATGTTGCTTAGCATTATGTCATGACCTCGTATCATGTCAGCCTTAATTTAATGACCTCATATCTTGGTCCTCTTCAATGTTTATCAAACTAAACACATAAACAATTATATAAAGAGACAACTGATTATAGGAGAAAAATTAATAAAAGAAACCTAGGTTAAGTTTGGTTTGAAAAATATTTTCTACTTTTTATTTTTTATTTTCATTTTTTGAAAATAGTTTTCTTGGGTCCAAGATTTTTTCTTATCAAGTTTTGATGATAACCTTGACCTCCATTCTTCCAAAACCTTATTTATAATGGGGATTTTGGAATGCACCATTCCCTAATATTGGGAATTCCGGATTGCTCCATTCCCTAACCCTAGATCTTGTGGGGTTTATACATCTATCCCTAAGGTTCCCTAAATCTATTGTAATGGAAATATATGATATAAAAAACCATTATAGAATAAAGATCTAGAGATAGAAAGTTTAAACCTACAATTTGGATGTTCCCAAATCAAAATCCAAAGAAGATGTCGTAGACATAGTAGAACTTGCCTATATAACGATCTTCTACCCGATCTCTCCCTTGGATCCTAGTATGAGAGAATGATGAGTTTTTCTCTATCTAGAGGGTGGTTAGGGTTCCTCTATTTGGAATTTAAAAAAAGTTAGGACATTAAGTCTTGTTTGTATGTTGGCAATTTTGTTCATTTTAGTGTTTGGGCATAGAACTTCTTTTAGATAGTGAGTTACTTTCCATTGAAGATCAAGGGTTACTGTTCGTCCAACCGGGAAGTCACAGGTACGTCTAAAAAGGTTTAGCTTGTGACAAGTTAAGCTTCTAAGAGGTATAAACAAAAACACTACTTTAGGTATAAAAAGGTCTAGGAGGGACGATTGGTCTTGGTCATCAGGATGAGATTCCCATGGAGAGTGAACTAGTGTGCATACACATTAAATAAGGCCAACAGTGAATCATGACATGGTTATGAGGTATTCATGATTTACCAAGCAACTATATTGTATGAACTCAATCTCAACCTTGAGAGAATTCTGAATCTGTGATGAAGTCAATAAGAGGCTTTGACTTATGAGTGAGATCCTCAAGCAGTCATATATTCCTTACAAATTAGGTCACTACTGATGGAGAATAGTGACAATAGGTATTCTCAATCGAGTTATATATCATGATATCTCATAGGATTAATATAATGTGTCCTTTTAGGTAATCCTAAGGATTTGTGATCATGAAATCTATGGTCATAGTAATTCTTTAAGTGAAATTTGACATATACTTATGTGAGTTAAAGTTTGTTAGTTAATTAAATTATAAGAGGATTTGTAACTAAAGAATTGGAGAAGTAATCTTGAAAGGTTGATAGTATATACCTTATAAATTACTAACGTCACCAAGGTTTGCATTGGATCATGTGTATGGTCCTCTTGGGTTAGGCTAATTAATTAATTGAAGTCTAATAGAGCTAATTAATTAATTAGGATCTGAGTGAGTTAGATTAAGTGACATAAACCCAAGTTGGACTCAAGTCGCTTAAGCCTACAAGGAAGCCTATATAAACCTCTTTAAGGGTTTAAGGCTTCAATCTACCACTATTTTTTTAAGGATTCTAGAGAGGAAATCTTAGCATCTCCCTCTAGAGAGAAGACCACCCTTTTTTGAGTCAAGAATCATGAAAAGAGTGATAAGGTGAAAGATTAATTGTTAGGTATATGAGATTTGTGACTCTTATAGAGTTTCTTTATCGGATTGGATTTGATTTACGAACATATAGATCATATCTATGATACCTAAACTCTCTAGATTAACGGGTTTTATTGCCATATTTTTCTACTGTATTAAATTTAGATCGAGAACTTTAAAACTAGGGGCATGCACCCTAAGTGATCTAAGGCTGGGAATGAAGAGATCCAAGGGTTCCCAACAACATACATCCTAATTGGTCGTAGATAGGAAATGGAGTAATTTGGATATTCTTATCATTTTCTAATAATAAAAAACAATTCATTACATAAACTAGATATCTAGTAAAGTTTTGAAAATCATTTTTAAATATTTTAAAAAATTATTTGAAGTAATTTCTATGAAATCACATGATAGTTATTTTTCCAAAAATATTTTTTTCACTATATAAAATATTACCAAAAATATTATCAAAAGCAATTATTATTATTATTTATTTATTTATTTTTAACATTGAGAGGCCATTTATGAGTGATTCTAGTTAAAACACATTTAGTCTATAATACTTTTACTTGTAGCATTTTCATTAGAAATCTTTTTAAAGAGCATGGATAATTCTTTTCATTGTATTTTTATGTTATGTTAAAAAAATAAATTTATGAAAAATCACTTATATCCATGAATAATTGTTGGGATTGAACCTCTAAAAGTAAGACATGACGTAACAAAGTTAGACTTAACCTTCTCCTTGCTATCCTTTTAATGTATTGACATTAATTTTAGCATTCAGTTCATGTCTCTTACATTGTACATGACTTGGGTGCATTAGGAGTTGCATAGAAGATATAAGTCATGTGTTCCTTATAAGTAGATAAGTTGTTTATAATTGGTTCATGGATTTGGGCAATTCAATAAAGATTGTAGTGCACCACCTCTTAATTGGAGGGATGGCTTGTCTTGGTTGTTAGGATATTTTCCCATGATGAGTGCACTAGTGAATGTAATGCACACTTGACATGACCTACAGTGAATCATGATGCAAGACTATCAATTGTCATGATTCACCAAGTTACTATACTACATGGACTCTCAAACTTGAGAGGATATTGAGCCTATGCCAAAATCAACAGAAGACTTTCATCTTTGGGTGAGACCCTAAAGTAGTCATATATCCCAATGGATTGGGTCACTATTGATGAAGGCTAGTGACAATAGGTATTTTCAATATAGGCACCATGATATCTCATGGGATTGAGACAGTGTGTCCCCTTGGGTGATCCAAAGGACATGTAATCATGAAATCTATGGCCATAGTAATTCCTTTAGTGAAATTTGACATATGCTCCTTGGAGGTAGGGTATGTTAGGTGATTACATAATAAGTGGGATTGTACCTCAAGGATTTTAGAGGTAATCTTCATAGGTGATAACACTACTTCATTAGATTACAGACACCAATTCATGGGGAATCTACATGTTGTGGATAGTAGGTTATGAACTTGAGCATTTATTGTCTCATTGTCATTTACATAGGATACTAGAGTTTAATTGATGGGTCCCAATGGTCCCCACTTTGAGGGAGCCAATACTCCTATAGGTCCCAGTGGTCTTTGCTCTGAACTCATATATCTTGTTGGCATGGATTATGAGGGTGAGATTGACTCTAGGTTCACTTTTGTGCATAAGAGTGTATTGGTAATTATGCAAGGTTGCATAAGGATAAGTGAACAAGGTCTCTGGATTTGGCTAATTGATTAATTAGTAGGTCCTGTTGGATTAATTAATCAATTATGACCCATTTTGGGTTAGATTAAGTGACCCAAGCCCATATGGGCTCAAATAACTTAAGCTTAGTTAGAATCCTTATAAATACTCTCTAGGGGTTAGGGTATCTATAAATTTTGTCTTCAATCATTTAGAGAGAAAGAGAGCCATAACCTCCACCCTCATTTGCTCTGCACTGAAAGTGTGTTAAGAATGAGGTTGAGTCATCGAACGGAAGATCGTGGGTTTACGAGACTTCCGACAACTTTAAGGTCATCTTCAACACTTGGAATTTAAGGTTTGAGAACATTCAAATCTAAAGGTTAGTACTTTAGCTCTAAAAGATCAATTTTTTTGAAAATTGGTATTGCTTTTGTTGCTTAGATCTGAGATGCCAACAATAACTCCAAGTGATTCTTTGAATTTTTAAAAGTAATTTTCAAACTTCTAATTTCTAGAAGGAAAGACTTCCAATCATTAATAAGCCCTTCAAACCCTTTCAAAATCACTCCCATACATATTTTCAAGCAGTTGTCCCTATAAAAGTTTTAAATGAAAGTGCTAAACTATATATATATATATATATTTTTTTTTAAAAACAATATTCACACTTCCAAATGGCTCCTTGGTGGGTGTGGACTTGTATTTTCACGTGTGTCCCTACTCGATAGAAAGACAAGCTTTTTTTATTGTGAAAAATTGACTTTCCAAAGCAAAGTTAGAGTTGTAACTTATTTTAATTTATTTTTTAAAGGGAAAAAAATAAGAAAGAAACCTTCTATGATTTTTTTTATTTGAGAAAAAGACAAGTTTGCAAACCAAAAATGGATTTAGGAGTTCGATTACTTATAAGGAAGGTATGGTGATAAGTCGTAACACCCCTTTAAGTCCATATACTTGTGGTTTGTACTAAACAAACGAAGGGAATTATAGCAATTAATTAATCGAATATGGATACCAAGGAAAGTACATCAAAGCAATGGTAAAAGCGAATTACACAAATATACATAATTGATATATGACATATACACAAAGTGATTTACTAGAAAGATTTTATTATTTCAAATATCATAATAGAATTTGAAGAAATCTTGAAAGAATTTTTTTTACATTAAAAACCAAATTGATTATTCACAAAGCTTCCATTTATTTATCACAAGATTTAATTTTATTCACATTCAAATTTATTTTCAAAGAATTTTTCTTATTTTTATTAAAAGAATTTATTATGTACTAGTTCATTTAAAGAGAGAAGTTTGAATTTGATTTTATTTACAAGATATTTTTTATTTGTTTTTGTTAGAAGAAGAATGGATTTTAATAATTTTATTTTCAAGAAAGTGTTTCAATTCAATTTTTGTTTAAAGAATTTTTTTAACAAATTATAAAAAGAAAATTTCAATTTTATTTTATTTACAAAGGAATTGATTTTTATTACTTTTATTGAAAAAGGGTTTTGCAATTTTATTAAAAAATAAGAATCAATTAAGTTTCTATTTAGGAAAAAGTGATTTTACTAAGAAAAGGTTTTCACAAGTTCAATTGAAATATTTTTTTTTTCAACTTTTTAAATAAATTTCCTAGTACTTTTATTTTTATTAAAAAATATTTTTAGATGACTTTATTTTAAGAAAACTTTAGGAAACTTATTTTTCTCAAAAGGGGAATTTTTTTTTTGGGTAGTTTTGTTGATAATCAGTTTTCTAGATAGCTTAAAAAGAAAAGATAAACAATTTAAATTTATTAAAAAAAGGTCAATTTAAAGGAAAATATGACAACACAAATCATCATAACTAACTGAGCATCCAAAATACATTAACTTAAGACAATATATATACAAACAGAAAATTTAAAGCAAAATAATATCTTAACAAAAAATTTGCAATGAATAAAAAGTCTAAACTAATATACATGAATAGGATATTTACAATAAAT